>NC_079147.1:137727141-138327141 GCF_945859685.1 Eupeodes corollae | reverse complement strand
TAACGATTTGCAACTCAAAATAATGTTCTTATTAATTTGCTTTAGTTTTATGGATAAAAAATGATATTTAATTAATTTTTTTGTATTATTAAATATTACTTCAGTTTTTATTAATTTTATTATGACAGTTCAAAGAATATTTATTACCATTATAACTTCAATAAAATACATTAAAATTAAAGCATTTACAACCGACTTCGATTTCATTTAATTAGTTGCTTTTGTTTTGGCCAACAAAGTATGTCGTTGGAAAGCTCAATCCAAAGCATTTACGTCTAGTTAATAATATCATGGTTGTTTAATAATTCTCTTAACAACATTTAAGTGAATTGTAGGCAGTATATATAACAAAAAAAATCTTCTTTTACAGTTTATTTAGCTAAAAGAAATACTGACACTGCGGCATCACAAAACAAATACAGTGCCGAGCATAAGTCATGGTACTCAAAGTGCCATGTCATTTAAAGCTTTGAAAGAAAAGAAAACTTAAGGACTTAATTTTCATGCATCAAGTTATTTATTATGATAAAACCTTAATCTTTGTTTTACCAATAGAAAAAATTCAAAAACAAATTCTATTTTCTAGCAAAAAATAATAAAACCTTGAAATCTATGAAAAAAGTAGTGCAAAAGTCTAGGTACTTCTGCACTTTACTAGTTTTAAATTTTTAAATTTGTAACGGTGCTGTTGGCTTTGTTTTTTTTTTACATGAAGCTTGTAATATGACATGTTTGTGTCAATCAGTACAAAGCGATCGGTCGTGCAGGTTAAGGTTAAAGAAATTTTGTTTTTTAAAACCAAAAAAGCGATGGTTAGAAAAGAATTAACGGTAAATGAGCGTCAAATTATTATTAATTGCCATGAGCAAGTTAAAAGTTATGCGGATATTAATAAAATAGTTGGACGACCCAAATCTACCACACAAAATGTGATTAACCGTTACAATAAAGAAAACCGAATCGAAAATAAAGGCAGGTGTGGTCGTCCGCGCAAGCTTACAGAAAGATATGAACGAAAAATCGCGAGTATAATAAAAAAAGATCCATTCAAAAGTGCTCCAAAGATTGCTACCGATATACAGATTAGTTTAAATAAAACAGTTTCTCCGGGGACAGTTGCAAGATCGCTCCAGAGATCTGGGTTTAAGTCGTGCACACCTCGTAAAAAGCCGTTCATAAGTGAAATAAATAAAAAGAAAAGACTGGGCTTTGCAAAGGATTATAAAAATAAATGAAATGAATTTTGGGACAACGTAATATTCTCCGATGAGTCGAAATTCAACATTTTTGGTTCAGATGGGAGGATTGTAGTGTGGAGAAAACAAGGCGAAGCCTTGAATCCTAAAAACATAATTAAAAATGTGAAACACGGTGACGGTGGTGTAATGGTATAGGGGTGTATGTCATCCATTGGTGTCGGGAATTTGACAATAATTGATGGAATTATGAATAAGGAAGTTTATTTGAACATCTTAAAACAAAACTTACAACAAAGTGCAGAGAAACTTGGGATCGTAGATACATATTACTTCCAACAGGATAACGATCCCAAGCATACGGATACAAATGTAAAGTTGTGGTTCTCCTACAATACGCCCCACATGCTAGTTACACCCGTCCCACCAAATCTTAACCCAATCGAACATTTATGGGATGTCTTAGAGAAACGACTTCGAAAACACAATATAACGAGCAAAACCCACCTTAAAGAGCTCCCGGTATCAGAATGGCAATTAATAGGGTCAGATGTCACGCGAAAACTTGTGAACTCTATGCCAAATCGTTTAAAAAAGGTTATTTGGCTCAAAGGTTTTCCCACAAAATATTAGGTAATTATATTCTTAACATAAAACATTTCTTGTGTTGATTTGTTAAATAAACTTAAACTTGAATAAATCAAAACATAAATTGAAAATTGTGTCTTTATATCATTGACACAACTCATTTTTCAAGAATATCCACACGGGTACCAAGACTTTTGCTCGACACTTTTTGCAGACTCAAATTTGTGCACAAAAATTTGTGTTACCATTTACGGACTTCGAATTTCGGTAGACATTTTTTATTATTTGCAGATGTTCCTAGTTCGTGAATGTTCATCATGTACGAATTTTGACAATATAAACAGTTTAATTCTTGCTGAAATATTCATTAAACGTATGAAATACAGATAAGGAAAACGAATAAAAGGGACAAGGACAAGAGAAAAGGAATTAATTATACAAAATCTCTATTTCCCACTTATTTGCCGTGCAAGAAATAATAGAAACGATTTAATAATGGTGCTGCATTTATGTAGTAGAATTATTAAATGGTTAAAATTGTTGCTTATCCTTAAATACATGCTCGTTGAACATTTATTTTAGGAAGCAGAATCCCATTTTTCAATATAGTAATAGAAACCTTGACACATGTGTAGAATACCATCAATTTATTTTATTTGTAACCTTGAGATTTCATTGGCCCTGCAGTTTCTTCAAACTTCACCCCAGATTTATTCTCTTTTTTAAAAGCAAATATTTTTGATGGGCCTTTTTTTAAGTGTATTGTATTATGGAGCTTATATTCTTTCTACAACTTTTTATGAGTGCTTAGGTTCAATATATCATATTGGTGCTTAAAGTCCGAATTTAGTCCACAGCACATGTTTTTCATTTAATTCAAATTCAAATGGCCTAGCTTCAGAGGGTGAACCTAGCCAAAAATCATAGTTATCATAGTACTTCCACCAAAATCCTTAACTATCATTTCCGTGTATTTGGGATCAAACCTTTGATTGTTCTTTGATTGTCTGGCACGATTCTTTAACAAGGTTAACAATTTAATGTGATATTTTGCCCTTAAAGTATGGAGCGTTGATAGATACAGTCCCTGCTTTTTAGACGAACTTTAGATTTCATGCAAAATCTTACTTTCCAGCTATTTTAATCAGGTTTTCGAATCCAACAGAGGGATGTTTTCTTCCCTCAAATATGTTTTTATGGACCGAGCTGTGTGCCATGGAGCTCCATCTTCCATAAAAATGTAACCATACATCCATTCTTGAACTAATAATTATAAAAATTCTGCAGTGCGTCTAATAATATGGCCAGGGACTGTGTATATGCGTCAATTGTTGTGTGAAGTGTTTCTCTTATTTGTTTGATCACTTATTTAAGCCAACTTCTATTTTTTAGGAAATACAAAATACTCGTACTTCAGTACACTCCATCGAACATAATCATTTGTATTGGTTTCGTTTGTATATACTAGTTAGACCAGATTCTGATTATTGCCCTTTTACAAAATACTTTAGAATTATTTTAGCCATATCTACTCATAATGCTAACACCCGTAATAAATCCGGAAAATGTATATATCTCCATGCAAATTGCATTTATAATATTTTGTATTCGTCTTTGGACCCCAATACATCCAAAATAAAACTCTTCACACAATGTTCATCACTGAACTTCGTACTATCCTCTCGTGCAAATCATGCATTTGATATAATAATTATCTTGGTTCACGCACTTTCAAATGATTCTCATTGTCGCATTGACAAAAATTAAAATAAAAGCAAATTAAAGGCCACATCTTCATTTATGATATGACTCAACATTGTGGAGTTTCATAACAAGAAAGCGCCGCGCCGCCGCCGCCTGTTGTAGCTCCTACCGACACCATTATCACGCCGACAATCTTTATATTACGAGATCGTTTACTTTTTGAAATCAAACACATTCATGTCTTGCATATTATAGCTACATACGTATTATGTTATAGGTACACAAATGAAGTAAAATAAAAATAAACCATATCTCATCTTATATTTTAAAGAGAACTACGGAACTTGATTAAAAATGTATAAACTTTCCTAAATGTAGTACTTAATGTCGGTATAATATACATATTAATATAATTAAAAATATACTGTTTGTATATGCTGCACAAAGAGCAATAATGACACGTTTAAGTTTATTTATTATTCCTCTTTTTCTCATTATTCTTTTGAAGCTGAATCTCACACATCATTTAGTTGGTAATGTGATTCATATTTTATGATTTGAAATCGTATCGTAACCTGAGTGTACTTCTTTGGTTTGAGCTGTGTTGTACTCATTTATGTCATATCACCAATTTCGATTTTTGTTTAAAAATAGGTACAAAATGATTTTCTTTTTATTTTTGATTAAATTACACAAAATTTCTGATAGTGATATTCATTAAAGAGGACAATTGGTTATAAATAACTATCTTTTTAAATTGTCTATATTATCGGAAATTTATTGTACATACATACATACATATAAAGGTTATGATTTAATTGTTTTATGCAAATAGAGATAAAAATTAACCTTCCAAAAAAAAAAAACAGTTTTAGTACTTCACTGATCACTTAAATTGGTTAATGACCCTCAAAATAATAAAAGTCATTTCATGTGGAAGGTTGTGTCATAATGATTTTTTTTTTGGAGTAGTACCATTTCATTATCATGATATTAATATATTTCCAATGTAATTTAGTTTTGATTTAGCTATTTTGTTGAATAAAAGTGTCATTCATGATTAACTTCTTTATCAGTTTGGTTTGCTAAATGTCTATGCCAATATACTGCTTCATGATTCCTGAATTTTGACGAATTTAGCTCTCCCTCATTGAAATTAACTTCGGAGATCTTATTTATTTCTTAATTATTGAAATATAAGTACACACACAGAAATAATCACTTTTAAAGAAGATTAATTTAAAGAACCTTCTTGCTGTCTTCAGATGGCGCTACAATCTTATTTGAGTCTTAAGTCTCCACAAACAAACGTCTTCATCTAGATCGATCCTTATAAGTCTCTGCACTCCTGAGCGAGCCGTCTGATCCACGGCCTTCCTCTTCTGAGCTGTCGTGTGGACTTTCCAGGCCGGATTATTGGTTTGTATGTGCTCTACGTGACCCAGCCATCTCAGTCACTGGACTTTTATTCTCTTGGCTAAGTCTACGTCGCTATACATCCCATAAACTGTTTTGTTAAATATTCTCCTACACTAACCTTGTATGCATACACGCGAAAACCTTTTCTCTCGAAACGATTCCAGGTGCTTTCATCCGCTTTTGCCATAGTCCACTCTCCTGCACCGTAAAGTAGAACGGGGATGATGGGGGTTTTGTACAGTGACACTTTGGATGCTCAAGAGAGAGATCATAACCGAGCCCAGATAGACAAAGTCCTTAACTACCTAAACTTCACGTCTGTCGATGGTAGGTCCTTTCTTGATGACATCATGTACATTGTTTTGCCCACATTAACCAATTCCATCGCACTGAGTTCTTCCTTTTATGTCAATGTCATCGGCATATGCGAGTAATTGGGCAGATTTTAGAAAGACCCCTAGTGTTGACATGAAAGCCCTGCACTATTCTTTCAAGGACAATTTAAAAGAAATCACATGACAGCGCATCACCTTGTCTAGTGCTTTTTTAACATCAAAAGGTTCAGTGGAGTTGTTTTCAATCTTAATGGAGCAGGGTGTATTCTCCATGGTTATCCTGCACAAACGGACGAGTTTGACAGGGATGCAAAAACAAGACATGGCTCTATACAGGTCCTCCCTGTAGAAGCTGTCACATGCGGCCTTGAAATCGATGAAAAGATGGTGGGTGTCTATTTCTTGATCTTTGATGTGTACTTTCTTGATCTAAGGCCACACTGATAAGGACCTATCAGGTTGTTGAAGATGGGTTTTAGACATTTACTTATTACGACAGAAAAGACTTTGTATGCGATGTTAAGGAGATCGATTCCTCTATAGTTGGTGCAGTTTAGAGGGTCTCATCTCATCTCATGAAACTTACTGATAAGTTGGTGCATTCTCCTAACAAAATTATCTCTAGCTGTTTTGAAAAGCTTGGCATTTAAGCTATCTGGTCCACCGCCTTTGTTAGAAATTAGCTTAGATATGACAATCTTTATTTTGTATATTTCGAAAAGACGACATTGTTGGTTTTCGTCGTCGATATTGAATTGATCATTCGTCGGCCTTATAAAGTCTACAGAAGAGGTCCTTTCATATCACCAGCATTGACTGCGGTTCTAGTATGATGTTTCTACTTTTGTCTTTATTAAATTTTATTATTACCCAAAGCCATCTTTCTTTTTTGTTATTTATGGGGATTTAGATCAAGATATCATTTTAAAGAAATGAAATATGAGATGAAACTATTAACAAACTACTAAAGTCTTAGGTGACATACTTTACATTACTTTGGGGTCGTTAAATTTTGTTTTGTTGATAATTTAAATGAATTTTTGATTGTTGGCAGAGTAAATGTTTTCATTCTGAAATGAATACCATTTTAAACTTATTGATATTAGTTTTTTTCAAAATTTTCTAATAAAAACAAAACAAATAAAATTTAAATTGAAGTAAAATAGATCTTAAGGCCGAAAGGCATTAGTAATTAGTGTTATAGTTTAGCTTAGAGTGTCCGTATGGGACCATTAAGTTAGTTGTAAGTTATGGATAATTAAGCTAGTTTTATTAATTTTTGTCTAGCTTTAAGATAGGTTTAAGATTGAATAAATAAAAATGAATTTGAAAAAAAAAAACCATTTTAAACTTGGTTATAGTTAGTAGTTTTTGTGGTATGTCAAAGTTTTCCTATTGGATTGATGTCAGGTATTTTGGAAGCGAACTCCATTAGAGCAATTTTTATGGTCACAAACTACTTCTTAGTTTTTTTGCTAAAGTATTTTATTGGTTTTGGCAGACTACAATCTAATAACAATGTTTCTTTTTGTTAAATGTAGAACATTTCTTGGGTGGCTTCTGTAGTTAAGGTAATTTATTTTCAATATCTTTCTGCAAGATTTTTGAGTATCATGTAATGGATTTCGTAGACAATCTGTTTTTTCTTTGTCAGACATTTCAAGGGTCTTTTGCATTCGCATACTTTTTTTTCCTCAAAAATAAGTTGGTTTATGATTTGAAACTTTTTGGAATGCAGCGCTAACTTATGTCAATAAGACCAGAACCAGAACGAGTCATTTTAACAATAGCGATGGCGTTCGCTTAGGAAATCAATGAGAGAACAGTATTCCATGCACTGTGTGGCGTAAACGCATTTTTTTGTTAAGTGGAATTGAAAAAAAACTCATTTTTTTTTTGTTTAATGCAAAATAATATCTGACGGACACCCACATTTCTTTCTGATAAAACATAAACAATTATAGAGAATTACAAAAAGCTAATGGTTCAAGGTAAAGCAAGAATATTTGTTGGAGTCCAAGGATAGTCATTACTCATTATTAACTAAAAAAAGTAACTTTTTAACAAAATTTGCGTTTAAAGCAACTCTCGAGAAAATGCTCATCTTTTTTTAACACTGAGTCGCAAATCTGCGAATTTGAATTTAATTAATTAATTAATGTAAAATTCCACAAATTGAAGTCTACTAACTGTTTTTGAGAAGTTGTTAAGTTGTAAATTAAAGATTTCGTGTTATTTTTAAAATAAATGTATGATTTATTTATAATTATTTGCATTTACAATAGAAAACATTTTTAAACGATTTAGTAAAATGTTAAACCCATTTTTAACAACTTACTAAACTTAAAATATGATTAAGCTCATTTGAAACGATCTTTACATCTTATTACCTCTTTACATATTTTTCTAATAGGCTTTTCACACCAAGTCCAAAACCCGGTTTTCTCGAAATTATCGGTTTTCCCCGAAGACCTACATCGAATACTCAAGTTTCGCTTACTACCTGGAGAAAGACTTTCCGGTAACTCTGTTCAATCACAAGGATTTGGGAGATATGAGAAAGGCGATAAGTTTATTTGTGGAGGAAAATAAGTGTGAACGAAAATTTGTGATGGAGGCTAAATCGCTGCGGGCTAGGAAAATTTGCACCAAAATATTTGCACCAAAATATTCTACAATGTGGGTATCGTTGTTCCAGCGAATAAAACCACAACAGTGGGCTAAGAAGATGCATTGGGCAAACCAGGCGAGTCCTCAAGAAAGAAGCCAAAGAGATATCCATCATAACAGCTTCAGTGATCGCTTTGGATGAGTGTGATCTTGGTACGAATTTGAAATAAGGAATTTATCTTTTCTGCTCCCACCATAAGGACCTTCAAGAAATCGTTCAGAATCTTCTCAACCCTGCCTATAAGTTGCTCGGACGGCCACAATATATGGCGATTCTGAAGGCACATTTGGCCAACAGAAGCAATAGTCATAAGCTCAGTGTTTTAGATTGAATTTGTTGTGAAAGAATAAGAAAATTTTTTTAAATAAAATTAATTTTTATTGTAACAGTTTTGTTTATTGTTGATTCTATGATATATTTTCTACGTAGCTTCTGGTTAGTGAATTGTTTGGACCGGTTAAAGTGAACTAAGAGAATAGCTGCAGCCAACGAGCTTGTAGTTTTTGTTGGTTCATGTCGTGAGCCCATTCCACCCGTCCCCAGAACTTCAGTTGAAACTTTTTTTATAGACGAGCTAGTGTTACGTTAAAATCAATTTGAATTGGTTAGAATTCATTTTATTTTCCCAAATAATTTGAAAAGAACAAAACTTTTTACTCACAAATTTCATCAATACAAAATTTGACAACCAGTGTTAAACAAATTTAAATGTCAAATGAAAACGTGTAAATGTTCAGCGTGAACGAACGGTTTTGGGTTTAGTGTTATAAGGCTATAAAGCTTAATTCAAATAATGGAAAGGTTTAGACAACTTAAGGGTTTTGTAAGTAAGGTAAGTTTCTAGCATCGACTGGCGAACTGGCAAAAAATGTACTTCTAATTTTCTGCACAATTCTTATTTTCTCCACAATTCCATTTAATGTTTCGTGGGGTTCCTTGCGAAATTGATAAAAAGAATAAAGTAATATTTGTCCACAATAAAAAGTACAAATCGTGATCTTTCACAGGATGGACTCACAGGAAGAGTGTTTTGTAAACAGAAATGTTTTGGTAGTTTTTCTACGACGAAGGTTATAGAAGCAATGTTCTGGGTTTGAAATGTATGACGCCTGAAAAAACTAGTTGCTTTGGTCAAAATGAACGTTCAAAGAATACATACATTTGACTGCAAATAAAGTCTCTTATGTTCTCTGAATCTGCGCAAAGGCTTCTTTAACATTTAGCAATTTAATAAATCCATTGTATTGTCAAATGTGTAACCTAAAGGGCCTTGCACAATGGACGGACAAACGTGATTTTAAACATTTCAAAAAGGCAATTTCAAACAAAACACATTTAAATTATAAGAAAGTAATTGACGATTATGTTAGGATAATAAAATTTGCATTTTGTTCTCTATAATAAGACGATTTTGTAAAAACAATTTGGTAGTAACGAATTGCAGTGTGTTTGCTACGAACTGTCAATCTCTATTCGCGTTCCACATACAATCCACACTGCAACGAATAAATTGTTCGCGCTCAACTTAAACTCAAAATTATACCCCACTTGTTGTTTGTTGAAAAGGGATATTATAAATTGACAATTCGTCGCTGTATACGAATAGAAATAAAACTCATGTGAAAGAAAAGTCAAAATATGCGAACATCCACAGTTCGCAGTTCGCAGTTCGTAGCTCATGTGCAAGATGCTTAAATAAAACTTTTTATAAGAGCAATGAATGGAATATCGAGTCTACGTTGGGAATTCCAATTAGCATGTGCTTTTCAGTTTGTTTGCTTTGTTTATTTTTACAAACTATAACTGTCTTGACATGTTCCGATAAGCGTTTGGTGATAAAGGCTAATTAGAAATTTACTAATATTTCCTAAACAATATTTTGTTTATTGTTGGGATAACCGGCTTGAATACAATACAACATAATTTTGCTACAGATTTTAAGGTAAAAAAAATAAAAGAAGAAGATATAGCAAGACTCAAACAACCAAAGCTCTCTTAAGTTAGACTTTATTATTTGAAGCACCATAGGTTAGGTTAGCTTATAGTGGCTGTCCAAGATGAAAACGGACACACTTAGGCCAGTTTAATGGCCCATTGTGATACCACATGAATCTTGAGGCTTCCTTCTAATCTCAATGGAACCAGTTTGAGTCCCTTACGAAACGTGAGAGACTGATTATACTGATATGATTTAGATCGTTTAGATCGTTGAAGAAGAATTCTCCTAGGTAATTCTCTCGTTTTCGAGCCAGAGCAGGGCATGTACAGAGAAGATGAAGAACTGTTTCCTCCTCTTCCTCGTCCATACAGCTTCTGCAAAATTCATTTGAGAATACGCCTAAGCGCGTGGCGTGCTTTCCTATTAGACAGTGTCCGGTTATGACACCTATTATCGAGCTTATATGCGATCTGCTTAGAGATAGCAAGCACCTTGAACGTTTTAAATCCAGTGTTGGCCAGATGTTCTTGGCGATTGGTATGCCAGTACGTGCCAAACGTGGTAGAATGGGCCGCACTTTACCGTTCCTGGCGAGTTCATCTACCTTACAGTTACCTGAAATGTGTCTATGGCCCTGCACCCAGCAAAGGTGAATATCAAACTGTTGTGCCATCTCCATTAGAGATGAAAGATATTTATGGACTGTTATACAGTTTGAAGAGACAGAGTCCAGTGATTTGAAAGCAGCCTGACTATCTGAGAAAATACGGATATCAGATGTTAATATCACGCTTTCTTTAAGCCAGGACAAGACTTATTTTATCGCCATTAAGCACAATAAGTGTTGGAGAATTTGTATTGTTTCGATAGTTATCCACTAAAGCGTTTAAAGCGTGACATTAAAGGACATGAAGTTGTATGTATATAAGTTTTATATAGATCAAAGTAACGCAGCCGTACCAACTTTGTTTCATTTTTAAACTAAACAAAACAGTTTTGTAAATATTTTTTAAATAGTTTCCGTAGCATAATCTAACATCTTGTTAATGAAAAAGATGGTTTTGAAACTATTAAAAGATCGAGTCGTTTTAAAACTAGCCTTAATTCAAAATATATTTGAATGAAAATTAAATCTCAAAGACATAAGTAGAAAGAGTAATAGATAAATTATATGACAATTTGAGTCCTCATCTACACAAGACATTTTCAGTTGTAAGTCGACGTCACCTCTTTTTTCAAACCCACTATTGCTCCCATCATTCCTATTTTCGACGTTCAATTCAGGTTATGCTCGATTTATTAAATTTGGTGACCAACTCGAATACACACCTATACAATACTGTGTTTTTCAACTTGTCATCTTATCTTTTTTAATCTACTTTTATCAATAAAACTTATTGCAATTTTGTCTTAAGATAAAAGTGAAACACTATAAAAACATTTTGCGATTAAGGCAGGGACCAGGAAACCTATTTAACTTATCAATCTAATTCACATTTAAAAAAATATTCTTGATTGATTAGGTAAGACTTTACCAAAAAAAAAGAAACAAAAGTCTTAACAACAACAATAAAAAGAAACTCATAAAGGTTATAAGGCTATTCAGCGATAAAACTTCATAGTCTAGTGTCATTTGTTTTCAAATAAAAACGTACACAAAATCAATTTAACATCAATATGAAATAAGAGATTTTAAAACTGACGACACACGTGCTGCAGTTGTGGCAGAGGCAGTCATTGGCCAACGTCAACAAACTTCAAGAAGACGACGATGATGATGATGATGATATGATGATGTGATAGTGATGGCTGTTCTTGTTTGTGGTGAGAAAAGCAGATGATAGATAAGTACTGATAAATCAATGAAACTATGAAACAAAAAATCCACAAACAGTTTTTATAGGTCATGAAAATAAATCATTAGGCAAAGTTACAAACAAAACAAATAACTACCTACTAGCAATAAATATATGTAATTTGTTGGATAAGTGAAAAGAATATCAAAATTTATTGCTTTGCAAACACAAAGCAGAGAAAAGCAATCCTATACCTGCGTCCTGTAAAAACAACAACACCCACCCATTCAGATGCATGCATCTTTTGCCAAACGCCAAGGCGACGTCAAAGTATCTCAGCCCCCTCCTTCTTTTGGCGCAGGAAACTTACATCCTTGACATAAGCAACTTATATAATAAATGGCAGAGTCGATGTTTTTTTGTTCTACCATCTATCTACTTTATAACTGAGCACTGAGAAGTAGTTTATTCCTCAGACTTAACCGAATATATGGCTTAAGCCTACTTTTAAACATAGGTGATGTGGATGTAGTCTGGTTATCTGCACAGACACACAGACCTGAATCCAGTAAAAACATTTTATCATGCATGTTTGTATGTCACTGAAACTGAGACTGCGACAGGGATCTCTTTTGGGTTGTAACAATTACAACCTTCTTTTTCTTTACTTAACCCTAACAAGACATGGTTTTGTTGGTAACGATTTTTGGGGAGGAATAGGACGAATAGTTTTGCTACCAGCGCATGAAGCATAAACCAATCTAACATCAATCAAAAACAAAAATATTGGTCTTGAGGTAAAATAGATTCCAGGAAATGATAACAATTCGAGATTTTGATTTTGTATTTTATTTTAAGCTCAATAGCACACACGGGGTAAAGAGAAAGGCAAAGGAGGGTGATCACATCCCCTTTTCTTGTCCAGTTTCTGTTTTTCTGTTTGCCCCTCCGCCCTCCGCCCGCAACCCGTAACCGAGAATGAAAATCGATCAAATTGAAGTTTTCATCGAGTTGTCCCTTTTTATCGAACGCACTCAGCTGGACTTTTGGAATGTTATTTGGCTTTTTCTGTCCAATAGACTTATATAGTGAAGGAGTGTGTATGTGCTTTTATTTTTCGTCTCTATGAACTATGAATATTTTTCTTTTTCGTATTTTTGTACTTACTATTCTTTGATTAGCATTTTTGCAGCACAAATTCACTGAATTTCTGGTGTGTGATGTGATGTGTGTTCTTTGAAGTGTATTTATTTCGAGACACTGACTATGCTTTATGGATTTAAGACGAGAGTTTCGATTTGGGCAGCGATATCCCGAATTTGGAATCTTTGTAGTGTGGTGTGGATTTTACTTTAAAAAAAAGAAAGGAGTTTTTCTTTTGTATTTATTCGCGGCCGCAGAAGAGACTTCTCGACGATCGAATACACATGGACCTTGCGGAGAAAATGACACGACGGACTAATGCAAAAGAGGAAAAAAATCGAATAAAGAAAACGCCAAAATGACAAAATGTCAAATTTTAGCGATATGAAGTTGGCTGTGGTTTTTGTGACATTTGCCAAAATGCCAAGTTTAAAGAACTTAATAGTCTGTTTGCACTTGATTGTAATAAAGTTCAAATTACAATCGACCACTGAAAAGAAAATTTACATATTATTTAAGGATTCTTCCACAGTATAAAATAAAGTTCGCAGTTAAGTCCGGTAGTACACAGCGTATGTATTTACCTAACCCATGGTTGCCACATTGTGCATCCGTGACCAAATTTGGTCATAATTTGTTGACTTGGTCAATGGTAATTTTTATTCCATTTGGTCATATTTTTCTGAAACGAAACAAAATGTTCGACAATTTAAGTATCGAAATAGTTCTTTTAACACACTCACTTGGCTTAACGGAAACAACGGTTTAACTTTATTAAAAATATGATCTGAATTGGACCTAGGGAACAGAGAGGATTATCTACGCATTACAGAAGCCCTAAAAATTCTCAAAATCGAACCTTACTACTTTTAATAAAATTATTGTAAGAACTTATATACTGTGATCTCATGTTAAAACGCTTTGTTTTTATATTTCGTCATCTTTATTCACTAAAAGTGAATGTGTCATGGAACTTATAGCCTTGATAAAGTTCCGAATAGTACAGATAATTGACAGTTAACAATTTTAAAAGTAGTATCACGAAGAGTTGTGGAAAATTGGAAAATATGTCAGTGATCAAAACGAAAATAGCTGGAGAAAGGATTAGATAAATAAGATCGAGCTTTTGGTACCATTAGGTAGTCCAATTTGAGTGGTAAAACAAGTTTACAGAGCTGGATATGTTTCAGGCCAATTTACTTCATTGAACCTATAACAAGAACTGTCCAACTAAGTCAGATAGTTGGAATACCATAGGAAAATCTTAAGAGGATTGTAGTTATGATAAAGCATCATACTTGTTTATTTCAAATTAAGAGCTCATCGTGATTAATAATATATAGAAAAAAACTATAACGAAGGAAAATTTGGAACTTGGAGTTTTTTTAGTGTGAAAGCCAACTAATTCGAAAAATTGTATGAAAAGTATCAAGCCATCGAATAGATTAAAATAATAAGTTTTTTAAAATGAATTAAAATAGGGTAGGAATTTTTAATTCAAATTTCTAAATAAACGAGTATAAATCCCGTCATTTGTATAGTAAGCGGCCTACGAGGTTAATATGGCCTATAACGGTATTTTCCAAACCGGAAGCCACAGCGAATACGAATTTCTCATTACGAACACGTTCAAGCTCATGTGAAGCAAGTCAATTCCGTTATAACCAGAGAAAATATTTTGTGGGCCATCAATATTTTTTCTCCATATAAATCCCCAGGCATGGATGGCATACTGCCAGTTATGCTTATGAAGGATGCCTCCTTCTTAAACATGTGCCCATATCGTGGAGACAGGTCAAAGTAGTTTTTCTCCCGAAAGTGGGTAGGTGAGGTCACGAATCCGCAAAGGATTTCAAACCAATAAGCTTAACATCTTTTGTGCTTAAAACCTTGAAGCGCAATCTTGATTACCATATTAGAGAAATCCTAGTTGGACGACCTCCCGAAAGCTCTCAGCATGCTTATCTTAAGGGCAAATCTATGGAGGCTGCCCTCCATGAGGTAGTGCGTACTGTAGAACAAACAATCCATTATAAAGAATTTACTCTTGCCACCTTCATAGACATAGAAGGTGCTTTTAACAACGTCCTTACCGAATCCATAGAAGAATCGCTCGTTAAGTTCGGTGTAGAAGACTTCATTCGAGAATGGATTATTTCCATGCCCAGTGGTAGGAAGATTCGAGCCACACTTGGCAATACAATCGCAACAAAACACGTGAGTAGGGGATACCCCAGCGTGTCCTTTCGCCTCTTTTAGGCTTCTGGTCATGGATACAATTCTCGTTAAATTAGAGAGATGTGGATTGAAGGCGGTATCCTATGCGGATGATTTGGTGCTATTAGTGTCAGGAAAGTACACCTCTGTGATTAGTTAAATCACGGAGTCAGCTTTAAAGAAAGTTAGCAGCTGGGAAACGAGTTGTGGACTAGTAAAGTTAACCAAAGTAAAAATGAACTCTTGCTCTTTACCACTAAAATTAAAGTAACTTCCTTCACGCTACCTCGACTCAACGGTGAAATCCTATCATTGTCTTCCAGTGCAAAATATTTGGGAGTTATACTCGCCCTAAACTAAACTGGAAACTCAATGTTGAACTACGGGTTAAGAATGCCTGTGTTGCCTTCTACGCCTGCAGAAAACTTTCGGCAAAAAGTGGGGACTTCAGTCGAAGATGATTTTATGAACGTACACAGCCATAGTACGTCCAAACTTAACATATGGGTCGTTTGTGTGGTGGCCTGCTCTTAGCAAAGCCTATAATATTGATAAGTTAAAGAAGGTTCAGAGAACAGCTTGCGTGGGAACCACAGGGGCCATGCGTACTTGCCCAACGGACGCATTAAACGTTATTTTGTATCTTCTACCAATCGTCCTTTTTATAAAATACATAGTTTCCGGCAGCGCTATTAGGCTGAAGGAATCAAACAGCTGGTTGTGAAAACCTTATGGTCACAGCAACACAACGAAATTGCTTCCCTCAAATACTATCTCGGTAGTCACTGACACTGCCCTCCTACTTTGAATCTTAGTAAGGGTTTTAAGGTTATTTTCCCATCCAGAGAAGATTGGGAGGATGACATCGTGTCGATAGGTTTCGACACAACCATCTTTACTGACGGCTCAGGGATGGAGTGGGGAGTTGGTTCTGGGATGTTTTCTAAGTCCCTAAATGTAGCTAAATCCTATAGGCTTTCTAGACTTTGCTAGCGTTTTTTCAGGCTGAACTGCTGGCAATAAGGGAGGCATGTAAGATTCTTAAACAAAGCCCAAATCAAAACCGAAATGCGGCTATCTTTACAGACAGTCAGGCAGCTGTAAAAGCCATTAACTCGGCCACATCCTCATCTAAATTGGTCCAGCAATGTCCCGATGAGCTTGCGAGCCTGAATATTAACCTCGGTGTCACCTTGATCTCGGTTCCGGGCCATAGTGGTATCGTGGGAAATGAACGGGCTGACGAGCTAGCCAGGCAAGGATCAGCCCTTCATAGCTCACTTGCGGAAATGGTTAACATTCCTCATGGTGCTATGAAGAGTAAAATCTTTTCTATCTACTAAACTGAATCAAACCGAAGGTGGAGCAATTTACCCAACTGCATTATATCTAGGAAGATATGGCCCACCTATAATAAAACCCGTACAAACGATCTTCTATGCAGACCAAGGCAAGACATAGCCAGGATTGTTTGTACTGGACATTGGCCTATAGGAGTTCATGCGAAGAAGTCGGGTATCTCCTACAACACATTTTGACGTAGTTGTAGTGACCAAAGAGAAAGTGAAACGATAATTCATTTCCTCTGCAAATGTCCTGCTTTGGCAAACACTAGAATGAAATACTTTGGTGAAGCATTCTTTCACGAACTTGATGAGCTATCTGAGACAAAGATTAGAGCCTAATCTTTTTTCTCAATGCGACAAAATGGCTCTAACATAAATCTATAAATCTTTCCCTTTCAATCAAAGGTCAAACGAGTTTTTGGTATCAAAACGGTGCACTATAGCGCTAATTGGATCTCAGGCTAGGTTACCTTGAGATCGCCATTTCTACCTACCTACGAACACGTTCAAACCGTTTTAGCCTCAGTCTTTCGTGCTTAATGTGGCGCGACGGTTGTGAAAGATATACGGGGCACTTTGTTTTTTTTTCTTTGGTTGTAATTTTTTGATAATGATGATCATGATTTAAAAAAAAGTTTTTATAGCCCACCCTGCGCCATATTTAACACCAGGTGGCCCAATTTTTTTTAATATGATTTATGAAGTTCATTTAAGTTTTTGTTTTTAACTTTTTGCTGTTTCTTTCTTTTATTAGTTAAAGATTTTAAAAGCTGAATTAAAAATGTTTTGTTAGACTGTTTAAAAAAAATAAATGATTGATGGTTTTACTTAAAAAAAAGTTAAGCGTGGGCCATATTTTCCGCACTGACTCCACGTATACCTTTTGTTCGATTTCTTGGTTTTCTTGCGTTGGGTTCCAAAGCAGAGTCTTAGCTTCACAATACCGTTAGGGAAGCTCGAGTGATAGGCCGATCGAACTCTGAGGAAACGCATTATTCGTTAACGGGAGGATTTATGTAAGTGATTTTTTACTTTTACATTGTGAAACCATCCCTTATAGTTCGAAAATCATTGTTAAAATATAAAAAGGACCTTTAAGTTATTAATTTAGGAAATTTAAGTATTCGATTACATTAGTTGATTATTTATTACATTAGTTAACGTTTACAATTTAATTTCTGTTTTAAAAAAAATTAGATACACAAATTATGACAATTTAACATTTATTACTAAAATTTGTTATATTCAAATTATATATTTATAAATTGGAAATTAATTTAAAAGAAAATAATTCTTTAAGTTATTAATATTTTTGTCCATCTTTGGTCCTGGCGTCTAGGCCAGCTTCATATCAGTCTTTTTGTTCTATTTTTGAAGTCAATTGTTCCAGTTCTATTGCGAATATTTTTATTTCGTGCCCTTTCACTTTGTCGTATGTTCGGAATTGTTTTTTCTATTTTGGGCTGAGATATCCTTAGCTGGTCAAGTGTTTTTGCAGCCAAGCTTATTGTTTGTAGTCCGTAAGAAAGGATCGGTAGAATAGCAGAACTTTGGCCCAATTGTAAAATATGTTTAAGATTCCTGAATTGTTTCTAACTATTTGTGATGAATCTTTTAATTTTTGGTCTTAAATGATTTTATTTTTCCCAAATATATGTAATCTTCTTCGTACTCAATTTTTTGTTTGGTCCAACGTAATATCATCTTTTGTGTGATTTGTCATGACTTAGTTTTCGATTTGTTTCTTTGAAGTCTATAATTTATGCACAAGAAAGTTAGTTTCGTGTGTAACTTTGGAAGAAATAAAAACTATATCGTGTGCAAATCCTAAATTGGTAAGAACTTGTTAATATATCCATACTTAATCTTCCAGGTTATTTTTTGGAAAATGTCTTCCAGAACTGAACTAAATAAAGGTGGTGAATATGGATCTCCTAGTCTCACTCGAATGTATTTACTCCATGGTTTATATTCGTGCTTTGTTATTTTTGTATATACAGTGGTGGGCAAGAATTAATCACACTTGTTAAAGAAAATAAAAACCATTTACTTTTTTTTAACATTTTCTTATTATGAAATTAGTTATATTTTATTTAGATTAAATACAGTGCCGCTCACTTGAATAGCACCCCCCCTTTAATTCGAGTTTAAAGCTCAATATTTTTAAAACAAGTAATGAAAATGACTCTTTTTTTCTTTTAAATCAATTTTATTAAGTTCTGTAAAAAAAGGGAAAGAATGGAATGTATATTTACAGTGGTTATTTTTATAGATATTTTAAAGTGATGTGACTCAAAAAATTTGAATCAAATTTTAGCTCACTTGAATAGCACCTCTTCATTTAAAATTAATTTATTAATATTTTCAAGCTTTTAAACAAATTTAAATTATAAGGAACACAATTATTAACATTAATTTTATGAATAAAAACAAAAATTAGTAATGGGTTGTCCCGCCTTTATTATAAATAACCTCATACATCCTGTTCGGTAGGGAATCATACAAGTTTTTGATATAGGACAGTGAAACCGAGGCCCAGCTACACTTAATGGCTTCTATTAGCTCATCTTTACTACCATATTGTTTCCCAAATTCATATACTTTTCGAGTAAGCCACCCCCAAACATTTTCGATAATGTTAAGGTCTGGCGAATATGGTGGCCAATCTAACAATGAGACATTTTGGCGCTCTAGAAATAGTTTTACTACTCTGGCATTGTGGATGGGTGCGTTATACTGCTGCAATTTCCATGACAAGTCACCAAACAATTCCTTAATCGAAGGAAAAACCTCCTCGAGTACCTCAATGTATGATTGCGCATTCATACGAGGAGTCAAAAACTGCAACTCCAAAGTTCCATAATAAGTAATGGCTTCCCAAACCATAACACCGCCCACTCGGCTGTGTAAACGATCCAAATAATGTTCCTCTTTCCGGAAATCATGGAAGTATAAGTTAAATCCATCAGACCCCTCTAAATTAAATTTTTTTTCGTCAGAGAAAACTACACGGTACCATTCCTTACTCCATGTCATGTTAGCACGACAGAAACTAAGGCGTTGCTCTTTACGGGACGGGTTAAGCGGTGGTTTTTTCTTAAGCTTTAATCTTTTTAAGTGTGTAGCATTAGAAATTACCCGTTTTACGGTAGATACCCTTGCTTTGACACCACTTTTTTCTTTTATTTTGGGGGCAGAATCATGCGAATTTGACGCGAGTCGCAGGATTGCTCTTTTGTCAGCAGCGCTAACGACACTAGACGTTCGGCCTTTCATATTTTTACCATAGCTGGACTCGTTCCGTAAAAATGTGGATATAACTTTGCGGCTTCGTTGCGTTTTTTTAGCTATTTGGTGAATAGACAGGCCACACTCGAGATAAGCTTTAATTTTAGATTTCTCGTTCTCTGCCAATGATTTACCACGACCCATTTTGACTGAAATTATCTTAAAATGACTAAAAGAAATGGAAAAATATTTTTTAATAACTACCTGGCTTGTAATCCACACGAAAACTGATAAAATAGGGGGTGGTGCTATTCAAGTGAACCTAAATAAAACCACGTTTTTCACAGTAGTTTCAATAAAGTTAACAAAAACTATATTTAACGGAACATTCCCAATGTATGAATTCGGTCACAGAGAGAGCAATTTAAGAGATAATTAAAATATACAAATATTGCAACGGTATACTGACTCAAAGACCCGAATTCTATACAGTTACATATTGCATAGTGAAGGCTATTCAAGTGAGCGGCACTGTATATTGATGAAGTCCTTTGTTTTCATAGGACTTCATCAAATATGTTTAACACCGGTAAGAAGAAAAAAGTATGGAATGTAGAAACATCAATTTTTCGTCTGGAAACGAATTTAGCACATTCAACAGTTTCTGGATAAAATTCTACTTACCGTTATCAATACTAAGTTTTTCTTAGTGTTTGGTAGGGAACCCTTAATTTTGACGTGCAAAATAAATTCTTCTTAGCAAACTTTCAACCAAAGCCTCACATCGTGAATTTGGAGTTGCATACCGAGCATTTTGAATCTCTTGCCACAATTGTGTTAAATTGGTTGTTTTTTGCTTAATGTGATGTTCAACATCATTCAATCGGGTTAAGATCGGGTGATTGTGCTGGCCACTTCAAAACGTCGATTTTATTCACCTCTAGGGCACACTTCACTAACTTTGAAGTGTGTTTAGTTTAGAGTTGTTGTCGTGCATGAAGCGCCATAATAACCGCAAATTGTCTTCTGCGTAGGGAATCATATGATCCAAAAGGATATCTCAGTACACGTTCTGGTCAAATTTGTTGTCAGTTTTTACGATGGGGCCAACGCCGTGCCATGAAAAACCAGCCCGGACCATTACGTTGCCCCTACCGTGTTTCACCGTCTTAATGGTGTACCTTGGATCATATTCCCTGTTTTTTGGACGCCATGCATATTTTTTCCCATCCGATCCGAATTTGTAATTTGGATTCATCGCTCCAGAACACGTTTTTCCAAAAACTAATTGGTTTGTTAAGGTGAGCTTTGGCAAACTGTAACCTAGATTTCAGATTTTTTTTGTTGATAGAAGCGGTTTTCTCTGAGCAACGCAACGGCGTCTTATGGTCCTTGAGGAAACATTTACTCCATAGTTCGTTTAAAGTTCGCTTCGAATGCCACTGGAGGTCAAAAATGGATCCTTGGTCAATAACCTATAAATAATTCTAACTTCATTTGTAGTTGTCTTTCTGGCCCGGAGGTTTTGTTTAACGTTTTCCATCACTCCAAACTTTTCGAAATGATAAAGATCATTATACACCAGCTTCCTGGAACATTCTAACAACTTAGAAATGTCTGTTACCGTCCGCCCTTGTGACTTCATTTTTTTTAAATTTAGTTTTAATATAGATCATTAAAGGAATATTTAATTGCCTCAAAAATTATTATTTTGTTTTAAGAAAACACAAAAATTAAAAATACACTCTTTGATTGCAAAACGGGCTAAATTTATGTCCAGCTAAAAACAACGCAAATCACAAACAATCTTCATTTTCGGCAAAACGTTATTTTACTATCATTTACATATTTTTATTACAATATAAGGTAGTTATAGTATCAACATAAAAATGAACCGTTTCCACCACTGTAATTTTAATCTTCTCTATTACTACTACTGGGTTTATGTTTTGATTTTTCAGGGAGGACCATATCTTTTCTTTCAATAGAATGTACATAAACCTTGTTGATTCACTGTCTGTAAGTGGTCTGTTATGACGAATTCTCCCCTAAATCTAGCTTGTTCTCTTGGTTAAATAAATAAATTAGGTGGCCCAAAAGTCCGTTGAGAACTAGGACCCAGTGACCCATAAATGTTTGTGAGTAATGTTGTCAGGGATGGAGGGGACCTAAAGTTTAAAGCCAAATCCGAACGACTAGTTTGAGAATGCACTTTTCATGACAAGAATTTGTCAAGTCGTCGCAAGATGCAGTACCCATGAAAAAAAACTTTAGGTGGCTCAGACGTTAATCAAACCTCTGGCCTGGTGGTCTTACGCACTAATCATCCCGCTACGAGTACTTCTCTTGGTTGTTTGCTATTGAAGTCTTCCTTGATGGCCCTGTAAAGCGTTCTGGAGTAGAGCTTGCAAATTGTTGAAATATTACTTCTAGGTCTATAGATATCAATAACACTCAATAAAGTGTCCAAAATCCTCTGTTAGCTTTTTATTCCGACACATTTAAAGGGGATGCGAGGAAGAGGAGATCCGAATATGATTATACTAGAATATTTGTTTTGGCACAACATTTACCTTATTTTATAGATTTTTTCTAATTTTACATCCAATGCAATCAAAACTAAAACAGTGTTTTTGTATAAAATAATAATAACAATAGTATCAAAAACTAGATGTTTTTGAGCTGTTGAAAAAACTTTTGAACCACCCCTAACAAAAACCCTCTCCCAAAAGTAGAAAGTTATGAGAGCTGGTTATAAAGCTTTTAATTATTCACGAGAACCATGGTTAGGTTAGTTTAGGTTAACGTGGCTGCGGATTTAGAATCCACACACTTAGGCCAAAAGAAAAGGCCCATTGTGATACCACATGAATCTATAGAGAATTACTTCTTGCTAGTCGAACCATTTTGAGCTTTTTATAAAGCGAAGATCATTTGATATCCTTTTTAGCTAGTTCAATGGGATTATCAAAAGAGTAGTCTCCCAGATGAAGTTTGGGTGAAGTGAAAGAGCAGGGTAAGTACAGAGAAGTTGAGAGATTGTTTCCTCTTCTTCTTCGTCCATACAGCTCCTGGAGAAGTCAGTTGAGGCTGCACCAAGTCGTATGGCGTGTCTAGAGAACCATACAGATCCTAAAATTTAAATAGTTTTGAATTTACTGAGAATAAAGGTCTCTTATCTCAATATTTTATTTAAATCCTATTTGTTGTCTTTTATCTTCTTGGATTATATGGTTTTTCAGCTCTTAATTAGAACACTTTCCGAAATTGAAAAGGAAATTCTAATTTAGATTAAAAAGTGTGATCACTGATCACCAAGCCATACAAAATACATCAAAATTAAAATGAAAAAAATGTTGTAATTTTTACTAGAGCATCAAATTGATTTTGATGTACAAACTGTTACATATTTACTGCCAGCTGATCGTCATTTCAAAAAAAAAATAATTAAGTAAATAGTTGGAATGATTTCAGGAGTAATATCTACTTTTATCGTTCTGGAAAGAATTATGCAAAACTCAACCGTCAACACTAGAGGCACAATCTTCCAAAGGTCCATCCAATTACTCGGATACGCAGATGATATCGACATAATTGGAAGATCAAAGCGTGATGTCAGTGGAGCGTTTTTGAGCATTGCGACGGAAGCGAAGAAGATGGGTTTAGTGGTCAAAGAGGGCAAGACCAAGTATATGCTGTCATCAAAAAAGGACACTGAACGACGACGTCTTGGACAAAACGTCACCATGGACAGCTATAACTTTGAGGTAGTTAAGGGCTTTGTCTGCCTAGGCACCGCTATTAATGCAGACAACGACACCAGCGCTGAAATCAAACGAAGAATAACTCTTTCAAATCGCTGCTTCTTTCGACTTAGAAGGCAATTGAGAAGTAAAGTCCTCTCTCGAGCATGTAAAATCACCATCTATAAGACACTCATCATCCCGGTTCTCATCTATGGCGCTGAGGCCTGGACCCTGTCAAAGAAAGATGAAAGCGTCTTAGGATGCTTGGAGAGAAAAATTCTTCGGGTGATTTTTGGTCCCGTACGCATAGATAGAGAATGGAGGAGAAGATATAACGACGAACTGTACTGCGACACTGACCTAGTTAGCAGAATTAAAGTCCAACGGCTTAGATGGCTGGGTCATGTAGAGCGGATGGACATCAACGCTCCAGCCCGGAAGGTCTTCGAATCCAATCCCGAGGGACGGCGCTGGAGACACTTGTTGGTTGAGGCCTAGGTCCGCCCCGGACTGTAGCGCCACCTTAAGTAAGTAAGTATCAACTTTCATATAAGTTTGGGCTTGGATGCAATTTCATTGATGACAATTTTAAAATAGAAAAAAAATAAAATAATCCATAATCGAAGGCATATGAACAGTATGGCTTAAAAATATCATTCCTCGGTACCAAATAAATTTCAAAATTAAAGTAATGTTTTCAAGGCTGCAAATAATTCCAACAATAAATCAATAACTAAATTCCAAACAATTATTATTATTCATATCCTTTTGCATTTGGGTTGTTTGTTGGTATTTTTTTTTTGTTTAATAAATTTTATTTCATGACAAAAGGTGGGAAAGCTTTACATTGTTTTTTGTTTTGTTTTTATTTTTTTAGATGTTTTTTTTATTTTTATTTATTATATTTATTTATCTAATAAAATATTTTAGAAATAAATATTAAATTAAAATTGTAAACGATGGCAACAACACAGGATTAAAAAATAAAATATTTTTTTTTATTTTTTTGTTTCTTTTTAAAGCTCAACTGTTTTTTTTTTGTTCATCTCTTTAGTTTTCATGAATTTGCATTTCAAGTTCAACATCTGCTAAATTAACTTCACGTAACGAATTTATAAACATATAACGAGAAAAATAAATATAAAGCCATCGGAACCATTTCATTTGTGAGTTATGTTCTCGCATAGCATGACGAATAATTGATGCTTCCTTCCAGCTTAAAATGCACCTTGAATTTCAAATGTAAATAAAATATAAACAATTTTAATTACTTTATTCAAAATCTTTTAAATTTAACTTACCAGTGCGTCGACATTAAGCATGTACACAGTAAATCAAAAATAGATAAATATTTTCTTAAAATATTCACAGAGTCGAGGGTGTAAAATTTACATTCTGAAATAAACAAAATGATAAAATATTTATATTTAGAGATCCATTGCGTTTGTTTTGGTATTTGTTTATTATTATGCTAAAAAATATATGACAGTTTAAGGGGAAAACAATTGTTGAAAAAATGAGAAATGGATGGTTTATGTTTACAAAATTTAAAGAAAAAAGAAATGGTAAAAATCATAACTCACTTCGCTTTGATTAATAATAACATAGTATACACTCTCATATTTATTAAGTTCTATTATATCATTACCATTTATAATTCATATAAAATCAAACGATGTGTTATTAATTGTAAGTTCTATAAGTCTCAAACAGGTAAGACCGTCCATGGCCATGGGTTTGTCAATCAATGAAGTACGTAACATCGCTTTTTTCGAGGCAGTGAATAACACAATTGGATTCTTATATTTTGTAGCAATTTTAGGAATTGGATTGAAAGTTGGATCACCAATTATTCTACTGTGTTATTTAAATCTTCCTAAACTATGCACCGGTACACGTTTCAATATCAAAAGAATTTACAGCAAGCTTCAAACCACGATCAGAGGCTCATCATAAGTGCATGTGTAAGTTGTTAGTAAGATAATAATACAATTAAAGCCTAACACACGCACAAAATACAAAACATAATTAACATTTAACCTGAATTAAAACAGAACAACAAAAGATAAAATAAAGACGTTTACGATAGTGGAGCATACTTGAGTGGCATATTCAAGATGAGGACGAACATGGCAATTGTACAAAAAAAGAGTAACATAGGGATCATTGAACTCCTTTGCCCAGCGTTTTATAAAACCAAGCATAGAACTTGCCTTATTGACAATAAAATTAATGTGATGTGTAAACTCTAAGTTGGAACTGAAATAAACACCTGTTATATGCAATAATCAAATACACTAACGATTCGTTTTTTAGTTAAAGTTATCGTCTAGCATTTTAAAGGGTTGAGGGCAAGGCTATTTTTCCGACACCAAAATGTGAAACTATCAATGTCGGCTTGTAAAAGGATTCGATCATGGGTGGACTTTATAATATTAAAAATGTTCATTTCATCAACAAAAATCAGAACTTCACTTGAACGTAGACATGACAATACGTCTTTAATAGACAGAATGAACAGAAAAGGACCAAGATGGCTTCCCTGGGGAACAACAGATTGAGCAACAAAAGGTTCTGAAAGACAATTTCTAAATTTTACCTCATAGTATCTGTTTTCAAGGTACGATTTGATCCAACCTACGAAAAATGGTCGAAAACCAAGAGCTCTGAGTTTAATTAAAATAATTCCGTGGCTTAGTTGGTCAAAAGCTTTAAAAATTCAGTGTATACACAGTCAACTTCATAACCTTGTTCTTAAGCGTTTGAACATATGTTTGAGAATGTGAGGAGATTAGTAACGGTTGATCTTTTTTTTCACAAAACCATGTTGCTGTTCGCAAATGAGATGCTACACTTTCACAAACAATTTAGGAATTCTTGACGCAATTATGTATTTTGACATAAAAGTTTAAAGGAAAAACGTTTTTATACCATTTATTCCGATGATAAATTCTCCCATACCATTTTAAGGACTACTATTTAGCATTTACGATGACTTGAAATAAGCATCAAGACCGAACAATGTATATTTTTGCGGCTTAGAATTAGAAAACCCATGTTTTTCCGATAAGCAATTATAAATGTACTGTTTACGAGTAGGAAGACCATCAAATTAACAAAGGACCGATTGACCAAAAATATAGTACACTGATTGTTGTATTTTTATTCATTTCAACCAATGATTTATTAGATTAAAGATAGTTAGAGTATATATGCAATGTTAATTTTGTGTTAAATGTTGTCATTTAAATCCTTAATAAATCATATAACGCGTTTTATTTCGATTGTACATTTATAGTGGACACGGAAATAGAAATTGGTGTTTTAATTTGCTAATCAAAGCTTGCAGGCGACAAAATTAATTACAAAATACTTGCAGAGGAGTTCTACTCCCTCTAAGAAGGAGCTTCATAAACGAGATAAAAATATTTCGAAATTGATAGAACAATAAAATGTTAGCGAATAATAGTGTACAATGCCATTAATCTGGTTAAGGCACCAATTCTAAGCTAACAATAAAAATCGCAAGCTATTCCCTCTCAAAACTCTCATATGTTAAGCTTCTGTTATTCAAATTATATTATTAGTGTTGATACAATTTGATTCCTATTTATTTCAGTTATGATATCAGCTGGTGGTGGGTTTGGTTTGAGTGATATGGATGAAAATTTATTTCGAATGATTCGGGTATTGCGTTCGCGAGAAAAAGGTTTGCATATTGTACACCTTAATGCTCAAAGTTTGAGTCCAAAATTGGACGAATTTCGGTGGTTGTTTATTAACTCACAGGTTGATGTGATATGTATCTCAGAAACTTGGTTCAACTGTAAGTTTCCTAGTTCGGTGTATGATATTGAGGGCTACAAACTCTTCCGTAGTGACAGAATCGGTCGAGTAGGTGGGGGTGTTGCTGTTTACTTGCGTAATGGAATAGGATATCAAGAAGTTAATTGTGGAGTAGAGAGTGTTATGCTAGGGGTGATTTATAGACCTAACAAAAACACTGAATTCGATACAGTAATTAATACATTAGAAAAATTTTCTTTCTATGCTCCTAATATAGTTTTGTGCGGAGATTTAAATTGCAATTTGTTAGATATTCGTTCGTCAGCTACTATGACTGATTATCTTAAAAGTTTAAATCTTCTACCTGTTAATGTTACGTCGGCAACTCACTTCGCTAAAAATCATACCCCTACTCTTCTCGACGTATTCTTTGTTAGTGATATCAAGAAAACTCTTTTCTATAACCAACTAACTGCCCCGGGTTTCTCATGTCATGATATGATCTTCTTAACCTATGATATTCAATTGGACGTAACAGATGCAGTCATAAGATATAGAGACTTTCAGACCATAGATTACCATAGTTTAAGTTATGATGTACAAAGTACACAATGGGAATATATTTATCAAATGCAATCTGTGCACCAACAGGCAGAGTTTTTCCAAGAAAATCTAAACAACCTTTATGATCGTCACGTACCCATGAAATATAAGGTAATTCGAAGTAATTCTTTGCCATGGTTAAATGCTTCTATAATAGATTTGATTAAAAAACGAAACAATGCGTTTATTCGTTGGAAGCGTTATAAACTAGCAATTTTTCATGATATCTTTCGTTATTTCCGAAATTTAGTAGTTTCTCGCATTAAAACGGCTAAGAGACGCTATTATGAAAATTTATTGAACCCAGATAACCAATCTGGGAATAACCTTTGGAAAAACTTGCGTAAATTGGGCAATGGTAAACGAATTTCTGAACCTAATTCTAACATAGACTGCAACCAACTCAATGCCCAGTTTGTGTCTTTATCTGTTCCCAAAACACGTAGTTCAATTGACTCTCTGCATATGATGTTTCGAGTAATGAAATTGACGACCCTGAACAAAGTTTTAACTTTACTCGTTTCACAGAAGAAGATATCGTCGAGGCAATGCTGTCCATTAAATCAGGCGCGGTAGGCATAGATGGGATAAATCCGAAGTTCTTGAAAATTGTACTTCCTCATATTCTAAAATACATAACTCATTTATTTAATTCTATATTAACTAGTTCTGAGTATCCGAGAATATGGAAATATACTAAGATACTTCCTATCCCTAAGACTTTAAACTGTGCTAACCCAGAATATAGGCCTATTGCTATCCTGCCATTCCTATCCAAAGTCTTTGAAAAACTACTTTTAAAACAGATGCAAGGACACCTAACATAAAATAGCCTGCTAGATACAAACCAATCCGGGTTTCGGGCAAAAAGAAGCTGTAAAACGGCGCTTTTACTTGTTGTTGATGATATACGCAGAGCGATGGACATGAATCGTGTTACATTCTTAACATTGCTAGATTTTTCAAAAGCGTTTGACACAGTCGATCATTTTGTGCTGTGTCAAAAACTTAAGTATGATTTCAAATTCTCTCGTTTTGCGGTGAAACTTCTGCACTCATACTTATCTAATCGACAACAATGCGTTGCTGTAGGAAATCAGACATCTTCATTTCTGACAGTCCCAGCAGGGGTCCCTCAGGGTTCTATTCTTGGACCTCTATTATTTTCACTTTACGTTAATGAGCTTCCTCGACTGGTTAATTCTTGTAAAGTTCATATGTTTGCTGATGACGGCCAATTATACTTGGACACTTCTGTAGATAGCATAAGAAATGCTATTAACTATGTTAATGAGGATCTAGTAGTTATACAACAGTGGACTCTCAAGCATAACCTCACCCTTAATCCAAGAAAATCTAAAACTTTGTGTATTTACAAGCGCGCCCTTGATAAGTCAAGCTTTCCACCGGTTCTGCTGGGTGGTTTAGTTATTGAATTTGTAACGTCTGCTAGGAATCTAGGTATTATTTTTAACGAGACTTTAACATGGAATCACCATGCAGCTACTACAATTGGCAAGTTATATAGTGCTCTGCGTCTACTGTGGACATCCCAAAGGTTTGTTCCTGTCAGTAGTAAGATGTTGCTTGTAAGATCTCTTCTATTACCTATTCTGCTGTATGGATGTGAAGTGTGGTGTAGCGTTGACTCAAATACAAGGCGAAAACTTAATGTTATATACAACAACTTTGCCAGATACATCTTCAACATAAGATATTACGACCATATTTCAAGTTATTCTAAACAAATAATGGGTCTGACTTTTGATAACCTTATAAAATTTAGAACTCTCATTCAGCTGCACAGTATTTTACAGTCTCGTCAACCTGATTATTTGCACAACCGATTAACTTTTTCAAATTCGCTAAGAACTGTCGTACTGATCCAGCCAAGATTTGCTTGTCTGCAATCTGAACGTACATTTTTTGTCCATGCCACTCAATTATGGAACTCACTACCTATTACAATTAGAAGAATAATTAACACAAACGCATTCAAAAATCGTCTTTTGACGCATATGACCAATGATGCTTAGGGTTATTATAACTAATTAATAAAAAAAAAAAATTAAATTAAATATTGTAAACTATAGTTTTAAAATTGTATTTTTAGTATCTACTAAATTTAAAATTCTCGAACGCTCTAATATATTTTATAGAGCTTTCACAAATAATAAGGTTGTAATCTTAATGTGAATTATGAATTAATAAATATGAATATATGAATAAAACTTTAATAAACCTTGACAGCAGATCCATCGTAAGAAACAGAAAAAGTCCTAGCCCAATGATTTTAAATCTCCCTGCATCATTAAGGTTGGAAGTTGTAGGAAATATAATGCTAATCTATCCAAAAAAAGTCTAAAGACGATGCTAAGTTATACGGACGCGTTAAAAGAAAAAATCTTTACTTTCCTAAAAAAAATATTAGGGCTGAATTGCTATTTGACTTGAACTTATCTCAAATTAGATCTTACATTTTAAAAATGTTCCTGGGGATGAAATAAAAATTACTGCATTAAACCAGATTTTAAAAAGAATATATATGTTCATACCTTGACATTAAAAAAAAAACACGATGGAACCATCCTCGTTCGAGTCAATGTCAGTCAACTGGATTTTAATGCATGAAAAGGTGGCCAGTGATGTACTTTACCAAAGAAATCATGCATGTTCTAAGTTGGCTAGTGCAAAGTCTTCATTTTAAACCTTTGATAACTTGTGGGGTGATTTAAAAGCTAAGATCAAAAATCAAATACGTAATTTTTACCGCGTTAATTGTTTAATAGTATCTTTATTTCCAAATTTTGGCTTTGCCTTTTACACAAAAATTTGCTGTTGTCTCTTAGACTATAAAAGTCTCCACAGTAGTTCAAAGTCAAGTCAGGTCTCCTAACTACAATTTTTATCTGTTTAGACGAATAAAAATGGGTTTGTTTTAGAACCTACAAAATATTGTTAACTTAACAAGGCCGCTAGTAGCGGCGAAAGCCTACATATAAAGACCATCTTTTATTTATTTTAAGGCATGTTCAAGAGAACGTTGAACAATTTCTTTGCTCCCTGACTCAAGTCAAGTCAACTTATGTCACAATGACAATCGATCATATTTTTGCATTCAACTGAAAGCTGAATTGTATTACTCTATGATTTATTTATTTTCTGCACAGTTCCATTTAATATTTTGTGAAAAGGGTTCCTTGTAAAATTTAAAAATAAATAAGTAATATTTCTTTACAATACAAAATGCAAATCCTGATGGACTTGTATTTTGCTTGAGGAGTGTTTTATAGACAATAATTTTTTTTTTTAAGTTTTTGTACGATGAACTGAGTGTAGAGGTTAGTGAAGTAAATTCCCAAGTGACTTTGTGCCATTTAAAAAACTAACTTGCTGCCAAAATGTACGTTCAAAGAATGTTGGTAACTGGAAATGAAGTCCTTTATATTATCTGAACCTGCCCATCGTCGGCTCTAATTGCTATTAAAAAATAAAATAAAATAAGAAAGCTTTAGTGAAAACTGAAGTTAGAGGTTGATTGACTCTTGTTTGAGACAACAATATTGTTTCAATTTAGGAGTTCTATACTCAAGCGATTTGTAATTATATCAAAGAAATTCGAGGTGTTGATTCAGACTTTGACCAGGCTCTACTAAAGACTCATATAATTTGTGAGAGAAAAAATGAAAAACGATTGGCCTTGGAAGACTTTCAAAGGCAGTGTTTCTTATTTAAACATTTTCTGGGGCAAAATAACACTAACATATAAGTTTGAGACAGCTTTAACTTTATATAAGTGAAAATGAATTGAAGAAAGCGTTTTCATATGTTGGGGTTGCTTTTTAAATATATAAGTGTGCACTGCAGTGAAACATTTTAGTGCAAAAAGATCGTTTTCCCTATTGAAACGAATAAAACCTAATTAAGTTCTCGCATTAGCAAAGAACGCCTAAATAGTTTAGCTTTATTAAATATGGAAGCTTAATCTTTTGTCAATTAATTTTGAAACCAATATTCACACAGACAAAAAATTTTAAAATATCAAATGTTATGCATGTTCTTAATTCTAAACGGCAGCAAAGTTTATCACCCTGTGCCTCAAATCCTGAGATACGCCTCTGCCCCAGCAGATTCATTATGAATGTATATATCTAGGAATAATAAAAGACAATAAAACCAAACCTTTCTTTAACAATAAAAAATAAATAAAAAAATATAAATTGGGTGGCGCAACAGTCCGTTGAGAACTAGGGCCTAGTGACTTACAACTCTCAACCGTTCCTTTGTGCGAGTAATATTGTCAGGAATGGAGGGGACCTACAGTTTGTATGCCGAATCCGAGCGGCTAATTTGAGAAAGCACTTTTTCATGACAAGAGTTACTCGTGGATAATTTGTCAATTCCTCGCAAGAGGCAGTAACCGTGAAAAGACTTTAATTGGCATAGGCAGGGATCGAACCCAAGACCTCTGGCATGACAGTCCAACGCACTAACCATGATGCCACGGGTACTACTTTTCTTCTTCTTTAACTATAACAAAACTAAAAATAACTAATGACAGTACTAAAAATACAAAATAACATGAACCACACGTGATATAATAAGACTTAAAGTTAATTCTTAATTGATAAACTTTAAAAGGGGCAATTAAGTTGTTAAGCTGGTTGGTATGTTAAACAAAAAAATTAAAAACTTACCTTTGGGTAATAAATTTGCTAAACATAATGATGCAGTTGCATAATACACGGCACAATGATTCGGATGGTGACTAACTCCATCCCGATCAAATGTGAATATCGCTTGAATATCAAGACTCTCAACCGTATTCAACACTAAAGCAGCAATGGACTCGGTTTTCCATTCGATATTAGGATCGTCTGGCAAATGGGTAGCATTCACAAGGATAACATTTGATGCAGGTATGCCCAGGAGTTGACATGAACTCCACAATTCATCTCGTCTTACATTGCCTAGTTTCTCAAAATTACCTGCCATCAATGAAAAAAAAATAATAATACAATTTATATTTTCTTCCCATAATTGTTTCTTACCATTGGACAAACAGAGAACAAAAGGTTGGCAGTCCAAGCGTTTGGTTAAGGCCAAAATAAGTGGCCCAAAGAACATGCATTCATCATCCGGATGGGACGTTACAAACAGCACACGCTTATTAGCGGCGGGTTTGCTAGGCAACCGAATGCTTTTGATGACTTTCAGCAGCCGCAAGAAACGGCTGCCAGTCTCAAGAAATGTCAATTTGTAAAGCGACAGGCATACTAACAAGTACACCAAAATCAAATAAATAATATGCTCCAGGGCTTCTGTTGATGTGGCTAAAACAAACGAATAAACGGACTTAAACGATAAATCGCTCAAAAGTTCGCTCAGATCTGTTGAGCCGCTGCTAGCGCTGGTACTACTGCTAAAACTACTTCCACCAGATCCAATATAGCTGAGCCAGGAAAATTTCATTTCATTTTATTAATCAACAATCGATGGATTGTTTTGTTTTATTTGGATGGATTTTAGCTGCATTAATCTAGATTGTTGTTTTGTTTTTATTTTTAGTGCTATTTTTATTTTTTGTTTTCTAATTTTGTGTTGAAAAGAAATTTTGAAATTTTGATGATGTCCTTAAGACCCCACATTTACTACAGCTGGCGTAGGCAGCATGTAGGAATTCTTGAAATTGTCAGCAAATATTAAATTATTTGGCATTTCGTTTATGCAGATTGTTGTGATTTGTAATTAAAATAAAAATGAATTAGTACGTAGATGGTTGGGTAAATTTATTTAATTAATTTGTATTATTATTCACCTGAGTAAAAGCAGAAAAAATATTTTGGTCCGAAAAACGGGGGAAAAAGAACAGTCACGATGACATTTTATTTGACGTTTTGAAATGTTGACAGTTTCATCTAAAACTATAGGCTAGTTCAGAGCATGAGATCTTAAACACAGAAATGGATTATGTTTTATAATTGTTTTAAAGTTTATATTTTGGCTAAACTTTCCTTTAAGGGCGGCGGACGAATTTCAACATGCGGATTATTTTGTCGTTTTGCGTTGTTTTTTTTTTGAGTAATACAATTTAAGAAGAGTATTAGTCTAGGAACCGGCAGCAAATTTTGGGAGTGGAGTGATAACCAAAATATTTATACATGTATGTCAAATTCAACCGTCTGGCGTTCGAAAATGGTTGTTTTTCGATTTTGGGGTCGAAGTAATAACCACTTAAATGGATATATAAACAGGGGGTGCCCTGATGTCAACAAAAATTTTGTTTTAAGCCTTCCCCTTACCAGTCGGTCGCCAAAATGCTCGAAAATCATCTTTTTGGTTCGAAATGATAACCACATGAATGATACATACAAAAATCAGAAAAATTCCCCTGACTGTAAAAATGTAATGTGTCCAAGACGTTTTACTTTCAGCCTTCCCCTTGCCAGACGTATTTTAATACTTTTTCCTATTAACCATAACCAAAACATTATAATCCAAAATATCAAGACGAATTCCCCTGATTCTAAAAATGCGTGTCCAAGACGCATTTTAACACTTTTTAAAAGCACTTTGTTATTAGTTATTCCTAAAAAAAGCACTCGAATTTTATGAGTGATACTTTATTATATAATTATTCAATAAAATTCGAGTGGTTAAATTTTTGTATATTGCATCCTTAGTGGAAAGCCAACCCAAGATTTTTATAAAATGTCCATATGTGAATGTTACTAGGCTTCTGTTTGTTGACGCTTAAATTTCTTTCGAGAACACATTAAAAAGAATTAAATGTTTCCTTTTTTTGAATGATTTTGAAGCTTCAAAAACATTTTCAATGAATGGGCTGGTGATTGATGACGTCATCGCCACACTTAAACCCATGTACATCCATTGTGATACCCCAAAGTATTAACATTCTATGAATTGTATTGTTCAAGCCATTTAAAAGCTTTGATGAAGGCTAATAGACGGTTTAATGAAAAGCCTACCAGTTCTTCAAGATTATTAAAGAAGTTTCTGCCTAAGAGCTTGTTTCTAGTGTTGATTAAGAAGTTGGCAGCATCTTCCTCATCATTGCCGTTGAACGTATTATCGATGGTAAGCCGCATTTTTTTGTATGGTAACCCAATAGGTTCTGACATGTTATTATGTTCAAAATCAATCGTAGATAATTTTTGTCTAGGAGCATAATCGAACAGCATCTGCTTTTTGGGCCTTTATTTTTTGGCCGTTGCAAAAGTTTTAAACTTTTTCCATCTTTCTTTGGTTTCTTGAATTATCTTATTACCAATGACTTGCTTAAGTTCACAGGATGGGGTAACTCTACATGGGATTGATCCAGAGCTGTACCTGTTCTCGCCAGCTCTCTCGTTTCCAGGCATATAACTGTGACCTGGTACCCAGCAGAGTCTAATGTTATGCTATGAGCTAACAACCGTTAGTTCTTGGCGATAGTAATATTTACAGGCATCAAATCAGTTACAACTGTCGATATGTGCTTCATCTTGCGGAAAAAAATGCCTCAAAATGCGTCGGAAAGTCCATCTGGCTTGTATTGCTTGTGGGGGGAAGACTGTCAAAAAGTTGTAGTATTTTGAAGGAAGTAAGAACGAGTTACCACTTGTGCATCGATTACGAATTACCATTGCATTCTGATATTTTGTTACGAATTCGCATAAGCAATTGTTAGCTGTTCAAAAATCTTTTATGAATTGTAAGTTTTGCATGTTAAATCTATTATAAAATGTGCTTTAAACAGAGATAGTTAGATAGTTGTTAGGTGCCGATTTTGAATTGTGTATACAGACAGCATAGCCAAAACTTGGATCGTAATTGTTGAATTTTGGCTTGACAAGATGATAAGATCGACACTCGCCATATGGTGTGTCTATGTCGACAGAACCAAACGGAACCAGCTCAGTTTCCCACACATTTCGATTTAAGATCGTCTCCAGTCCATTTAAACTCTTCGCTCTGTTATGTTTGGCCAGGTTTGGGTTAATCCTTTACCAAAGTGTAATGTTATATTTTTAAAATTATAACGATTACTAAAAAGGTTTGAAAATTGAAGAGAATTTTTGGACAACCGAAAAGTATTTCTTTTCTATAATGTTTTTCTCACAAACAATAATTTATCTTTTTATTGTAGAAATCAAATGTTGATACGTGTTAATCAACCTAAAACAACCTGGCCAAAATTGAAGTAAAGTAGTATCACTAATTTAGTACTACTTTAATCGAATTTTTGAAGAAAGAAACATCACCGGTAAACTCGAGACTCGTTGTCAAGTTGTTACCGGGTTGCTGCCACCGTAGATGTGTTAGTTTTTAAATATTTTTCAAAGTTTTTTTTAATATTTTCATCACTTACCACAGAACCAAATTAAATGGCTAATATCTGTTAATAAAACAGACAGTTTCCGTAAATCATTACAATTTAAAACCCAATTGAATTTATTTAATGTTGACACCAAATACTTGCTGTAAAATTCCATAAATATTTAATTTTATTTGTTTATTAAAATTCTGATATCAACTCTTCCTCTTCTAATCAACAAAACCTGCTTGTCATCTCTGTCTAATTTGACATTTCTCATATTTTGCCTGTGTTTTTTTTTGTGTTAAAAGGAAAATTAAAAATCAGTTTTCAGAAGATTTCAGACATGGCGAACCACGTGCATGATACCGTCTTCGAAAGGAGATTACGTCCTATTTATGGTATGAAATAAAAATATATTAAAATAGAAACATAATTTCTATTCAAAATCCTTACAAAACGGTTTTTCTAATCTCATATTTGATTGTTCTCCTTTGTACAGATTCCCTCGAAGTTGGTAATAACAAAAAGGCTCTTCAAGAAGCCGAAAAGCTTCTGAAGAAACAACCGACTTTGATATGTGCCCAGGCACTGAAGGCTCTAGCTCTTCTCAGATTGGGTAAATATGAGGAAAGCAATACCCTGCTAAAGAATATATCACAGGAAAAGCCAACAGACGATTCCACTCTGCAAGTTTTGTCGTTTTGTTACAAAGAAATGGAACAACGTATGTACACATAGTTTTATTTTTTATATGTTTAACTTCCTATTAAAAAAATAATATCTTTTTCCATATTAACGCAACGATAGTGGACAAAATATGTGAATTATACAATCACGCAGCTAAACAGTCGCCCGGTAATGAGGAAATTCTGGCTCATCTATTCATATCATATGTCCGACTGGACGATTATAAAGCACAGCAATCGGTGGCCTTGCAATTGTATCGAGTGAAGCTTATAAATGCATACTATTTCTGGGCTGTAATGAGTGTTGTTCTCCAGGTAATGTTTGTGTATGATTGTGAAAATGTCATTCGAAGAAATTGATACGAACAAAAATTGTGTGCGTTTCTGCATTTCTATAAATAGGGAATTCGTGGACCGGAGAGCAAGAACCCAGATAAACGAAAATTGTATCTAGCTCTGGCGCAACGCATGGTCGATAAAATGATTGCCGAGGACAAGCTTGAAGCCGAACAAGAAGCTCTTCTTTATGTCACTATTTTGGATGAACAAGGCAAGAGTGAGGAAGCTTTGAATTTTCTCAATGGACCTGTTTGTGAAAAATGTTATCCCGGTGCTCCATTATATTTGAAAATTAATCTACTTAAAAAAATGCAAATGTGGGATAAAATTAATGTTATGCTGAAGGAATTGCTGAAAGATGAGTAAGTAGCTAGAAATTTAAATATTTTCGGGTTGTTGAAGTGGAGTTTGTAACAAAAGCTTTTATATCACAACGATATTTTATTAAAAGACGTGCCTCACGACTTAAAAGTTGTAAGAAATTGGCAAAAAGCTGGTGTAAATTGCAAAATAGGTCTCTAAAAAGTATGAAGTCAAAATAAGTTTGGTTTGGTTTTCTTGTGTTTAAAAAGCCATCCAAATATATTTCAATTCATTTTCTTCTCTTTCAAAGATTAAACACTATTTTGTTTAAGCTTCATTTACAATCACTGCAGTTTGAGCTTATGAATATTTGAATAAATTAAAAGCAGTAAAAAGATTAATTTTTTAGAGTCCTGAAATTCTATTATCAGCCTATACCACCTATGTTCGTTTTTAAGGGTTGTCAATTCATTCAAGAGCCATGAAAAAGTGCTCTTAAGATTTGACATTCGATTATTACTTTTAAGCTTCTAACATTTTGTACCAGTATGCAAAAAAACTAAGGTATATTTTGTGGTACCATTTTCTTCAAAAATATGAAACCCAATTTAAATAAGTGTCAGACATATACTAAATACACTGTGGGCTTTTTATATATTTTGAGAATGTACATATTTGAAAACTTAAAATATTTTCTTTCTCCAAACAAACTGAAATAGAAATACTCCAGAGCGATAAGGTGTTGATTTTTTTTTCTTTTGTATCTTTGCCTGTGATTTTGTAAAACTTGCATATAAGCATTTTGAATCTTCTTTGCTTGCGAGCTGTATTATTAATCATCTGAGGAATTTTTTCTTAAAAACTCATAAAGAGTTATAGGTCTGTAAAGATGCTATATGCGATTAATGACAAAGATGGAATAGATCTCCATTCGTACTCCAAATCCGAACGGCTTTTCTATGACAAGAATAACTATTAGCGGATTTGTTGATTCATCGTTTTAAACCAGACTCTGATGGCAATTCAATGCACTAACCCTTACACTATGATGAGATAAGAAGTCCAGAGAACTTGAAATTCAATCTCTCAAACCTTATAAATTGCTTAAGTTATTCTTATAAAAGCTACATCCAACTCTAAACTAGAAAAACGATAAGATTAAGATCAAATTAAAATGTTAAAAACATTCCGTCAACCTCGCCATCACATAAATACCAACAAATTCCTTTCAAACACTTGAATTGAATAATCACGAAGAATACTGACTGAGCATTGCATTTATTGTATACCTATTATTCTATCAAAACAAAAAACAAAACTATATTTAACAATTTTTCGTGTTAAAAATGTGGTTTTCTATTTTTCTCTGAAAAGAGAAGTCACCTTTACAACTTCCAAGATCCAACTATCATTAAATTGTTGTTCCTTTTTTTTTTAATATAATGTTTATTTGCAAATATTTCTTGGCATTGATACATTTATTTAATTTCGAGGCATCACTTTGACATTGATTAATTATTATTCTGAAAAGTTTGTGATGGCTTCGAACATTTGGTTTTTATTTGACGAGAACTCTGAAACTCTCGTAATTAATTTGTAGCATTTACCCATTCCTCGAAAGTATTATTTGGCCATCTTTGCTTTGTTTTTTATTTCTGTTGGTTTGTTGTTCTATTTTTGTTTATATTCATATTCAAAGACAAACATTCTTTTCCTACATTGTTTCTATATAGCTTCATTTCTTTTTGGTTCGTTTTACCTATAATTAGAATCATATAATTCATTTTTTATCAATAGGTACCCCGCAACTAGACAAATGTATTTATTTTATTTTCAATCTATTTTAAGAAACACATAAATTCATTTTCATCAATATCCCGGTAATTCTGATGATAACTCATCGCATAAGTTTTCTTTTTTGCTTTGATGGCAAGATAGAAGTTTAGTTTTTCGATTTTTCAAACGAAAAAGTGTCTTCATATGTTTGTATGTACATACTCGTATAATGTTTTATTGTAAACATATGTTTGATTATACATTGTCGTGTATCCTTTTGAAATTAATCGTTACAAATGTTCAGGATTGGGATGTAATTTGATTAATAAATGTAATATGAACTTATCATTTCTATTGATTTTGTTTTCAATTAATCATATACATATATCAGTACTTTGGTTCCTTATTGAGATTTTAATTGCAACTGCAATTAATAATCTGAGTCAATTGCTTAACTTCCTGCTGACTTTTCAACTTTAATAAAATGATTGTATTGTAATCAATACTGTTTTCAATTAATTCAGATCTCTGATCTTTCTCCACGTTAAAGAAATACCTAATTAATCAACTAAAAATAATTGCTTTAAATAATCAACAGCGAATATATATGTCCCTGTATTATTTTGAAAGTTAAAACCATATGATAAAATAACATTAAAGTCTAGTTAGTCATTTTTTTGTGCCAAGTATGGCTTAAATTTCTAAATTTCTATCCTTGCCCGTTGGATTAATTAACTCTTTACAAAATTGAGCTGATATATTTGCATACTATTTCATTTTTATTTTCAAATAGCTGACCCGGCGAACTCCGTAAATAAGCAGATTTTGGATTAAACTCATTTTTTTATTAAAAAATACAAATACAAAAATTAAGTTTTTTGATGATTCTTTATTGTTAATGTATTTCAGTGCATAGGTTGCACTCTTCAGTAAAGTACATGGTGATACGCGACATTTGTTTGTTTTATTATCAGGCGCAAGAACAAACCACGCAGATGGTCATGCATAGAGTGGTGGCCACACAATTAGAAACGACACCTACATATATATTAATTTAAGTATGCATAACTTTTTTAAAAGAAATTTCTTCAGGTTGAAAAGAAGTTTAATTTATAGCCCATGAATAATAGTACACATTAATAATTAATGCAAGAAAAAAGCTAGACAATATCAAATATAAAAAATAAACATGTATATAATTCAAATCGTGTGTGGCCATACAATTAGAAACAGAACATATAAAATGGTGTTTTATTAATCTTCAATTTAACATAAAGAAAGTATTAATAATTTGTACGGGATCCTTTACTTTGTATAACCGCAGCCAACCGTCTTTCCATACTTTCTACAAAAGCGCGGCAACTTGATGGTAGTATACCCTTCCAGACCTCCTTAAATTTTTTGTAAAGCTCGTTCGAATTTTAAGATTTTTGGACTTTAATCCTCTCTTGACATCTGCCCATAAGTTTTCAATCGGATTCAGGACTTTGCGCAGGCCAATCCAAAACACTGGTTTTTGTATCCGCAAACCACTGCTTTACAATACGTGTAGTGTGTTTCGGATCGTTGTCCTGCAGAAAAACGTAACTAATGGGCATGTGTGCGAATGAATAAGGCTCTATGACATTTTCTAGTATGTCTTTATAAACGTGTTGATCCATTCGACTGTTTATCCTAACTAATGGGTCAACACCACTCCAAGAAAATGCACCCGAAACCATTATGTTTCCTCTTTCATGTTTCAGGGTCTTCAGCGTGTATTTTGGGTCTAATTCTTTTTTCTGAGGACGTATAAGGTACAAATTACTGTCTGACCCAAACAAATTGAATTTAGATTCAGCACTCTACGAGTATTTTTTTCCAAAATTTTAAGGTTTTATTTGAGTGCTGTCTAGCGAAAGTCAATCGAGTTCTAAGAGGCGACGCCTTATGATTCTAGCTGACAGTTCTCGACCGATTTGGGGCGTAACAATATCTTTTATCATACCAGAATTCAAGAAAGGATCAGCCTTGCTGATTCTGCATATCATTTATTTTTGCCCATTTTTTGGCACTGTATTATAATTAATATTGTAAAAAAAATGAAAATATAATGAAAACAATCAACTCACACAAAACAAATTCACTGATTCTAGTTGTCGTTTCTAATTTTCTGTCCAGCAAAAATGTCGATTTTAAATCAATTCCCTAAAATAACCACGTTTTGACAACTTCCCGCGTTCAAGAAAACACATGATTGGAACACACATGTCAGCCACTATCGACTAACGGTACTAGCCAAACACAGTGGTGCTTAAAAAAAATCTTATTGATGGAAATATTAACAATATCTCGTTTCTAAATGTGTGGCCACAACTGTAAGTGATCATGGGAAAATCATGGATATTCCAGATTCGAACCAAAAAATTTCAAGGGATTGCCTTGTGATTTTTGTAAATGATCATAACGATTGCAAACCCCCTTGTTGGTTTATGTTTTGAAACGAATAGTTGGTTGTTTCATCTTTTCTCCAATGATATCATTCTGAATCCTTTATCCTTAGCCACTAACATTACTCGCTCACTCAACAATTCATTGTTAGTTAGAAATAATGTTTGAGAATACTTTTTTGATAATTTTGTCTTTCCTCATATCAGTTCCAGCATAGTAGTTGATTATGCAATTTCACTTTACTGATAACTATAGATTATTGATTTCTGACTAAATTCACAATTAACAAATTTTAATTTATCAAATTTTTAATTAAGACGCTTTATATCACGTCAAACGGGAAGTTAGTCGAACGGGATGAAAAGTATTCTATGTCCGTCTCTTGGTTCAATTTCCACCCAAATTGTTGCAGCCCTTCTTGGAATATAAATTGTATGAATATAAAAAGATTATATTATGAGAGGTTTATATTGACAAAATTTGCGATTCCAGAGTCATTTCGTCGGGTTCAAAAATTAAATCAGGTCTTTGATAACTTTTCTCAAAAAGTTCATCAAGATCTTTAAGGAATACCCTTCCGAATCTTAACATTCTAGACCCGGCCAACCCGGCATTTACAGAAAAAGGGAATCATCGGTGTTCTTTCATATTGGCCTACGGCAGTGAGTATTGTGAGCGATAGCCAGCTTTGCTGCATGCTCTCTTATCGGCCAATGTCCATTACATTATGCAGTGACCTTGGTTGTATCATTCCTGGGTCGGCATAAAAGTAAGGCATAAGGGCTTTTGTTATAGGTAGGTAATATCTGTTCCACCTGCGGTTGGATTCTGTCAGAAAAATTGAAAGTTTGCCCTTCATAGCTCTAAGAGCAATATTAACCCTTTCCTCAAATGAGCTATGGTGGGTCCATCCTTGCCAAAACAACTCATCAACCCGTTCATTTTCTTCAATGAAACTATAACCTGGAACCTAAAAAAGAATCACTCGGAGGTTGATGTTGGACTGGTCCCGATATTGTTGGACCAGTTTAGGGGATGTTGTGGCCGAATTGATAGCATTTTGCATGCTGCTCTGATTGCTAGCAATTCAGCTTGAAATACATTGAGTAAGTCAGATAGCCGAAAAGACATAGACACATTTTAGTACTCCCGACTAAAATCGACAATCCAACTTTGACCCGTCTGTCGTAACCATGCCATCAATCCATTCTCACAGGAAAGATTTAAAATATTTACTGAGGTTCAAGCCCTTATCGTTAGGGCTCTAACCAGTTCTTGTTTTGTTTACTTATCAGTTTAATTTGAGATCTAGAATGATTTCGAAGTGAAGGTGGTTGTAGCTATGAGTGCGTAGATCATATTTTGGCGATGAAATCATTTTCAGGCCGTGTAAAAGTCTCTTCTTCGTTTGAATTGCAGAGTACAGTTTAGATTTGCAGTTTCTGTCCTTCGTGTTCCATTGAGTATAATGAGCCCTGCCCTTGCTTTCAGTATCCAGCGAATTTTGGAGACATCCCATTCATCCGAGACGTAAAGTTCACCAGCATTATAATCAAGCAAATGGTATAAGCTGCGTTTTCTCGTTTGTTGTGCTCTTTGCAGAGACTGCAGAGAATGTGTAAAAGTCTCTTCTTCGTTTGAATTGCAGAGTACAGTTTAGATTTTCAGTTTCTGTCCTTCGTGTTCCATTGATTATAATGAGCCCTGCCCTTGCTTTCAGTATCCAGCGAATTTTGGAGACATCCCAGTCATCCGAGACGTAAAGTTCACCAGTATTATAATCAAGCAAATGGTATAAGCTGTGTGGTCTCGTTTGTTGTGCTCTTTGCAGAGACTTTAAGTGCTCGGGATCGATTATTTTAACTGCTACGCCATCCACAACCAGCTTAAACAGGGTTTTGTTGGTCACGATCTCATCCAACTGTCTTACATCTTACCGATTGAGGCTATTTTCCCAACTGTTATTTGCGTAAGCACTGAAAACTCTTCACACATAGTACATATGACATTTCATCGTGTACTCAAAGACAGGTTTCAAAAGGCATTCAAGGTTCAAGACATAGTTAGACGTCAAACTTGGCAGACCCAGTACTTTTTTGTAGAAGTACCTTTGCATCTTTTCAACTTCATCATGTTGTAAATCCCCCCATACTTGTGCTCCATAACCGATAACAGCCCTGGTAACCGCGTTGAAGATATCCATCTTAGAAGTTAATTTGACATCTTTATTAGTGATAAACCCATTCCACGTCAAATTTAAGCTCTGTTTAGCTTGTTTAGCTCGTTCTTTGAAGTGCTCCGTTAGGCTTAGTCCGGAAGTTAGCCATATACCAAGGTACTTGTATTTCCTAACAACTTTAATGGTTGCTCCGTTGAACTTCCAATTTTCTGGTTGGCTAAGTCTACCACCTCTTTTTCTAAATACCATCACTTTCGATTTCTCCAGGTTTATAACAAGATTCCACCGTTGACAGTATTATGCCATCTTATTTATCATGCCTTGTAGTATGTCTGGCTTATCAGCTATTAGCACAATGTCATCCGCATACATTAGCAATCGAATTTGCATTCCATTCACCGAAAACCCCCTCCTATGAACTCATGGATATCATTTATAAGAGTGCGAAAAATAGTGGACTCAGCAAGCAACCTTGTTTATCACCCATCGTTGTTTCAAACCAGTTCCTAATCCCATACCGCAGCTGTTGTTTTATCATACAGATCTCTTATAATTCAGATGAGTTTCTCAGAAATCCCTAAGATTTTGCAGTTTGTATAAAAGTGCTCTTTGGTCGATATAGTCAAACGCCGCTTTAAAGTCAATGAAGAAACAGTAAACTTTCTTGTTGTCATTCATTTGAAGTTTTATGATATCGTAGAGGTTAAGCAGATTATCAGCAGTGTTGTGGCCTTCTCAAAATCCAGCTTGGAACTTATTTAGGATACTATATTTCTTTTCCCATTGCTGTAGTCTTGTTAATAGAACTCCGTCAAAGCTTTTTGCAATAGTGTCCATAAACGATATCCCTCTATAGTTTTGGACGATGTTCTGATCACCTTTTTGTAAATTGGTAAAATAATAGTTTTTTTGAAATCTGATTCCACTTTTCCACATTCGAGCATTCGATTAAAAAGTTTAGCTAATATACTTATTACTGATTGTGGGGCTTTGGTAAGGAACTCATATGGCACTCGGTCTTGACCTGGCGCTTTATTCCTTTTTGTATTTTGAAGAAATTCATTTAATTCGTTGACCGTGAAGGGGTTTGCGAGAAGACGAACAGCTAGATTTTGAGGTGTGGTTTCGATATGCGTGGGTTGAGTAGCACCAAGAAATATTCTTTAAAGTCTCACTAGTCAAAACATTTCCTTTCACAAATACAGTTGTTTCGCGAAATCCTCAAATTAGCCTTTGTACTTTGCTGTTTGTTACCTTGTCCTTTGATTTCCTGGCGTTAAGTGCAACGATTTCATGTGAGATTTTTTAGTTTTCTCCTACTCTGACGTTGAAATCCCCTAAGACAATGCAGTTCATAATGTAGCCATCTTCAAGACATCTACCAAAATAGCGGAAGTCTTCTTCCCATCTGTTACAGTGTATATACAATGGCAAGATATGCACAGATTTCCTGTTATTATTTGCACTAAACTCTTGTCCATTAATTTTATAAAGCTTGCCTTCAAAAAAGATGAATTTGAACGTATTCCATAAACTACCCCTCTACTTGCTCTTCCAAATCTGGAGGTTTTAACTGCACGAATCCATAGCAATTTATACCCCTTGAAAAATTTTGAGAACCTATCAAAATTATCCTTCAATAAGAAAGAATATTTCAAAGCTGCAAAAAGCTACAAAGTTTTATTTCCTGAGCCATGTACATTGTACGATAACATTTTTATTTTTGCTTTTTAACAGTTTTTATTTCAATAATCTTAATTCTACTTATTCTACAATCACGACAGACTTCAGGTTGCTAATTTGGGCTTTAAATAAGGTCCAAATTCTCAAGATTCTGGTTGTATATTTCTTCCAAAACAGGTTTGCCGCTTCAGTTCCGCATTTGAATTCTCCATCCACCACAGAAAAGACTTTTCCTTCGATTTCGATCCGGTTTTTTAATTTACTTCCTGATTTTAGAAAATGCTTAAAGGGTTAAAACAAGAACTATCGTTCTCTTTCAACTACTACCTTTTTGAAGCAAATATTAAAAATTAAAGTGCTTTTTTAGATTTATTACAAATTCTTTTTTGTTCCTATAGACCTTAAAATGCCATGTTTTGATTTGTTCATTTTTTATAAATATATAAACATACATCCGTGAAATAAATCAAGACTGTTATCAGTTTGGCGCTGCTTCAACGTACATCGTCAAAATTTTTAATTTTTAGGAAACCTTTTAAATGGAATATATGATTCATGTGGTTTTCATATCAGTTGAGAACTGATTATTTTAGAATGTGGTGCTTTGATTGCTGCTTTTTTTTCTGTTAAGCTCAAAACCTTGCAGTTTTTTTTTCTAGTTGAAAAAACTCAATTTTTGCTTTTATAAAAAAAAGCTTTAGCTTTTATTCCAATATTATATATTTTGGGAAAACTAAATCAAAATTATATTTTATAAATTTCAGAGCAACACAAGTCTCGAAGTAATTTTTTTTTAGTCTGCGGATTTAAAAAAATTTTAAGGATTTTGGGTTAACCTCTTCGTAATTTATTTCTGTAAAGGTCGTTGACGACTTGATCGATTTTATTTTTTGAACTTTGAAAAATGGTACTAGTACTTGAAATTCTATTTTATTCAAAACATCTTACATCACAATTATTAACATTAAGATTAATGATATTTTCTTTCTTGTACAGTCGAGACCGTTGGGATTATTACCAAGATTTTTTAACCAGTTGTTTTGAATTACACAAATCTCGAAGCGGTACTGAAAGTATTGAAGATGGCATATCCAATATGGATGAATGTCACGACTTTTTATGTCAGGTATGTTGCTGTTTTTTGTTTTAAAATTAGTTTAATTGTTAAATTTGTCAATACTTTTGTTTATTAAAGTTAATTGAAGGTGACGGCAAGCGTGTACGAGGACCATATCTCGCTCGTCTTGAGTTGCACAAGCGTATGCGCGCCAATCAAATGGACGCCCAAGAACTTCTAGGTGATTTCATACAGCTAATAATTGAATATTTTCGGCTTTTCGGAGATAAGTCTTGCTGTACTTCTGATGTTACATTATTCCTTACATCAGTTTCATTGGAAGACCGGCTTTTACTTGCGAATAAGTTGCTTCAAGAAACTGGAATATCTTCAACATCATTGCCCCAAAATGTAAGATGGTTATTTATTATTATAAATATTTACTATTTGTTTATGAATAGATATAACCTCAATTTTACTTTCAGAAGGAACAGATGCAAAAGCACATATGCTCACTACAAATTTCCAGAATTTGTGGTCATTATGTGGACCTGGAGACGGAGCATTTGATTGCATTTTATACAGCTTTGCGTTTGCATTACGAACACGGACTCAGTGCTTTTGGCAAGAATCTCTTGCCGACAGATATGGGACCATCGGATCCATATGCATTGCTTGCTGGTGAGTACTAACGTATATTTTTCATTTAAAAAATGTATTTATTTCCAATTTTTTTTACAGCAAATGTTATGTACGACGTTTGTGTGAGAGAACAAAGATCAGACAAGCTCTTCGAAGCACTGTGTCTTCTGCAATATGTTCTCAAAAACAGTCCCAGTAATTTTCACGTTAAGCTTTTGTGCTTGAAAATTTATCATATTTTCGGGTGCATCACAGGTGCGCAGCAAATGTACGAGTCAATCGATATAAAACACATTCAGCTGGACTCAATGGGTTATATTCATTGCAATTTGCTTCCACTGTGTGGCCGTCCATCAATAGCTCGTGTCGTCTTTGATACAACATTGAAGTTTTTCACCAACAGCTATAAGGAACGCTTAGAATACATCGCATTGACCTATCGCTACTGTTCCTTTTCAAAACTTCAAGAATTTCTCAATTTTAAGGAGCGACTGACAAATAGTTTGCATTTTGTGTCCATCTCGGTTGAAGCACAACTCGCCGATTTGGTTTCTTTGTTCGGATCGGTTCAACAAAATCTTAATACGTATAGTTTAATGAGCATAGAACCTCAAGATGACCGAATCAATTGGAATGGCCTATCTGATAATCGTGATCTACCAGCTATCGTACGTTGGGATCCTGTACATCTTGTAAGTCATGAACAACATCAGAGGGAAACTATCGAACAAGAGCTCGAAGCGCTACAGTTACGTTCGTTGATGTTGAGACTGGTAGCATCATTTGTCGATCTTTATCATTTCAACAATAGTAGCAACATCAACAACAGCAGTGAAAAGACAAAAGGTGAATCTAATAATTCAAAAGACACTGAAACTGTGGAGGTGCTGCGCGAAGGCTGGGAAGGACTATTCCAACGAATACGCTTGATGAAATATGAAAAAATTTCAAATCAGTTTCTAGTCAATTTGCTACCATCGCGTCTTCATTTGATGCTCGATCTGCCATATGAGAAATTCTTCAGTGATTTGGCAGGTTTTATATTGGATTTGCATATAGGCTGTATTAAGATGGAGCAATGTAAAGTGATAAGTAACAATGTGGATGATGTGGTTGCTGTGTTTTTGGATGCTATTAAAGAAAGTAATAATAGCGAAGATAATCTTTGGTGTCGACGGTCGGTTCAGCAGAGAATTTCAGTTGCCATTGAGGTAAATTTTGAAAAATAAATTATTTTGATTACATTTAATTTTGATTGTTTCCTATTTAGATTCTATCCCTTTATGCCTTTATTTTGTCAATTTGCCACGAGAGATTCGCGATATCATCACAAAATTCACAAAATAAAAAGCAGAAAAAGAAGGATAACAAATCAAATCAGAATGATGAGAATTTGGCTACAAATATCATGAACGAAAAGGAACGAATGCAGCTGATAGTTGAATTAATGCGCCATCTTAAGCAACATTTACAAAATTGTGCTAATTCTCTTGGTAAGTTTAACATAAATCAAAATAATTTTTTTCACAAAATTCTATCAACTCTGCATACTTAGATAAGAGAATACTTATAAGAGTTTTAGCTATCTTAAGGATAAATCGAATGTGGAACTTATACTTTTAAATTCAACTTACTTAAGGTAGCACTGCAGCCCTGTGTAAACGAGGCCCTCATCCAAAAATCTACTTAATCTAGGTTGGCCCCTAGCTCAAATTGCTCACTCCAAGTTGGGTGAATTCCCTTCCCACTTGTGTGCGCCACCTGATCCGTGGCCTTCCTCTGCTGCATTATCTTCTGTTCGAAGAATTGCCGGGCCGGAGCATTGTTTCTATGCCATCTGCGTAACACAGCCATCTCAGGCTCTGGACTTACATTCTTTTTTTTATATTGTGCGCGCACTAAAGGAGTTATGAATACCCTTATAATGATTGAACACAGTGCGAGCAAATAGGAATGGAGGGTAGGATAAGAAAGGAGAAACCGATGCACTCTAGTTTTGAATGTCTGCACATTATAATGAGTGGGAAATATTGAGCCTGGTAAAGCATTCCATAATCGTGTAGTGCGGCTAAAGAAATAATCTCTGTTCTTAACAGTACGTCCGAAATTGGACTAATGGTAAACTTATGGGCATTCCCAGCAGTACGGATATTACGGTTGAATTGTTTAAGGGGCGGAATTCAACTGGCTATTTCGCTAGAGCATTGTTTATAAAAATAACGATAAAACAATGACAGGCATAAGACCTTGTGGCGGTGTTCAAGAGAAGCTAATGTCTCGGTAAGAGGACGATCTCCAATCATTTTTAGAGCTCTTTTGTCAATTCTATCCAGAAGACTCAAGTACGTTATTGGAGCACCAGTTCAAATTTGGAAATTTTACTCAAGTTTTGGATGAATATAGGCTTTATAAATTATAGCCAGATCAGAAGGGGTAGACAACTTTTTGCATCTTCGGAGAAAACCTAAACACATAGCAGCATTTTTAGCGACGTCAAATATGTGATCACTCCACAACAAGTGGTTTGTAATGCACATTCCTAGGACTGATAGCTGTTTAGTCTCCTCGATGCAAGTACCACTCATGGATAGTGGCATTGGGACAGAGTTACGCTTTTGCGATAGTAGAGAGCATTGAGTTTTCGAAGCATTACTACACGGTTTTTGATTCCCCATTGAACAATGCTGTCAAGATCAGAATTTAATGAGCTTATCATACGCTGCTGTTTAAATTCCACATCCGAAGGACAAGGATGAGAATCTAGAAATGAATATGAAAAGCTGAGGGTAATGTCGTCAGCGAAACAATTTAGTGGGTTAGAAGTTTCAGACTTTATTAAAACAAAGAAGAGCGTCGGAGACAAAACAGAGCCCTGGGCATACCAGCATTTATTTTATGAATATCAGATTTGAACCGGTCATATACTTCTTGAATTGAACGGTCCGAAAGGTAATTTCTAACCCAACAAAGAAGAGATTCATCGATACCAAAAGCACGCATTTTCGATAAAAGAGCTTGATGCCAAACTCTATCTATGCCTTTCAAATATCAAGTGTAATAATCTTACTTTCTCCAAAACGATGTAAAGATTTGTTCCACTGTTCGGTGAGATAAACCATGAGATCACCATTGGACCTATTGCAACGATACTGTCGGTCATTAAGAAGCTTCCGTTCTTCAAGATATTTCTTAAGCTGAAAATTGATCAGCGTTTCCATGACCTTGGAAAGAAGAGACGTAAGTGCAATAGGACAATTGTTTGAGGGGGATGAGGATTCGCCTTTTTTAGGGACAGGCTGGACAAATGCAGTTTTTCATCCGCTCGGAAAGAGACGAGTAGAATAGGACAGATGGAAAAGCTTACGCAGTGGTCTTCTCCTCCACTTAAGTTCTATGCATACGGGACCGTAGATCACGGATCATAGTGCATGTTTTTGCACAGTATAGTATATAGAGGGTCATATATAACGACACTTAGATTGCTCAAAATAGAGCTTAACCGCTCAGAGAAATTCATTGTTTGATATGAGTTCTGTTTTTTGCGTCTAGAGTAGAGCCCAGGACTCCTAAATTCTAAAATTTACTTCTGTCTGATTGTGACGTTTGGTCCGAGACGTTTCGGTGTTGCAATTTCTTTTTTGATGATAGACATATACTCTGTTTTACCCTTACTGTCTGCTCTGTCTCAATACTCACAAAACCCGATGTTCATTGTTTTTTTTCCAAGATCTGTTGTAATGTGAAATTTTGATTTACTATGCACTCTCCTGGTCTAAAGCCACACTGATAAGGATCAGGTTGTTGACGACGGGCCTTAGGCGTTCATATATTGCGTTCAAATTTCTAGAGTTTGGCTCATAGGAACGTATAGCCTCATAAGTTTATTTGCTTCGATGTGTTTTGAAAAGAAATATGAATACGGAAAGTTCTAAATTCTAAGCAAATTAACTTACAGGTACATTTTGTTGTCACAATATAACGAATGATGTTTGAAGATTCTGAGCAAATGTTGGTTGCAGCTGCTCCTACAAATTCGGATTAGTGCTATTTTGTCATACTCTCTAAAATTTCGGCTAGTATCTCCAGTATGCCAACCCAAGTGGGCTTTATTGTTGTTGGCGGTTAATTGACTGGACCCAAAAGTGAAATTAACGGTTTACCGATTGGTCCATTGTTATGCGTGCTGTGCCGCAAGTTTTTTATCGTAGCACGGCAGCGCTCACCAATCTCAGTAACGTTGAGATTCGCATCATCTATAAAGAAGTGACTTTTTCGTGGATGCATTGGTAGCTCTTGCAATGCTTTTAGCTTCGCTTCTCCAAATACTGCTGTTTTGCGTGTTCACGTATCCATTTAACCAGAAATGATCTTTAAGAAAAAAAGTGACTCTTCCACCAACTTTTTAAAAACTCATTCACCAAAAATTCGGCGTTGTGTAGGTCGTTCGATTTCAAATCTTGCACCAGCTGTATTTTGAAATATTTTGTACTGAAATTCTTCAGAAAAATTTTCCACGTAGTGAATAAATAGAAGCTCAATTGTTGCTAACATTTTCCGAATCGATAATTCACCGTTATCACTAACAATACAGCTGCGATAGGTAGATAGGTTAGGTTAGGTTGGAGTGGCTGTCCAAATGTCAGATGGCATTTGTTGTTTCTAAAGCATATTGCTTGAGAAGATATTTGCATGTAGCAAATGGTGTTCCTATGGTATGTTTTTGTCTAACATAAGGCAGACGTGTTCCGTCTTTGGCGAGCTCATCGGCTTTGCAATTTCCCGGAATGTCTCTGTGGCCCGGCACCCAAATGAGGTGAATGTTAAACTGTTCCGTCATCTCATTCAGAGATGATCGACAATCGTGGACTGTTTGAGAGTTTGTGGAGACAGACGCGAGAGATTTAAGAGCGGCTTGGCTGTCTGAGAAGATTTGTATATCCTTACAAGATATAACGTTTTCTTCGAGCCATTATAGTGCTTCTTTAATCGCCATTACTTCTGCCTGGAATACACTACATTGATTGGGAAGTCTATAGGATAGACTGAGATTCAGTTGTTCTGAAAAGATACCACTTCCAACTCCGTGATCGGTCTTTGAACCGTCAGTATAGAAGTGTTCCGCATCGTCTTCCAGGGGTCTCTCTTCTACCCAGGAGGATCTTGAATGGATGGACACATGGAATCTTTTACCAAATACCATTTTTGAGGTGGTATAGTCTAAGCGATCTGGGATAGATCTGAAATTGTCTAGAATAGTAGTATGTCCAGTATTGTTACTGGTCCATTGAGAGGTGGTTCTAAGCCTTACACATGAGTTGGCAGCCACCTTTTTAGAGAAGATGTCAAGTGGTGTTAGGTTTAAAAGCACTTCCAGTGCTGCGGTTGTTGTTGAGCGAAGTGCTCCTGTGATGCACATACCTGCTGACCGTTGGACTTTGATGAGCTTATTTAGATTTACCATCTTGTCCAGTGCGGTCCACAATACTACGGCTCCATAAATGAGTATCGGCCTAATTACCGAAGTGTATAGCCAGTGGGTTAATTTGGGGGGGGGGGGGGGGGGAACCAGTGGGTTAATTTGTGGGGGGGCCCATTTTGATCCTATGGCCTTTTTACAAGTAAAAAGCGCTACAGTAGCCTTTTTGACTCTTTCATCAATATTTGCCTTCCAATTTAGTTTTTTATGTAAAATGAGGTCCAAATATTTGGCTTGATCGTTAAAGCTTAATGGTATTCCTCTAATCTTGGGTGGGCTAATCTGAGGAATTTTATATCTTCCCGAAAAGAGTATTAATTCTGTTTTGTGTGGGTTGACGTCCAATCCACATTGCTTAACCCATTTAGTTAGCCTGTTTAGGGCATTTTGTAGTAGTTCCGAGAGAACTTGGGGGTGCTTCCCAGATACGGATATCGCAAAGTCGTCAGCATAGGCAATCACCTTAAAACCCTCTGCTTCCAATGCTGTAAGTAGGTCGTTTACTACCATGTTCCATAAAAGAGGCGAAAGGACTCCACCTTTGGGAGTGCCTCGATTCACCGATCTGGTGGTAGTAAAACTTCTCATGTTAGAAATTATTGTCCTGCTTTTGAGCATGAGACTTATAAGATCTATGAGTGACTTCTCTAATTTCAGCTTATCCATTGCTGTTGTGATCGCCTGGTAACTGACGTTGTTGAAAGCTCCTTCAATATCTAGGAACGCTACAGGTTATATTCTTTGTATTCGAGGGAATGTTCAATAGTACGTACCAGCGAGTGAAGTGCTGATTCTACTGATTTTCCCTTAGAGTAAGCATGTTGAGCTGTGGAAATGAGATGGTTTTAAATTATGTCTGATATAAATTTCAATCAATCTTTCCAACGTTTTAAAAAGGAAGGATGTTAGGCTGATTGGTCGTAGATTTTTAGGGTTAACGTGTGAGGGTTTCCCTGCTTTGGGAATGAAGACTACTTTTGCCATTATCCAGGCTTTGGGAATATATCTCAACCTTACACAGCTTGTCAGAATGATTTCCAATGGTGGAATAATCATGTCTGAGCATTTTTGTAGTTCGGCCGTAATGATTCCGTCTGGTCCTAGAGATTTATATGGATCAAAGCTGTCTAATTGCAGTTTTTCCCGCGTTATTAGATCAACTAAATCGCAGCAGGTAGATTAAAATGGAAGAAGCGCGCGATGAACTTTCTTAACAGAGTATGCATTTTAATAATAAAATTCATTAATTTGCAAGCGTTTTTAGTCTGTTAAACGATTAATGGTTAAATTATAGACCAAACTGAAGATGTTTGATCGTTTAAGGATGTGTTGCACAAGAGCCGCTTATGAATAGAGTCGAAGACTGAATCATCAGAATTCGTTTTGTGACTTTAACTATCAAACGGTCAGAGAAGTTATTTTCAAGAAGAGGGCATAACTTTAAAAATCCATATTTCTACTAATAATACCGTTTCATTCTATTAATCATTATATTTATATTTTTTACCATTGTTATTAAATTATATTTTCAAACGTTTATTTTCAGCTGGTTGGAAGCCACCTCACATACCAACAAATTTAGTCTCGTGCATGGCTGATATGTCACTGAATCCAGATGTTGAAACAAGCCTACTTAGTGAAGTAGCAATCACATTTAAGGACAGCCATGACCAAACTATCACAGAATTGAAAAATCTAATCAAGGACAAAATTCGCATGGTGAACAAGTGATAGCAGCGAAAATAGACAAAAAGAAACAAAAACAAAAAACTTATACCAACGCCTAGAAAGCTATTAAAAATGAGAGATGCATACATATACATATACATAGATTGGGATAGAGAAGAATCGAATTTTTGAAATTATTCAAATTTCTTCAATATTTACATATATAAATAATAATGTAATAGAAATAACTTACTTTGATAGTATTGTTTGTACCTAAAAAAAAGAAACACACACACAGTTATTTGATTTATTTGCCAAAGGAACCAAAATTCTTTAAAAATAACATCCCAAAGTTTTTGCTGAAAAGATGTTAAAATTAGTTTTTATATATACATATATATATTTTTTAATTTGTTGATTCTTCTTTTTATTTTAGGTACATAAAAAATACGTATACTCTCCCGTCGTGCTCCCAAGGAATGTGTTGTTCTAAATTCAACTAAAAAAAAATAAAACAAAACAAAACAAAAATCCTATTTATTGATAATTATGTTAATTATATAACCTGCAAAACCCAATTTGTTTTAATATTGATAATTATAAGAAGTAGCTTTTAGATATTTCGTTTTTAAGTCAGTCTACAACAAACAATATGTTTACATAAAATAAAAGCAAACAAAAATAAATTAAACTAATTAATGGTTTTATTCTTCTACTCTGAACATCAAACTTGTCGAGTTGTAAAGCTGAGTAAGGTCAATGATTCTCGAGAATTTTCTGCAGATGAGTGCTGAAACTGGAGGACTTTCTTATCCCTCTACCTTCCCAGAATCATCGCCCACTCCCACTTAAACAAGGCATACCAGCCTCAATCCCGTCAAGAAACAAGCCAGTTTCAAACTTTTACAACTTTTTGAATAGTTATATCTCGAAAACGGTGGCTCGTATAAAAAAAAGTATTAAATAATTTTTTGTATATAATTTTATGATCTACATTTTTGTTTGAAATATTTCTATTATAAAACTAACCGTTTTGCTGAAAATCGCGAAAAACTCGTTTTTTTTTTACATTTGACCTTGAATCAAATTTTTTCCTTACAGGGGAAAGATGGGGAACTTTCAAATTTTGTTTTTAATGATTTTTACCGATTTTCAAATTGGTGGGAATTTAGGTAACTTCGAATGTCTAAATTAACCGGACAAACTTTTGTTATCTAAAGATTTTTTTATTTCTGGTCCACTTTAATAACGATTCTTAAATACAATCACTTGGCCTTATAGATTTTTCGTACCCCAATAAAGATCAATAAATTGTTGTAAGACAAACGGAACAAGAGAGAGAAATTTAGTCTATCAGTTCTAAAAACATTAGATAAAACAAAACGGGTGCCATTCCTTTATATTAATTTTTCATAAAAACAGACGGAACAGTGGTGTTTTTTTTCTGTCCTTATCATTATTTCGCTGAGTGTATTATGTACAGTCCCTGGCCATATTATAAGACGCACTGCAGAATTTTTATAATTATTAGATTATACGCAATATTTACATTTTACATTTTTATGCAAGATGGTGCTCTATGCCACACAGCCCGGTCCATAAAAACTTATTAGAGGGAAGAAAACATCCCTCTGTTGGTCTGGCCGGGAATCATCCCTAATATAAACCCAGTTGAAAACGTGTGGGAGCTGATGAAGAGGAAAGTAGCTAAAGATGCCGTCACTTATTGAAAGAGTAATTCTCGTGTGGAATCACCACCTACAAATGCAGGAAACAGTCAAACAACAACAACAAACAAACATCGTTAGTAACAAGTGCACAAAGCGTTCCCAAAAATCCCAAGTGAACATAAAAAATAATGTTTTTTTGTGGAAAATGCTTGTTTTAATACTGTTACTATTGAATAGTGAACTCTTCAAAAAAGTTTAAATCTACACTTTGTACATCATTAAATATACTACAAAATAACTTATCAACTTTCTACGAGCAAGCGTTTAGAAGTTACACCGCTTAAAACAATTGTACAATAACATACCTATAAACAGTATAAATTTACACGTGAATTTCAATGTTTTTTACATATGTCATTTTGATTGTTTAATTGTAACATTTCTTTTATAAAATAACATGAATCAATGCATTTTTATTCAGCAGCAAGAGAACTAATGTGCATGCATAATTTCCTAGAGTTAAATGTAAACAAATGACCTTTTCGCGCAAACAATTCCCATCTGATAGTGTATACTACTTCCTTAATGACGCCGTTAACATAGTGGATTCTATTAGAGATCTTGGTATTATGCGCGACAAACACCTGAATCTCCACCCCCATTTGGACCAAATTATTAATAAAGCTTATAGATATCTCGGTTTTATTAAGAGATGGTCAAAAGAATTTTCCAATCCCTATGTAACTAAAGCACTTTACATTTCCCTAGTCCGTCCTCAACTTGAATATGCATGCCAAGTATGGTCTCCCTTTTATGAAAACCATTCACTTAGAATTGAAAATGTTCAAAGACGGTTCGTTCGATTTGCCTTATGTGGCCTCCCATGGGATGATACATCCAATGTGCCTCCTTATACCGATCGACTAAAACTGATAGGTTTGCAACACTTATATATTATAAGTGCAAAAAAGCAGTTGTTAGTTCTTGTACATTAAAGAGCTTTTATGTGGGCCTTAGGAAACTTTATTTGAGTTCAAATATGTTAAAACAATGATGATTAGGTTCTACTATATTTTTGGAGAAATTATATTTCTAAAATTTACATTCTTTTTGTCCGATTAGTGATTAGTCGTGGGAGCCACTGAAATGAAATATTTAACAAATACATAAAAAGAAATTATGCACTGTACGTACTTTAATGATTTGTTACATAATTTAATTCAAATTAAAGATTGAAATACTCAAAGTTGATATTACAATCCTTGTTGTTGTTGTTGTAAAGGTACTACAAGCTAAAATGGTCTTGAATATAATATAGATAACACTGTTTTTCTTATTCTACATATGTATATGTGTATGTGTACTTAAATAAGTCTATGTTGTTATAGGTTCGCTTTTTAATAAAAGTCTCGCTACTTGTGGATCATTTTGATGTTGTAGAGTTTGAAGGTGGGCACGTAAGTGATGTAATTGAGAGAACCTTTTTCCACAAAGTTCACAGCTAAATTTGAAAAACAAATTAATTGATATTACTCTACATAGTAATTTTGTTTTCTTACGTAAATGGTTTTTCTCCTGTATGAGTCATCATGTGCACTTTAAGAACATTTGAATATGTAAACGCTTTTCCACATGATTCACATTTATATGGCCGTTCATTTGTATGAATTCTTAATAAAAGAAAGGAAATATAAAATTGTTGAAAAATGTACATTATGATAATAAATTTTTAAACCTTTCATGTTTAACGTTTGTTGATCTATCTGCAAATGTCCGATCACAATATTGACACTTGTAGGGTCTCGCGCCTGTATGTGATCTCATATGTCGCGTCAGTTGAAAATTTAATGCAAATGATTTTTTACAAATCCTTCAACACATGAAAAAAAAACCAAAAGTATTTGTTTAGAAATTGCGAGTATCAAAGGGAATCTAATTTTGTTTTGCAACTTACTCGCATTCGAATGGTTTTTCTCCACGATGTCTACGCATATGAGCTTCTAAACAATATCTCCTCTGATACGTATTGCCGCATACTTCACAAATGTGTGTTTGTTTTTTGGTTGTTTTTATTACTGCACTACCATCTTCGTCCATGGATAGGGTTTTGAGCGGTTTAATATCGTGCTTTTGATCCAATTCGCTGTCATCACCATCATCATCGGAATAGGCTCCATTGTTGTCTTTAACATCATCGTATAAATAATCCGAGTCATCTTTATCAATTGAATCATCTTTCTTAGGAATAATTTTATATTCTGTTTTAGATTTCTGAAGAAGTGTTTTTTTTTTTTACATGAAAGTAAAAATGGATGTATTTATTAAATTAAATGTATTTTTATTTAAATAATACACTTAATCAATAGAAGGTTTTAGCTGAACCACACAAAATGAACCTGAAAAGTAAATGTATCTAATTTAAAAATCAAGAGATGAAAAAGTAGTAGGGGATCTCAAATAAGGGTTTGCCGATTTACAGAAGCGCGGTACATTAGTACATGGGGGATACCATATACCCTGTTGAATAAATCTATCGTATATAGGCTCTTAATATTAAGTAATATATACAGAGTTAATAATTATTTATATGAATATTAAAGCTATGGCTAAGCCGTCAGCCTGGTTGGTAAATATAGGTACTTTTATTATTTAAAATATTAAAAACTTTAGATAATAGATACAAAAATCAAACATATTCTGTTATTAAAAGCATTCGGTATTTGTAAATTGCACTCAAAAAGTTGCTTAACATTTTCCAGTCCCATCCGTTTAGAATTTGAAGTGTTTCTTGCATTGTTAATGTTTGTTTACCAAAGAAACGTATCCTTTGTTGTTTAAATATAGGACATATATTTATAACATGAAAGCAATCCTCTTTGGATTTAAGATTACAAAGGGTACAAAATTGATTGAAGCTGCCGTTGTAAGGATTACCGTTTAAACTGAGTGTCTCGCTTCTTGTTTTAAAGATTAAAGATATTTCTTTGTAACTCAGTGAATCGTTGAAGTAATTTCTACTATTAAAGTTAAAATCAAGTTGAGAGTATAAAAGTCTGCTGTCAGATTCGCAGGCCTTAATAATGAATGCATCTCGTATTGAGTCTTCATTCTTTTGGATAATTTTATAGAGCTGATCTTTTACATTGCACAAGTTGTTTATGTCTATACGGAGCATTTCTCTCCAAGAGCTTCCAATATATTGCCATTTCGCGAACCACCAATCCTTATTCCTCAATTCATATAAAAGCATCTTTTTTGATATTCTGGAGTTCTGAAAAGCACATATTTTGATTATAAAATCAGCCTGTGCTTTAAGTGTATTTGTCATGAGTTGAGGTTAGTCTGTTTCCAAGTAGATTGCGTAACTTGGTGTGTTGAGTTGAAGATTGAAAAGATTTTTCAAAAAATTCCTTTTGAATTTCTCAATAACCTCATATTCCTCTGATCCCCAAACCTGAGAGGCATAGCACAAGGATGATTTCACAACAGCATCAAAAATTTTGTATTTGGCTGATAATTGTATCCTGTCGTTTGAAAAAACTTGTTTCCATGTTGAATTCAACAAACTCTGCGAATTGTTGACCTTCTCTAATAGGTGTTTGTTAAAATCCAAAGTTGAGTTTAACTTGACTCCTAAGTACTTTATTTCTTTAGATATTTCCAAGAGATTCCCATTGTAGAACCACCTATTCCGAGTTTGAGATTGTACGGATCGTGAGAAAATCATCACTTTGGATTTAGCGGTATTGATGGTCAGCCCCCATTTGTTGCAGTAAGACGCCAACCGATTTATCATCAATTGTAAATTTTCAGGTGATTCGGACAATAGGACGAGATCATCTGCGTATAACAAAACATTTATTGTAGTACTTGCGATATTTATGCCTCCAGGAAGGTCATCTACTACGTCATTTATAAAAAGCGAGAAGAGCAGAGCGCTGAGCAGGCAACCTTGTTTCACTCCCCTACTTGTAACAAACCATTTTGAATAAGCCGAACCATCCCATACTACTGCTTTTGTTTCAATGTACATTTCTTTGATTACATTTATGAACTTCGAAGATATGCCCAGTTGCGATAGTTTATAAAAGAGCGCGTTTCTGTTCACTAGATCGAAGGCTGCTTTAAAATCGACAAAAAACGAGTACACTTTTTTATTCCTTGCTTGGAAAGCTTTTACAATTGAGGAAAGTGTAAAAATGTGTTCTATTGTAGAGTAATTTTTCCTAAAACCAGCTTGGAGGTTCGAGAGGATGTCTCTTTGTGTCACCCATTTGTCTAGTCTCTCTGCTAATATACCGCAGAAAATTTTAGCTATAACATTCATAAATGAAATGCCTCGATAATTTTCAGCACTATCCAAAGCACCTTTTTTGTGAATGGGAAAAATCACGGACTTCTTAAAGGAGGAAGGGATATCCGCATATGTAAAAACTTGATTGTATAAAGTTTTCAAGGGGTTGAAAAACGTAGGTGTTGCATTAGCGAAAAACTCGTATGTTATACCATCTTCATCCGATACTAATGGTTTAGCATATGAAAACGCCAGGTTGGAGTAATTGCAAAGAAGACTTTCAAAGTGACAGGAGAGCATTTCTGCAGATAATTCAGGTCCGATTATATGTTTAAAGCCATTAATTCCTCTAGCTATCTTCCAAAATTCTTTCGAACACCTTGTTCTTCCAAGAGTTAGCGCTTGCTCGTTTTCATATTCTGTTTTTTTTTTAAACATACATTTTTGTATTGAGTGTTAGCTTCGATGTACCAATTTTTCAAATTGTAACTAATTGAATTTCGCATCACTCGCAGTAGTGCAAAAGATTTTTGCCTGGCTTTTAAACAATCTTTGTCAAACCATTTTTGTTTGAAACTTGTGCTGGTGTTGAAGTTTTTGTTTAATGTTGAGTTTCTAATACACTCTGTAAGATGGATAGATTGTGCATCGGTAGATTCAGCTGTCACATTTGCTGATATTAAGTTGTCCAAAAAAATTGTATATGCAGCTGTTTCCTCATTCTTCCATTTAAGCCTCGGTAGCAAATTTAAATTTTGTTGAATGTTAGAGGATTCAGTTGAAAATGTCACTTTTATTGGCATGTGATCTGAGAACGTTTTGCACTCTACTTCAAATTTATTGATTCGTTCTATCCAGTCATTATTAACTGCACAGAAGTCAATAACTGATTTTCCTTGCCCTGATACGAATGTATAGTGTCCTTCTTCATCTCCATCCGTACATCCATTAAGGATAACAGAATCATACATTTGCAACATCTCAAGCATATCAGATCCATTTTTATTGCAGATGTTGCCTTTTGAATTCCTGTTGATTAATATTAAGTCGAACAGATCAGGAAAGTCAGGTTAAGATTAGGTGGGTTAATTACATCCTGTATGATTTTTATCATACAAGCTTCCAAATCTAAAAGGTTTTCACGACGCTTCATTATATCCACATTAAGCATCGTGGGTCTTTTACTATTAAAAGAAAGGAGTAATCACATTAAGGGAATTGTTCATTGAATTTCAAAGAGTTATTTAACTAGGCTAATGCACATCATCAGATCACTAATTGCAATTTCTTTTAAATATATGACCTTGCAAAAAATGGATCAAGTTAAATTGGTTGAAAATGGGAATAGACCTGGAAAAATAGACGACTGGAGTAGTAAATATTAACAATTTTATGCAACAGCAGAGAAGCCAAAAATCTTTTCAGAAAATTGATTTAGCACAGGAGACGATTTTTACAACTAATTGTCGCAATTAAAATCTCAAATTTAACTTTCAGTTCAGTTTCAGTTTATTTATTTATAAAGCTTACACAGTAAGATAACAGATATCTTAGAAATTTGTGGGAGCATATGACTGAACTTTAGATAACAATTCAAAATATAAAAATAAATACAAAAGAAAAGTATATAAAATTAAATTAAAATAAAATAAAATTAAAGAAAAAAGAAAAACAAATACTTATCGATAAAATATTATTTGACTTGAAAACAAGGGAATAATAGAAGTAATAGAATTAGAAGAAGAAAAAAAGGAGGAAAAGATAGTTAGAGTTAAGAAAAGACGATAAGCTAAGTTAATTTAGTTGCTCTGGTTAAAAAAGAAGATTTTAATACTATTTTGGAAAATGTGCATATCATTTATATCCCGCAGATGAGTGAGCAACGAGTTCCAGAGGCGACATGCAGCGATGAAAAATTCCTTTCTGAGGTCAAACACGAAAAGCGTGGCAAAATTACCGATGTCGATCTGTTTGATGTTGACATTCTGCGATAGGCTGGTTGACGTGTTTTCAAGATTTTTAAAAACAGTATCAATGTTCAAAGCTTCAAGAAATCATTTAAAGGCATAGAATCTCTTGCAAATGTGAAACATGGTTGTACCTTCCTAACCGAAAGATGTATCGAATAATACTATTAAAGGCTATGTTTAGTTTATTTTTGCTGATGGAATCGCAGTTGTAAATAAAATGCACGACTGGGTCGCACGAACTTGCTCCTGTATGCTAAGAGTCTGTTTAAAAAGTACTTATAAAAGATTTAAAAATACCTGTAAAATAAGTTTGTCTTCAAAGATATAAATGCCTTTTAATTTGTAAAAAAAAACCGCACGATCTTTGTATATGAAAACCATAGTACTCTCATGAGCAGAAACTTTTAGGACCAGATGCCGCGTCGTTGGCGTGCCTTTAGTTTTGAAAGTAGAGAAATTCAGCGGGAGCGAGAGAAAAATATTATTCCCATTCCCATAAGCAGCCAGCAGAATAAGGGAGATAATTAATTTTCGACCCAAAAAGTCAACACAATTTCCTTCATTTTATTTGAGTCTATCCTCGTATATGTTTTCACATAAAGAGCTTTCATATGAAGGTTGATGAATTTGTTTTTGTTTTATTTATATCAATGCACTTTATATAACAAACAAAATGGCTTATTATTGTATATAATAAGGGGATGAAACTAACTTTTGCATGCTTAAGTCAGCTGTTTAGGATCTTTTACCGATATTTGTTTTTATTTCCATTCATAAGTCTGCTTTTACTTGTGTACGATCTTTGTATATAAAAAATGGTTTCTATTAACTATAAAGCTACAATACGATTCATATAGATTCAACTTGTTCCTTAAAAGCTCTTTTCCTTTAGATAGCTTTATTGTAATTTCATATTAGAAGAACCAGGATGGAAAATAAATAAGATAAGAAAGAGGCAGACCATGAATGTTTAAATTGTAAGGCGATCGCCTATTGGTTATGTAGTTAGGTAGCAGGTAGATGTCTAAAACGACCATAGAATAGTTCACTTGGCGTGCTTAGCTTTATGCAGATAGATAGATAAGGACATGTTTATGATGATAATGAAGGAATTTTATTGGTGGCTAGAAGGTACATACAACATTCCTTCTTAAGTTTTCAGCGCAAACATGGAGTTATTACGTCCAGCCTATTTTTTCACTAAAGTTTTTAAAAAAAAGCATACGAACAAGTACAAGAGATTGCTTTTCATGTGTTGTTTACAGTCAGGCTCTTGTGCGTTTTGGATTTTAGTTAAGAAGTGACACGTAAGCAGTAGTTGTAGAAGTTGTACAATGTGTATGCGTTGAAAAAGTGTTTCTAATAGAAAATACATATACTCTCTCTGGCCAGTTTCTTTAACTTGTCGGTACTAAGTAAGCCAGTAAATCATGTGTGAAACAACCTTATTCGTAAAGAATAATATTTTAAAATAACATATACAAAGTTACCAAGATAATACTTCTTGATAGACTCTTTAAAATAGATTGTTGATTAAATATATCATATAAATGTGTACCAAATGCATTAATTTGGATGAAAGATAGGAATGTAATTACAATTCTGTCAAAATAATGCGCTCTTTCGGGCTCATGTACAGTTAAAATAATTTAAAAAATAATATTTTAAGATTCAAAATTTTACCTGAAAAAGAAGTTTGTCTTCAAAAATTTAAATGCCATTTTATAAATAAAAAAACCGTTGATTTTTCAAATTTTTATTTTGAAAATCGTTAGAGCGGTTTTTTTTTAAATTAATTTTTTATATATACAATTTTCCAATTTTGTTCTTAAAATATTTTTGGAATGCAGTTGTTTAGTAATTGTAAATATACGTCTTACGTTTGAATTTCGTAAAAAACTGTTGACCCGTTTTTGAGATATAGAGTTTTGAAAAATAAAAATTCAATATTTTTTAAAAAATCCAAACAATTAAAAATTGCATTTTTGTTAATCAAATATTGTTAAGGCAATATAGAAGCTTATTCAGAAAAAAAATTATTAAAATCAGTTCATAGGTTACTGAGAAAATTAAAAAACAAAATAACGGTTCTATGAGCGGTACCTTTCCTGAGCAATACAAAAATATGGTTTTCTTATAAAAAGAAGCTAAATTAAAAAATAAAATTTTAGAGAAAATTTAAAAAAAAATCTATCGGTTTGTTTTTGAGAAAATTCGATTTTTCGGTTTTTGACTAAAAAAATTGTATGGGGGCCACTGTTAGTTTTGATCTTAAAAAAAAATGAAAAAAACGCCTAACGCGAATCTGCTCAAAACCTTAACTTCCAAGTTTGAACTCAATCGACCTAATGGTTTAGGCTGTAGGAGCGTGGACAGACAGACAAAACCGACCGGACGGAATCGCGGGACCCACTTTTTTCGACTTCTCTACCATCGTAATATCATGTTTGATTAAAATCTCGAGTCCATGAGTGCATCCATGAGTGAGAACAGGTATTTATTTATTTATTTTCGTCTTTCAAGTAACATGACTTTATAGAGACTACATTTGAATCAAGTAATAATATGAGTTTATAACATATGAGTTCAATATAATTAACTTAAAATAATACAGTTTATAATAAATTTAATAAATTTCTCTTAATATCTAACCTACTATTATTAAAATCAGTTAAAAAATCAAATTCATTAAAAGCAATACAGGAATCAGTAATTGGGTTGTGTTTGGCATAATTTGTACTATGAAAAGGAACATGTAAAAAATGTCCATCTCTAGGCCGAAAACTACGAGAAGGTACGTAAATAAATATTAAACATTGATAGCAAATTAGAACAATCTATGTTAGAATTCAAAATATCGAAAGCAAAGAGTATCGAATATAGCTTTCTTCTTTGCACTAAAGGTTTTAAATCAATTAATTTACACCTGGTCTCTTAAGATGGAATATCTGAGTTTCGAAAAACCTTACGTAAGGCGAATTTGGTAAATCTTTTCTGAACTTTTTCAATCCTAAGGATACTTGATTGAGTAAAGGGATTCCATATAATGCAACAATACTCAAGCAAAGGTCTGACAAGGGATAAATAAAGAGTTTTTAGAGTATATGGATCTTCAAAAGATTTAGAACTTCTAGTTACAAAACCCAACATCGCGTTAGCCCTAGAAATAATGTGGTCAATATGAAGCGAAAAACTCATTTTATAGTCAAAGATAACTCCAAGATCTTTTTGTCTTGTTAACCTTTGTAATGGATGATTATCAATTTTGTAATTGAAACTTAATGGATCTAGTATCTTAAAAAATGTAACAACACTGCATTTTTTAATATTGGAATATAAACCATGCATAGCACATCAGTTAACAATGCAGTCAATATCAGTTTGAATTTTACTGGCATCTAATAGAGATCTTACACAGCTAAAAATCTTGAGATCATCGGCATATAAGACACACTTTGCATAGGAAATATAATTTGGCAAATCATTAATAAAAAGAATAAAAAGGAGTGGCCCAAGGTGGCTACCTTGAGGAACACCTGAGAAGTTTATTATTTTATTTGATAAAACATCACCAATTTTAACATATTGACTACGTCCAACCAAATAACTTTTAATCCAGTCAAGGAGAGAAGAGTGAAATTCAAGCAGCTCAAGTTTTTTCAAAAGAATATTGTGTTGCACACGATCAAATGCCTTTGAAAAATCGGTGTAAATAACGTCGACTTGCAAGCGATTTTCTAAGCAACCAAGACAATGATTCGAATATATTTATAAATTGGTTGCTGTCGATCTACCACTCATAAAGCCATGCTGATGTTGAGAAATATGATTTTTAACTAAATTATACAGTTTATTTTTAACAATTGCTTCAAATACTTTTGGAATTAACTGAAGTTTAGCAATAGGTCTATAATTTTCGACAGATCCCTTAGATCCAGATTTATGCAGAGGAGTAATCTGAGAATGTTTCCATGTATCTAAAAATATACCTTGTCGCAAAGACATTATATTTACAAAATTTTAAAAGAAGTGGAGGAATATCAAAAATCTGGTGCATCGGAGAAACTATTGTCCAGAGATGATAAAGCTGACAACATATCATCTAAAGATAAACAAAGGCTACCAGCATTTATATTAGAATTGGAATTATTAAAATCTTGATCATAATTTATTCCCAAGTCAGCAAAATTTGATTGAAAAAATAAAGCAAAATTATTACAAATATCACTTAAGTTCTTTGAAAAGACCCCATTGTAAGATACACTAGATGGAATCCCAACTGATTTTCTTTTCGTATTCAAAAATGACCAAAAAACTTTCGAATTACTCTTTATTTTTGTCTCCAGAGACCAAATATATTGTTTATAAGTAAATTTTTTTTAAAAATTATACTCTTTCCTAGTTCTTTTAAATTGTTCGCGAATAGAGACAGAAATTTTACTTTTTTTATGAAGTTGAATCATAACATTTTTCAGCCTTGATAAACTTTTATTAAACCAAATTGGTCTTTTTGAATTTTTAAATTTCTTTATGGGAACAAAATTAAAAACAGCTTGATCCAATATATTCCTAAACATAGTAAAAGCTAACTCTAAGTTATTACAATTTAAAATTATATCCAATTTAATGATTCAAAATATCTATTCATAGAAACAAAATCAGCATTTTTAAAATCATGTTTAATAACTACATTAGAATCAAATTGGGATTCAAGTAAAACAGAAAAATTGAATTTAATCTTAAGTGCTTTATGATGTATATTGTCATCTGCTAAATTAAAACTAGCTGCATTTAATCGAGCTTCAAGATTTTATCAATAAAAACTAGATCAAAATATGTCCAATAGAATTACAAATTATATTAATTTGATGCAAATTCAAAGCCGTTAAACTATCTATTAAATTATACTCGGAATCCTTAGACAAGTTATAATAAGGGAACGTTTGTTTTTCATCATTTGAAAATAACCATTTTACATTAGGTAAATTAAAATTTCCAAGGTATAACTAGGGTCCTTGCTAACATTAGTCTGGTTTTAAATGGAGTGATGTTTTGGACGGTCCACAGCGTTCTAAGCGTTCCATAGATTTTTACTGGAATTTACGAATTCTAATGGGTTCTCGTTTAAAATTATGGAAGGAAAGTATGTTAGATATAATTCTTTTCTTGATATAACTAGGTATTTGCATTTGCTTGCGTTGAGAATCAACCCATTGCAGGACGCCCAGTAAGATATCTTTTTTAGTTCTTGATTTAGGGTGAAAACGCAGCCTTTAATAAAACCCAATGGACAGCTTTTGTAAATTTGAATGTCATCGGCATAAAAATGTTTTGATACTTCATTTATATTGAAACCGATTTCATTCACATATAATGAAAATAGAAGGTGGGATAAAATTGATCCTTGGGGAACTCCTTCTTGAATCAGACAAAAATCGGACATATTTTCATTTAAGAAAACTTGCTTTCTATCATTCTAAAAGGAAGAAAGCAGTTTACTATCTTCTGAAGATATGTTGAATTTGCGATACAGTTTATTCAGAAATATCGAATGATTCACCATGTCGAAAGCTTTTGAAAAGTCTAGCAGGGCTAAAAAAGTTACTTTGTCAATTTCAAGTTCAGTCCTTATGTCTTCGATTATTTTAGTCAGTGCCGTAATAAAGCTATGGTGTGAACGAAAACCCGATTGAACATCGACTTAAAGGTTGTTGCGACTAATCAAGCTGCTTAATTGTTTTTGCATTATCCTTTCACATACTTTAGATAGATAAGGAAATATTGAAATCGGTCTAAATTCATTACAAAGCGAGTTTTTTGGGATAGGAATTTTTTTTGCTAAGGAGGTGCGTGACACTCGTGAAATTTAATTAATTATGTTTTGTTTACTACGAGCATTTTGATTTCTGAACAAATTTGTCGGTTTCGATGCAGTAGATCGTATTCCGCCCACACTCTTGGACTTTTATAGATAGTGATACAAAAAATGCGTATAAATTAAGCTATTTTGCCGGACAGTATTATTTAATTCGTCTATTCACGCATGAGAATTTTTCCTTGTAACTATGTACAAATGCATATAATATACGCATTCCATTACGTCTATTTTAAGTAGAACAAACTGTGGCAAGAATATTTCTTTCAACCAAGTATAAGCTAAGTATACACGATTGGAAGATTAACCAATATTGGCGGAACTGTCTATCAAGTGAAAATTGTCCGTTTATACGACTGGTTGATTTTATCTAAATATTAGACAATGTTTTGGTAATAAATCGGCTGACAATTTTGTCATTTATTTATTGTATGTTTACACAGTTGCAAGACTTAAGGAAATGATAAAAGTGGTAGAGTTATTGGTAGAGAATTTTCTCGACAGACGACAGACAATATGAAAATTTATTTTACAAGTGAAAACAACAGGTCGTGCAAAAACACTTAAAAATATATAATTTAAAAGGGAAACAATAATGAAACAGTTAATAACAAATCTTTTAAAAATTGTTTATGCGTCCAGTACTTTTCGAACTTTTTCCCTTATTTTTTTTTGATTTTCGTAGTTTTCAATTTCTTTTAAAATCTTGTTAGCTTCATTTTGTTTCCTGCTCAAAAACTTTCTGGCAATTATAAATTGGATGATGTTGTTAAGAAAGAACATCATTCAAAATCAAATTTGTGGACATTCGGTCAATTATTTGGATTTTTACAAGGTTGATACAAAATTGCTTAAAATATTTTGAATCAAGTATGTCAATATTGGAAGATCTTAATATCGTGTATACTTAGCTTTAGCTTTAGTTTTAAGCTTTAAAGTTAGTTGTTTAACGAATCAGTTACCTTATCTTTAATTTAAAACTGCTTTCTTTGAAGAACCATTAGAATTTTCAATTCAATGGCAATTAGTAATGGTATTAAAATTGCAACTAATTGAAATTTATATTTATTATTAGTTTTTAGTACCCTTTATATGTTTATTTTTAAACACAGTGCGAGCGTTAGGAAAATAGGGAGGGATTTAAAAGGAGATACTGGTGCACATTGGTCTTAAAGTTCTGAACAACAAAATGGGAGGGAAAAACAGAGTTGGCCAAAGCATTCCACATTCTCGATGTGCGATTTAAGAAAGAATCTCTATACTTAACAGTACGCCCGAAATTGAGCTCAAGGGTAAACTGATGAGCATTCCTAGAAGTGCGAGTATTACGGCTGAATTGTTTGAGGGGGGGAATGCAACCGGCTAATTCGACAGAACACTGTTTATAAAAATACTGGTAGAACAACGAAAGGCATGCAACATAGCTGCGCTGTTCGAGTTACGTAATTGTTTCAAATAAAGTTCTATCGCCTAACAAAATACCAAAATACTTTAACTTGTTTTAGGAGCACCTGCCCAAATAAGGGAGTTATATTCAAGTTTTGCACGAAGCACTTAGCAGCATTTTTGGCAATATCAAATATGTGATCATTTCATAAGAGGTGATCTGTGATACATATACCGAGTACTGAAAGTTGATTAGTTTCCTGGATGCAAGTGCCGCTCATGGCATCAGAGTTGAATTTCGTTTTAACGACAGGACACAGCATTGAGTTTTCAAAGCATTAAATTCTTTACGGTTTTTGATTTCTCATTGGACAATGCTGTCAAGATCAGAATTTAATGAGCTTATTATACGCTGCCGTTGAAGTTCCAAATCCGAAGGACAAGGATGTGAATCTAGAAACGAATATGAAAAGCTGAGGATACTGTCGTCGGCGAAACAGTTTAATGGACTAGAAGTGAAAAACAAGAGATCATTTCATGAATAAAAGTAAGAGAGTCGGAGACAAAACGGAGCCCTGGGGGTCACCAGCATTTATTTTATGAATTTCAGACTTGAAACCATCTAATACAACTTGTATGGAACGGTTAGAAAGGTAATTTCTAATCCAACGAAGAAGAGTTTCATCAATACCAAAAGCACACATTTTGGATAAAAGAGCTTGGTGCCAAACTCTATCAAATGCTTTTGAAATATCAAGTGCAATAATCTTCCTTTCTCCAAAACGATGTACAGATTTGTTCTACTGTTCGGTGAGATGAACCATGAGATGACCTGTGGACCTATTGCTACGAAAGCCATACTGTCGGTCATTAAGAAGCCGTTCTTCAAGATATTTCTTAAGCTGAAAATTAATCAGCGTTTCCATGGCCTTGAAAAGAAGGGACATAAGTGCTATTGGACGATAGGGAAGGAGAGGAGGATTCGCCTTTTTAGGGACAGGCTGGACAAATGCTATTTTCCAACCACTAGGGAAGGAAAAAAGAATAGGACAGATGGAAAAGCTTAGGCAGTGGTTTTGCAAGCGTTGGAGAACATCTCTTCAGAATAATAGGGGGAATTCTAACCGGGCCAGCGGATTTGTGTATGTCAAGTTCTTTCAGTACTCTTGCGACTGCACGAGTACGAAAGAAGATTCGTCCCAAAGAATCATTTACACTCTCAAGAACAGGAAGATTCATGACACTTTCCGGTAGCGTCGAATTGACAGCAAACTGTGCTGCAATAAATTGTCTTTACCAATCGAGTAAGGAGTGTCATTGTGGACGACCGTTGGAACGGAACGGTTGGCTTTATAACAACGGAAACTTACATCTCTGAACCTAATAACCTCTTACCCTATTCGGGATAAAATTTTTCAATCCACAAAGAATTAAATATGTGACCATATCTGCGCTGGAATCCACGTCACAATCGAGGAAGCATAGTAACCAGTTAAAGTTCCTGAAGAATTCATTGAGACTGTCCCAGTTGGCTTTCTCACATTGCCGAACGGTTCTCATAGGAGTTTTTTCTTTAACTGGGTTAAATCATTATTTACTCACGTTTTTCGAAAGCTGGAATCCTAGCTTTTGTCTCAGACATTTGTAGTGTTCTGCGCTAAATTTTGTCACAAACAAATTTCGTTATCAGCATTGTTTGTGGGCCTACAGAGGTTTATATTTGTATTAAATTGTGCTGCTGAGCAACTTATTCTATTCCAGTGAACTGTATTTGTTGAATATATAGAATTTCTTTAATATACCTTTTTTTAATCTAGTAAAAAAACCCTAGACCTGGTGAATTCAAGGAAGGATTTATCTTACAGGTACTAAAACGATGTTATCTACTAAAATATAAAGTAGGATATTTTAAATTTAACTTACATGAAACTTATGCAATTCTTTCCGACTCAATGGTTTTATGTCTAACATTTCCACAGTTTCATTCTCATAGGTATCACCTTTTGAAACAAATTCGTGCAAATAATCATCAGAGTTCTGACAAATGGTCCGAAATTTGTGAGCAATGGATAGAAATGCATGACATTTTTTACAGATTTTCGTTGGAAATTCATAGTTTGTTGATATCTATATAATGATACAAAAATTGAAAAAGAAATTTAAATTAAAAATTGTTAATATTGAATTTGGGAGAGTGACTAAAATAAGAATAATAATTTTGTTTACTTTTATTCCGCCACAAGATTCAATTTTCATAGATATTGTCAAATTACTTTCATCTTCGTCAAATATGGATTTCATTTCATCTTCACTACCTTGTAAACATATTCGACAAACTGATAAATCTATATTTACTTTCATTCTTTTATATTTATATTTTTAATTTAAATGTTTAATAATAAAATGTATTTGATGATCACAAAAGAAAACAACACAGTTGAGTTTGACAGGCAAGTGACAACACAAATTTGAGTGGCCGCGTCCAATTCGAAAAATTAAGAGAATGAAAAATTATGTCTGTTTGTATGGTTGTACAATGTTCACTCAGTATGACAATGAATCTTGCACATGAGAGCGAACAACGAATGGAATAGACGAACAAACGTGATTTTACTCATTTCAAAAAGTCAATTCCACACATTTAAATTATAAGCAACCAATTAACACTAATGTTGGGCTAATATAATTTGCATTTGCCTAAAACAAACATTTCTCTAAAGAAAATTTTATAAAAACAACTTGTTAGTAATGAATTGCAGTTTGGTCGCTACGAACTGTCAAACTCTATTCGCATTCCAAATACCATCCACACTCCAACGGATAAATTGTTCGTGCGCAACTTAACCTCTAAATTATACCACTCTTGTTTTGTGTTTGTTTGAAAGATCATGGCTGAGGACAAAACTGTAAGTCCTCTCCATCCGTTTCATTGACTCATGCACACGAATGGCTGAGAGTTGTAACTACTTTGACATCTAATTCAATTTGCAATTTAAAGTAATGATGTTTCGCCAAAAAAGATGTATGCAATTTTAATTTGTAAATGAAATCGAAAATAAAGAAAACTAATTCTTAAAGTTTTTTATAAATTTAAGTGAATGCACTTAAAACTTCCTTACAAGTTTCTCCTTGTGGATAAATAATTTCTGTTTGAATAGGAAGAAAATGAAGTGATTTATTTAAATAAAAATCGTTAGCACAAGAAGATATTACAAAATAGTGTAAATCAACCTTAAACAGTGTGATTTACTGAAATGTCAGTTATCTGAACAAACCAAAAGTTTTTGACAGCTAATGTGGTCTTTTTTGTGCGTTTCTCTTCCTTAAATGCTGCCAATTGTAATGTCACTTTTTAATTCTTCCTAAAAAATTAACTTTACGCTTTCCAGAAATCAAAACAAAATTTTGTATACAAAAATTATGGATTCTGAAAAAAGTGAAATAAATTGGCAACTTATTTGCCGAATATGTTTACAAAATTCAAATTCAGACATGAAACACATATTTGGTGATACGTCCCTACCCAATGAAGAAGACATTGTTGAGAAGATCATTAAATGTGGAGGAGTCCCAGTAAGTTGCAACGTTTTAAACACAGGACGACCAATTAAAAATTATCAAAAAACCCCTCTACTTGTAAGGTTCAAATAGAGGATAGAATGCCCGATAGAATATGTAATCAATGCGTGATAGACCTCGAAGTAGCATTTAATTTCCGAAACACTTGCCAAGCATCCTACTACCAAATGCTCAAATTCATAAAATCCAGAGAACAAGCCAAAGAAGTTAAGGTTGAAGTAGATGTCGATGCCGATGCCGAAACTGAACAGGATTTTATCAAAGAGGAAGCAATCATATATGAATCTGCCTTCTCTCCTGAAACCGAAGTAACTATAAGATATCCTAAGAACATTTATTTTGAAAGATTCTTAACATTTTTTTATATTTCCAAAGACAAACGAGTTTCATGAAACATTAGACAATGGTTTTTCTCCCGAAGATTTGCTACCCATTGCAGAAACTAAACAAACTCCTGAAGAGGTTACAATCGATCCTACAGACGATGAGAAAGTACAAGTAGAAAATATTAAAGAAACCAAACATAAATCCAAGAGTAGATCGAAAAGGGAAAAGAAAAACGGAGTTAGAGGACGAAAACCTCATCCCATAAATAAGTTTATCTGTCACATATGTGGCAACATGTATGACATGCAATCAAGACTTAGCCAACACATAAAACGACACACCGAGGAAAAAGAGCATGAATGCGAGTAAGACTTTTTAATTTCTAATTAATATTAAGTTCTTATCATGATAGCTGATACTTTTAGAATTTGCGGTAAAAAATTCTCATCTGCTGCCCAAATTCCCAGGCACATGAACACACATACAGGAAACAGGCCATACAAATGTAAATTCTGTACAAGCAGTTTTGCGGATAGTTCAACACGAAACAAACACGAAAGGTAGTTGATGGGCAACGAGGAATAATTTGTATTTGTTATTTTCACTGCTTTTGTTTTCCATCTGATTTTCAAGGATACATACCAATGAACGACCATTTAAGTGTCAAGAATGCGGGAAGTGTTTTGCCTACACGAATGTACTTAAAGTCCATATGTCAATCCACACCGGCGAGAGACCGTACAGGTTTGAACTATTTCCATATATCTATACAAAAAAAAATAAAATAAAAATTAACATTGATAATTATTTTCTTACAGTTGTTCAGTTTGCGATAAGAGATTTAGTCAGCGACATCATCAGCAATCGCATGAAAGAACCCATTACAATTTTAATGGAAGAAATGCTAAGATACAGTAACATCGTTGCATCGATTGTTTTTCATATACGGTACACGGCTTGTCTACGTACCCTGTAGGTTAGGCTAAGATTGTTTAAGACAGAAAAAAAGATCATAAAACAATGATGTAATTTAAGATTTATAAAATGATACATCAGTACCAAGGAACAAAAAAAAGAAATTAAAAACAGATTCAAACTTTCCATTCATTTTTGAAATTATTCTAAATCGGTGTAAAAAGAATGCAAACCAAATGGTCACTTGATCAACGGAAGAAGGTTGTGAGCTATTCATCCCTATTGCAATGGGTGTTGTGTTTAAATGACGAATGTGATTTTTAAATATTTATATTACGAATGGCGTTACGAGCAAGTTTTCTTAGGGTAGCACTATACTTTTAGTGGAACGTAACTTTTTGTGAGGAAAGCAACATTTTCTATTCGCTAACTTTGTGTCTGACAGACACCTTTCTCTAATTAGAACAGTTTCTAGTCTCCCCCCTTATTTAGTTTTCTTTATTTTCATCACCTAAAATTCTTATTAGAAGAAACATTGCTACTCTACCCATTTTGAATTTTATGAAAATGAAAATTATTTTGAAAACTAATGACATTTGTATTTAAAATTATATTTGCCAATATCAAACGCGAATTACAATAAGATTGATTATAACGGTATTAGGCTAACCAGAGGCTTGTATCGGGTTAAACATTTTAGCGCCATTTAGAACAAAGACAATAAAGTAATATAAATTGATAGCATTTTTAAATTTTTATTCCATGTAAGTATTGATTATAAAGTTCAGTTTCTATTTAAAAAAAGCTAAACTCTGGAGGCGTTCTTCGTTAATGATAGACATCTAATAGCCTTTTATTAGTTTCAATTTGGGAAAAGATCTTTCTGCACTAACATTTGACATTGCAGTTCACAATTATATTCTTTAAGCAACCTCAACATATCGAAATGCTTTCTTCAATTCTTTTCTTTCTTTTTCTCTTATATGAAGATCAAGCTGCCTCAAATTCATATTTTTGTTTTGTTTTGCTCCAAAAAAATGTTGGATAATGGGGGTTTCCATGGCTAAAATAAATCAAATTATTCTTGATCTAGATCTGTCAAAATACAAATTTCACCATTACGGAAAAAGTACATTGATTTATTTCCGATTTAAGATCAAACCTGCAGGTCTGGATTTTTCAGCAGATTTACCCTCTTCACACCAATTCCAATACAATTTAAAAAAAAAATGTTTGGGTGCAAATAAGACAGCTGTACGGTACGGTACTCGTTACCACGTAACCGAAGTTCCAATAAACAATGCCAACAAATTTTTAACAATTCCAATTGTGTTCCATGCGTCACGAAAAAAATCCAATTTTTGTGGGAAAACTTATTATACCCATGTAGAAATCTATAAGACACTATTCTTAAAAATCTCATCCAAGATCAACCGGATATAATTTCTGAAAGTGGTTGCATTTTTCCGAATTGATTTTCCACTTTTTCACTCATGTGAACCAAGCTTAGACGCAAAAACATAACCATTTTTATTGCTAAGTGTTTAATTGCCTTCCCTTCAACTCTCTCAATAATTGGTCGCGAACAGAAATAAATGGATATTATTTAAAAAAAAAAGGACCCCCTCCTGCGACCCTTCTCTACTTTGGACCACTTCTTCTTAACTAGCCATTTGAAAGAATGAATGAATTGGGTGGCGCAACAGTCCGTTGATAACTAGGGCCTAGTGACTTACAATTCTCAACCATTCCTGTGTGCGAGTAATGTAGCCATTTACGTTTTGTAAAAAGCCGACAAATGTTGGAGCTTCCGGACAAGAATCAGAAACATATGCAAAATATGATGTTCTTCCCTTTCCTGAATTGCCAAAACTTTGTACGCAAATGTTTTAAAAGAAATGGATTGAATTCCTATATTGCTTATAACATCATAATTCATCATAATGAAATTCCCTTTATTTATAGATCCATATTTATTTATTTTATTTCATCGTATTTTCTTTCGGCTACTAATTGCTCAAATAACTTGAAGTTCATTCTGTTTTCAGCTTTGGGACGAGTTTTCATTTCAATATCTCAAGCTTGTTACATGTGAAGGTATGTAGTCTTTCATTTACATGCTTCGCAAAGCCTTGACTAGAACCATGCTGACCTTTTCCACTATCAAAAATGTTACATGGGCCACAAAATACAGATAACGAGTATAAAAATAAAGTAAGAGAAACATGTTTATCCATTTATTAGAAAGGTTTCAAATATTTGTTTGCTTAAAAAGTGATATTGTTGATCAGAAAGTTCGCTTAGATTTCGAAAAATATTCGTCTCCAATGTAGATAATCTCTATTAAATGATCTTTTACCAACCACGCACATTTTAGATCGAATGTGAGCCACGTTTTACAAAAAGTTACCAAATGACATTGCAGAAATATTTTACTTATGATTTGCTAGAAGTAAACAAGCTTAATGATTTACCAATGAGAATTACAGCTAATCGTAAATACCGTTACCAAATACAAGGTCATTGAGGAATAGGTACATTCGATCAGTTTTGTGAGTTCTTTTTTGCAGTGAAGTTGTACAGAGCAAATATCTTCTCTAAAAAATTAAAGGTAAGTAAGTAAGCTGTAGTATTTTTGTCCCGTGTTTATTTTTCCTTTGAATCTTTTTTGAAATAATTTATTATAATTATTTTTTTTTCTATAAAAAATAAAAAAGGTTACAAAATGAAAGGAATAAGCCGTTTTTTAAAGGAAAGTATAAAAAAGTTATTAGAGGAACATAATACGCATAGAGAAATCTCGAATAAACTAAAATGTTCAATAAGTACTGTCAGCAATTACAGAAAGATGCTTAATATAACAACAAAAAGTCGACCGTCAAGAAGAAAACCCAAATTGAATCCTGTTACAAAACGGAACATCGTTAGATCTGTCATCACTGGAACATTTTACAATGCTGTACAAATAAAACAGCACTTATCAGCTACTCAGTGAGTTGATGAAAACCTAGAAACGGTTAGAAGAGTTCTGACAAGGACGAATGAATGAAAGGACGAGCAAAAATAAGAAAACCCTTACTGACGAATCGCCACCGAAAGCTGCGTTTGCATTTTGCAAGCAAATATATCGTCTGGGCTCCGATGGCACAGAATAGTTTTGGAAAAAGCCCAAAGAGCCTCTATCAAAACGTTTGGTAAAAGAAAGAAAGATATGGGGATGTATTTTTCAGGAGTTGGGGTGTGCTCGCTCGAAGGTAGATGGTCGAATGACAGCACAATCCTCACACTCAAATATTGAATGATAGCCTTGTCTCATCCATCGGTAAGAAAATAGGGTAAGGTACTTTCGGACATTGTCTTTCAACAAGACAATGATCGGAAACATACTGCAAGAATCACTCGCGATTGGCTTCAAACTCAAGGAGTCAATGTTCTAGACTGGCCACCCTAGTCCCCGGATCTCAACCCCATTGAACATCTTTGGGGGATCCTTAAACGCAGGATTTCATCTTAGGATCATTGCGTTAGATCGACAGGTGAAGTATGGCAAAGAGTGGAAACTGAGTGGCAAAATAATGCCAAAAACTAATTTACAGTATGCCAAACGGGAAAAAGCTGTTTTAGTTGCAAAAGGACTGCATGCAAAATATTGAATTGCCTTAGATTTTCCATATTGTATTAACTTACAAAACTGATCGAATTCCAATTTCTTCATTTTGTTTACTTTCTTTATTTTAAATGTTTTATTTACATCTTACAAAATTTTGACATTTCTCAACGTTTCAAGGTCCCTAGAGTGGAAATAAAAGATTTTTAGAAAGATGTCTGTGCGTGCGTGTGTACGTACGTTCGTACGTCCCTACGTCCGTACGTTCGCGACGTTTTTTCGTCTTCCATAGCTCAAGAACCAGAAGAGATATCGACTTCAAATAAATTTTCTTATACAGATAATAAGGCAGAAAGATGCAGAAAGGGCTCTCAAGAAAATTGCGTGGGTGGTTTTTTTACCATAGCAGTTTAAAAAAAGGTGAAAATTTTGGTTAACCCTAAATATCTTACGAACCAAAAACGCTAGAGACTTGAATTAAATTTTAGATAATAAACTGTAACGTGATCTCAAAGAAGTATATTTTTTGCAAAAAAATCTATTTAACGGTTTTTTTCTAAATCAAAAAAACTGAAAAAAAAAATTGTCACCTCCTAAATTTAACGACTAAAATATTATTTCGTCTCCAAAACAATTTTGAGCAACGGAGAATAATGTTTTTGAAATCTGATAAAATATTGAGAAAAATCGAATTGACAGTTTTTTTTTTTTATAAAAAATAAAAATTAAAAAAAACTTTACTAAAAGTTGGTAAAAATTGATTTTCGACTCGAATATCTTTTCAAAACTTTGATATATTGGCTTTAATTTACTTTTATCTTTGAAAAAATATTATTTTCAACATTCAGTAAAATTTTGAACAAAATCGAATTGACAGTTTTTTTTATAAAAAATTAAAAACCGAACAAAAATTAACAAAAGTTTGTAAAAATTGAATATCGATTCAAATATCTTTTCAAAAACTTGAAAGTTAGACTTCAAACTTATTTTATCTTATAAGAAATATTGTTTTAAACATTCTGAAAGATGTTGGGGAATAAAAACCTTAAAAAAAAATTATAAAAGTTGGTAAAAATTGATTTTCGACTCAAATATCTTTTCAAAACTTTGAAATATTGGCTTCAAACTAATTTTATCTTATAGAAAATATTGTTTTCAACATTCGATTGAATTTTGAAGAAAATCGAATTGACAGTTTTTTTACAAAAATAAAACTCTAAAAAAAAAACAATACTAAAACTTGGTAAAAATTTACTCTCGACTCAAATAGCTTTTCAAAAATTAAAAATATTGGCTTCAAACTTATTTTATTTTACAGAAAATATTGTTTTCGATATTCAGTGATTTTTATATAAAAATCCAACAGTCCGTTTTTTCATAAAAAATAAAATCTATAAAAAATAGTACGCAAATTTGGTACAAATTGATACGAGTACATATAGACAAACTTTTAAGCAAGACAAATCGACAGACGGGATGGGAAGTTATCAGTGTGGATCGCATCCCAGCCTCTTTTTTCTTAAGTTTTGAACTAATAAAATATTTTTTTTTTCTAAAGTTTGCTAAGATAGTATTGATCTTTTTATAAAAAAAATAGAAATAGTGAAATTCATTCGATCGAATATGTGAGTTACTATCTGGATTGCTCTGCTTGCGCCCTTTTGATCGTATATTTGGAAAGTACAATCGCAAATATTATAAATTGGCTCTCTCGGGCTGAAGCCATTTTAGCCCTACGGTAAATACGCTTTGTGGAGGACCTACAAAAACATTTTATACCAACACATTAATGCTAATTAAAATAAAGATGATATTTTTATATAACATTTTTGTTCGAATTGTTGTTATTTTTATATTATTTTGCAACTGAAAAAACAGACATTTGTAAAATATTTATCATTTAATTTATAAAGTAGCAATGAAATAAAACAGCCTTAATCACAAAAACAATAAAAATAATTCAATCCAGCCTTTAGGGATGCGACGAAAAGATAGCATTTTTTTTAAAGTAGTATAAAAACTTAGGTTACGGGCTTTGGAAGAGTTTTTAATAATGTTCGGATATATTTTCAACAGTTTTCAATTATGTTTAGATCCCGAGAGCGGGCAGGCCATTGTAGAATCTCTATATCATTTCCTTCAAAATAGAACTTTATAATGGGCAGGTTCAGACAACATTACGGACTTCATTTGCGGTCAAGCCAAGGCAACTAGTTATTTTTCTAACTGTCATAATTTTCAAACTTGGAACTTTACTTCACTAACTTCTACCTTCAGTTCATTGTACATAAACTATCAAAAATATCATTGTCTACAAAAAATAAATAATTCATAGAGTAGTAAAGTTCAGCTTTCAGTTGAATTAAAAAACATCATCAATTGTCAATGTGACATAAGTTCACTTGATTTGATAGATAGGGAGATTTTTCTTGACTAAATTTAAAGTCAACTTTCCAATCAGATAATAGAAAATTGACTTTCTCTTAAGTCCTTATGCCGCCTGAACCTGCCCAATCTTAGCAGTATCAACGGGAGGAATGTCCTGCTGGGAAATCATTAGACTCTTAGTAAAACGTTTCTCAGGATTAGTTGTTATATTTCGGATCCAATTATTGTAGTCTTGGCTTTCTAGTTGAATCGACTTTGATATTATTATAGTCATTACAAATCTTCCCCCGTGTTGGCGGCGACTAAGATATTGCTTTTCTTTCCGCAGATCATGCTAATAATATGACCAGACATCTGGGCTATCCATATTAAACTTTTTTTTTCATCGGTAAAAAGAACCGCCGCCTTCATGTTCTCCACTTTATGCGATCTTCTGCAAACTTAAGTCGTGCCTCGTGGTGATTCGCTGTAAGGGGCAGTTTTCATTGCATTTTTTGAATTGGGTGGTCTCAGATTTGTTAAGATTCGTTGCACATTCCTAACGTTTAACTACAGACGTTCTAAATTTTTTTTAGCAGCAAGGTAAGCATTTGAAGCGATACGTAAAAAAGCTTGTTCTTTTCTACGTGTAACCGCTCTTGGACGTCCACTACTGCGTGACTTACCATAATTTTCTGGGTCTTTGAGAAAAAAACAATCAACAAAAGTGAACTAAAATTAAATATTAATTGCTATCATTTTGTCGAAGCATTTTTTGATGCTTTTTTAGATTACGGTAATTCTCTTAGAGTTTTTACATTTTTGTAATTTAATGAGAAAAAAATAAGTTTGTAATAGCTCATTATAATTGAACCATTAAAACAGTTTCTCAACTCATGGGTATCTGCAATACTGGAAAATAAAGTAATGTGCTATATTTTTGTCGTAGATTGTATATTTTATAATTGTGTCGATAATCGTCCACAAAGCGTTCGTCTTAAACAAAAATTCGGCGTCATCTAATTTGAAAGACTAACTGTAATATTGGGCGAAACATATAGTACCGAAAAGTCGCAAAAGTCCAAAAATATATTTTTAAAAATGCCTGTAGTTATTGGATGTAATAAAATATTTTCAAATCCAAACTGAAATTAATAAATAGGCTGCGCGATACTTTTAACTATTCCTGTGTGTGCGTAACTTCAGGGATAGAGGAGACCTACATTTTATATGCCAATTTCAAACAGCACTTTAATGTGGCACAGACATTAATTGAACCCAAGGCCTCTGGCGTGACAGTCCTACAAACTAACCATCGGTACTACTCCAAGCAGTTAAATTAAAATTGATTTTTCGTCACTACTCTTACAGGATATGTTGATTCCTGGCAAGAAGTTTGAAGAAAGGAATATAGTTCAGGTTGTAATTGACCACTTGCATGAAAGTCTGATAATTCCACTGATAAACAATTACTACCTCGGTACCAAAATGCAACTATAAAAAACAGTATTTTATTTACCCAAAGATATCCCATCTTTGTTTGAAACTTTTACTTAGATATTTTTAAATTGAAAGATTAAAGTCGACTTGAAACTTGGAGATTAAGAAAGATAACTAATAAGTGGACATTCAATTGGCTTTTAAAAAATAAAACACGTTCATATAAAACTACGTAAAATGATTTTTTTATTCAAGAACAAGTATTAATTGATTAACAGTTACAAGTACAATTACAATTACAAACTGTTTACGATAACAATTTATTATTTTTATTGATGAGTAAATAATTATTTTTATCTGATGACTCTTTATCAGTTATTATTTAAAAATTTTGCATGATAATTCACATGCTCACCAACAAATGAAGCAATGTAATAATAGCTGTGATCATAGCCTTCTCTTAGTTTATAAACTGTTTGTAGATGATCATTACCAGCTGCAGCTGCAAGAAAATTGCCCGGCAAAAGTTGCTTGCTCTTTAAGAAATTATCTTCTGTCCCTTGATCAATCATTATCTCAACGGGAGTGGCTGCATACTTTGAAGCCAATTCAGTGGCATCCCAATTCTTCCATTCTTCCTTATCATCGCCCATATAACCTTTGAAAGCTTTTTGACCCCAAGAGCATTCGCATGGATTACAAATTGGTGCAAATGCTGACACCGATTGGTAGAGACCGGGGTTTTTTAGTGCAGATATAAGTGCCCCATGGCCACCCATGCTATGGCCAGTGATTGACTGCTTTTTAGTCACTGGCAGATTGGCATTGATCAATTCTATGAGTTCCTTGTTAATATAACTGAACATTTGATAGTTCTTTGACCATGGTTCTTCAGTAGCATCCACATAGAAGCCAGCACCAGATCCAAAGTCATAGCTGTCATCTTCCCCAGGTACCTTAACGTCTCTCGGGGATGTGTCTGGATTCACAATACATAATCCCTTCTCAGCTGCATACTTTTGTACACCAGATTTGTGAATAAAGTTTTCATGAGTACATGTTAGGCCACTGAGGAAATACAATACAGGACAGGCAATTTGGTCTTCGACTGCTTGAGGTGGTAAAAAGACACCAAATTTCATTTCACATTTAAGTACTTCGGAGAAATGAGAATAAATTCTTTGTTCGCCGGCGAAACATTTTGACGTAGACAACAATTTTAAGGCCATAGCAGTACTGACAGTGAAACAGTTAATATTTAATCAGACAAGTTGTTCTTAATTTATCAAAAATCTGAATTGAAATTAAATACTCTTGAAGAGAAGACTAAGGTTGGTGACTCCGTGTAACTTTAATCTTTATGTAGTGCACTCTCCTTCTCAATTTGCCGATTCGATTCCGCTGTCGTTGTAATTTCTTATCTGACTGTCAAAGTTGAGACGAGAGTCGAGATTCGAGAATCTATTGAGGACGTTTGTAGTGCTACCAGACAAGTTTCTGTAAAAATCCCAATAGAAATATGTTTTCGCTTTCTTATGTGACATGACTATGAGGAAGTGAGAAGAATTCAATTATGATGAATATGCCCTGGACATGGACGCGGGGAAAAGAAACTTTTAAAAGGTCCCCAGTAGATAAAGAAATCAGAGCATATTTAAAATTAAGTTAATTCGACAAATGCGACGGTTTTCTTGTCTCCCATGACTTTGAATAAAGAATTTACACTAGTCGACAAAATTTGGTTTTTTTCTGTTGCGCAAACAAAATAACTTTTTTAAAGGATTAAGATGTCCTAAATTCGAATCTGGCCTTTAAAATTTTCTATCACATCAGGTTTTTGAAGTATTTTAAGAGCAAAAACCTTTCTGTTTTAGATCTAATTTAAAGCATTTTAGTGTCTTACCTGGTTTCTGGAAAATCTTATGAGTTATGAGTCTTTATTTGAATCTATATGAAATTTCGGGGAAGACATGAATTTAATACTTTAGTTTTGAAAGGTACGTTTTGGACTATATTTTTAAGTTTTTCAATTATTATATGATATAATACAAATATTTCCAATGAATATTGAAGAAAAGGATTATAGATTTGGAAATTTATCACGGATTTTAATTTTAAAGTTGGATTTGAATTAAGGCCTAATTCAAATGTCAATAAGAGAACCCCGTTGGCCAGTGCTATTATCCTTCGTTTGGTTCATCTAGGAGAGGACGGGATACAATTGTTGCTTAATATACTATTTTAGGTTGATACGTCTTATAAAAATGTGTTAAAGTTTTATATAAATTACTTACCACTTCGCTGGCCAACTTGTTGTCACTTCGGCCTTTCCTTTCCATGAGAGTACTAAAACTGGCCATACACGACCAAGCCAAATGGAGCCTAACCAAAATCGATTTGGCTCTGTCGATTCATTTGGATTTTGAGCAAATTAATATTCGTGCCGTGTGATGCAACAATTAACATGTATTTTTCTAATATGTTTATATTTTATGAAAAAATCTTGTATGCGGATAATTTTATTGACATACTAGATATTGACTGCTAGTTAATTCCTGATCCCATATAAAATCCCCCTTAAAAGTAAATCCAACAATTTAGCTATGTTTCCGCGTTCTTGTAGGTTTGGAAGCGCCAACAATTATTAATTTCAAAACGACATATCTTATATCTTGGCCTCAAAATGGGTTTTTTTAAAAGAATCTAGGGACATGTATTATTATAGAGTTTTAAAAAAATGAACAAATACAAAAATCAAGTTCTAGCATTACAGAATAGATGACATCTTTGTATATTAAATCTACAGTACTATCATACGACGCGGCATCTAGTTTCTAAAGCCAAATTAGCTAATGCAGTTTTTTTACTTACTTGGGGTCTCCATTGAAAATTTCTGATGACAGAACTATCGGCCTGTTTTGGATTTTTAAGCCTAGTACATACTTCCTCGTGAAGTGAACGTTCGCCAGTGGAGAAAGTGAACTTTTGACATTGCTCACTGGTACACACTTGTGAGTACACGTTGTGAACATGCGGAAACCAAATGTCAAAGCTTCACCAACAGTTCCCGTACATTTTGCACGTGAATTGCCCGTGAACGAAAACTCTCCACTTTGTTCTCCACTCAGCTTCACGAGCAACTTCACGGGTGAACCAAAAACTGAAATTTGTATGGGTTCACGAGATGGTTCACAAGTATGTACTAGGCTTTAGAGCGGATCAAATTTGACGTTTGTGTTGTTTGTTTTGGTGAGCGTCCATTTTTCACAGTTTTTGAAATTAAAATTTTATTTCGTTTATATTGTCGGCGAGTGCCTAAATTCTTTAATTCAAAGTTATCTTTACTAGGCACAGAGCAGCTTCAAAGCTTTCGACCGACATCCTACGAAAATTCTTATAGTCTGCACCATCCTCCCATAGAAAGTTCCTGAGAAGGTGCGCCTCCAAATCATGAAGTTAACTTGCTTCGAGAAATGGATTCACCCAAAACCTGTGTTTTCTTTTATCCTCTTGAATAGTTAGCTGTTGTAGTTCCTCCAGCTTCTTAATTTATTTAAAGGGGTAATTTTTATTTACTCAAATGCATTTTTTTTATATAATTTGTATGAAAGTTACTTACTTATACTGAAGGTGGCGCTACAGTCCTCACCCAACAAACTTCTCCATCTAGCTCGGTCCCTAGCTAGATGTCTTCAATTTCGGGCTCCAAGTTGGGTGAGGTCACCTTCCATTTGTGCGCGCCACCTGATCCGCGGTCTTCCTCTACTGCGCTGTCCTGTGGGTGTGGATTCGAAGACTTTCCGGGCCAGAGCATTGGTTTCCATGCGCTCTACGTGACCCAGCCATCTTAGTCGTTGGAATTTTACCCTTTTGGCTAAGTCTACGTCGCTGTATCTATCTTCTACTTCACTCCCCTTCGATGCATACGGCACCGAAGATCACACGAAGAACTTTTCTCTCGAACCGACGCAAGGTGCTTTCATCCGCTTTTGTTATAGTCCATGCTTCTGCACCGTATAGCAGGACGGGGATGATAAGGGTCTTAGCAACACTTTGGCCCCTCGAGAGAGGACTTTACCATTCAATTGCTTTCTTAGTCCAAAGAAACAGGGGTTAGCAAGAGTTATTCTGCGTTCTCAGCGCTGGTGTTGTTTTCTGCGTTTACAGCGGAGCCTAGGTAGACGAAGTCCTTCACTACCTCAAAGTTACGTCTGTCGATGGTGACGTTTTGACCAAGACGTTGGTGTTGTATGTAATTTCTTGACGACATCATGTACTTTGTTTTGCCCTCATTAACCCTTAAACCCATTTTTTCCGCCTCTCCCTCAATACTCACAAAAGCCCCGTTGACATCACGCTGAGTTCTTCCGATTATGTCAATGTCATCAGCATATGCTAGTAATTGGACAGACTTTTGTAAGATAATGCCTCTAGTGTTTACGTGTAAGCTCTGCACTATTTTTTCAAGCACGATGTTAAAAGATCACATGACAGTGCATCACCTTGTCTTAAACCTTTTTTGACATCGAAAGGTTCTGTTAAGTTGTTTCCAACCATTATGGAGCAGCGTGAATTCTCCATGGTCACGGACTAGTTTGGAAGGGATGCCAAAACTAGACATGGCTCTATACAGCTCGTCCCTGTATATGCTGTCATAGGCGGCCTTGAAATCGATGAAAAGATGGTGGGTGTCGATTTGGTGTTCTTATACAATAGATTAACCGTTTCTAATGTCAAATGTGACATTTGAGGTTGCTCATGGTAAGACATAATATACCCAGTTAAAAAAAAACAATGGATTGCGGATGAGATTGCGGAAGAGAAGCTGGATTGGATTTTACTCTTATGGAGCCTCAGTGTTAACTTTTGCATATAAGACTTCCAACGCCATCTTGATGCTACGGTGAGCTTAAAAAAAATATTATAGATTTCATATGCAAAGACGACATCAAAGTGAAGTTGGCTACTAGCAGAGTTATGATGAATAAATTTACTTTTTCGAAAATCTAAACTTAGGAAAATTCTTTATCTTTTAAAATTCATTTCAAATATGTCCGTTGATTGATGTAAACTCTAACGGTGTAAGAGTCTGAGGCTTTGATTGTGTTTCTGTTTTACCACCAAAAGTCCATTGGTGACATTCTGCATCGCCAAAGAGAACAAACGTTTTAGTGTGTTCGAAGAATTTGCTGCATGTAATTTATAAAGCCAAAGTTTTCGTTTCCACATGCGAACAAATAAACGACAGCCTTTTCTTTGATGTTTTTCTCCTTAAATCGATTAAGTTGTATCATTTTCTAAAAAAGGTGATTTATAGATACAGATTTATTATGCATTTGTGAGTGATACTAAAAAAAGAAAATTTTCAGACCCATTTTTTTATTTAGCGTATATTTATAAAAGTAAACGTGTTAACAAAAAAAAATAAAAACAGTTTTTTTAAAGAAATTCACAAAAAAACTTTTTTTTTCAAAAATAAATAATAAAATTACAATCTGTAACAATTATACTGATGAGTATAAAGATGAAATACTTATAAGATAATCTACGTGCTTATTTTTCTTAGTTTTTTCTTCATTTTATATCTTAAATCTTAAATCATTTATTTGCTAATGGTTTTCCAACTTTTACTTAACGATTCAAACTTATATCCTATCTTTTAAAACGGCTGTCAACATCCCAGAATTATGCAATCAAATCCTGTTGGGTTTGAAGTATAAAAAAAGAAAGAAACAAAAACGAAATGTTATACAGAATGTCAAATACCATTTTCGCGTATTTCTTAGGTTTTTAAAAAACGAACTTTCTCTTTAGTTTCATTTATTACAGAATCCTTTGCCACCTAACTTTTTCACGGTTACTGCCTCTTGCGAGGAATTGAAAAATCCTCCAAGAGTAATTCTTGTTATGAAAAGTGCTTTCTCAAATTAGCCGTGGGGATGCGGCATATAAACTGTAGGTCCCTTCGATCTCTGACAACATTACTCGCACACAGGAATGGTTGAGAGTTGTAAGTTACTAGGTCCTGGTTCGTAATGGACTGTTGCGCCACCTAATTGAGTCTTGTGTTTAACAAATGTATAATTAAATATAATGGCTGACTGAAAATCTATCCATAGTATAGTAGGATTTTACACGAATAACAATACAAGACAATATCCATAGTATGAATAACACCTATATAAGTTAGAGTAGAATCTTACTATGGATGGGCTTTTGACATTTATACGAGTCTGGGATGGATCTTATGTGATTTCGTTCTCAAAGGGTACGATTGATATTGTATTTGTATCTCGATGGCTGTGTTCGTTGAGTAGTGTGTGTTTTCCACTGGGGAAAAAAATCATTTATTGTTGATATTATTTACTTATGTTAAAGAAAATGGACTAACAGGGCTTATTTTGCAAGAGAAAACAATGGAAAAGATAATTAAGTTTTTCTATGCTTCCGCAAAGGTTATTTCAGTTTAGATTAAGTAAATCTTCATGGTGTTTCCACTGCACAAGAAGATTCAAAAATGATTAAGTTTGACAGTACTTTATAAAATGAAAATGGTGTTTTGATGTTTCTTATAAAGTGCATGTAAGATAGTTTGAGTGTTAAACAATGAAAAAACTGAATAGTTCAGCACCATATAAGAATACGGTACTCCATGTGCAATTTTTTTTCAATTTGATTAAACCAAAACTATATTTTTGTACACAAACATGCAAATAAACAGACCAATATCTGTAAAACCAACTCCTCCATACAGGTTTTTTGACTCGACTCCAATCCCCACCCGGAATGGACGCGAGTCCAGCTCATTTCAACTCGGTTCAGGTATATACAAATTGAGACGAGCTTCAAGCTCTATTCAACACCACATGTTAATGTAGCAGTCTACGAAAAAATGTTAAATGAACTTTTTTTTATAGAATCTTAATTTGCAGATGTTTTCCTACCATTTCTTTTTGAAAATTGTCCATTTTATTAGTTTAAGTTAGTTTTTTATTTTTTATTTTGATTTTAATAAAACTTTCTTCTATTTGTGTGTTTGTTTATTATTATTCTGACAGATCTTCTTTCAGTTGTACCAATTTTTAATTTAAAAATCTGGCTACTGCGGATCGTTTTGTTAGCAATTTCTCACTATAGTATATATGGAACACCAAAAAAACGCACATAATTCCATTGTCATTATATTTCTTAAAAAAAAATCATACTTTAAATGGAATGACCCATTTTCGAGATATCGAATTTAAAAACAAAAAAAAAATTAATTCAAAAATAGACAATGACATTTTTTCATCAAATAGTATTGTGTTAATATCTAATCTAGCTTTTATGCAGAAAATAATTATTGAAAACCGTTCCAGAATTCCTGCAAACGTTTTAATAGAAATTGGCAGAGGTAAACCAGCGGTGGTAAACTGGCAGAGGGAAGCCGGAGGAGGTATGCATGGGGACTGCTGTTAAAAACGTAAAAAAACAGTAAAAGCTTAACCAAATCTGGCTTAGGCTCTAGGGACGAAGACACGCAGACAAACGGATGAAATCGCGAGTCCCACTGTTTTGACTACTTGAAGTTCGAAATTATTTGCAAAAGCAAAGCTTCTTGCACAGTTTCTATAAAATAGACATATTATTTTGGCAAGTGACAAAATTATTTACTCCACGCACCAGAAAATATACTATAGCGTAGTGGCCATTTCGACATAGCTGGGTTTGACATTTTTTTAAATATCCACAATTTGAATTGACTGCAGCTTCTGAACTTATTTAACTGTATTAAAAGCCAAATAAAATAACAATTAAATTCGGTTCTCTGAACACACATTTTAGTCCGAAAAGAGACTAGTGCGACGCCATGGTGTTTGGGCAAATGTAATATCGCCTATTTCGAAACAATTTTAAGTCACTGATATTTTCAACTTTTGAGCAAACTTTTAGCTTCTGTATGAATTTCCACAACGGAATTGAGCTTTTGTTTAAATAGCCAAATGAAATATTGTTCTCTGAACACACTCCTTCCTCCAAATCAGAAAATTTAAAATTCACTCCAAAATTCAGTCTAGTCGGTTTTAAAGTTTGCAACTGCAACTTTTTGAACATAATTATGAGTATTTCATACTGTATTCCACCCTAACTAACCAAAGAGATTATTTTATTTATTCAAATAAAATCACAATATAATTTGATTCTCTGGACGCACTCTTTACTCCGAAACAGAAAATTGGCTAGTGCGTCGCCATGCTGTCTGGGGAAATCAATTTAGCTGGGTTTTGAAATTACCTGGAAATATTCACAATTCAAATCAAACTGACTGCTAACTGCAACTTGTTGAGGAACGTTGTGCGATCTTGCGAAAATTGAACTGAGCTTAGAGGATATTAAAAATATACAAATAAAATTACAAAACCTAAAACAACTAAAAACCTCAAGAACAAATTACACTCAATAAATTGGTTTATTTCAAAAACGCATAACCATGTCTACAATTGCTGCGGACCCTGACTATAGCAAACAGCTTGAGAATCAAATGGAAAATATGCGTATTTATTTAGAGAAGCTAGTACAAAGCGATGAAGTTGATGAGTCTATAAATGGTCATAAAGTCGAAAAGGTACAAGGATTCGCCGGAATACCAAATTTAATCCAGAGAACACATCCAGATGACATCACTCATGATTCATATCTACAGCCAGCTCCTTTGTTGTCTGGTGTAGTACAACCGACAACAGCCTATAAGTTCGTTTATATCCTTTTATTCTAGCAATTGCCTTCTACATCTTGAACTATAATATTTTCAGTTACGGCCTCGTGGGTGCTTCTCCGCAATATACTAAAACCATGATAACAAGTGTTTTAGCCAATCCTTCAAATTTAAAAAGTTCCACTCCAAAATTTGTCAATTACTGTTGCCCAAGAACAAGAAGGCGCATAAGCAACAAACAACCAGATATTGATCCTGATACTTCGGGCATTGATATTGATGCCACTATGATTGAGCTCGGTCTAACACCAGAAGCGTAAGATCTCGGGAGTAAATGAAATCGAGCATTTCATTTAACTTTTTTGTTTTTCTATAGGCTCACCAAAAATAGAGTTCATAAACTCTTCTCTTTATTTAGCGACTTGGAATTCTCCATCCATGCGGAATTTATAACCACTACTGTTTATGATGAAAAGACAATTCCAAACACATTGAGTGTATCGGCCCAAACTAAATATGCCGTATGGAGCAGTCATAAATTACTTCGCAGTTTACGTGAAGTACTTAAAAGACCTATGCCAGCAGAGTATAAATCAGCTTATGCCAAATGTGAAGAAGCTTTGGGGCAGCTTCAGCAAGCTATTACGAATTTGGAACGTTTTAAATATTGCACGTTAGAGCATCGTAAAGGAGACTTTATTGCACCGGATGCCGAAGGTATGACTAAAATGTTGTTTTTTTGAAGTTGCTAAAACAACAAACTTGCATTAAAATCAATTCTTAGTTCATAGTGATAAAAAATCTAAGATAATTCTAAGGATTGAATGAAATATTCAACTGATTATAACTTGTTTTTATTTAATCTCCATAAAGTATTCTACTTCAATCTTTAAATGGTCGTTAATGTTGATATTGTTGGAGGGGTGATTTCCTGAGATATACATATATCGTTGGAAAGCTTAGCTATAGGGCATAATTCATTTAGGGTTTAGACAGAATATGGCATCAAAAATTCAAATGAAAGCAAAAATTGCAATCATATACCATTTCAATTGGTTATTTTAAATTAACTTAATAGCACCCAAAATGATTGAACTTTTGTGCCAATGATCAATAAAAGCAAATAACATCACGGATGATTCACTAAACAGTATAGACAGTGCGTATAGTAATTGAAATATACAATAACTCTCAAAATTAAGCGTACACCAACGAGAAAACTATTTTTCTGTTTTGAATAATTAAAATGGAATGAAAAGCTATTTGAGTCAATATTTTAAAATTTTCTTTTGTTTAATCTTTAAAATTATTAGTCTAAGAGCTGAGGGCTCAAAATTGGGTGATATTAAAGTTGCAGGTAGTTTAGTTATGGTTATAACAGAAACATTTGTCTGTCTGCACGAAGTCTTAAGGCCCAACTATAATAGGCATAAGCTAGCATATGCGCGCATAAGTAAACGTTCGAATACAAAGAATCTCAATACGAGTGAACATAATGGAGACTAGCTCCGATTCGTTCAATTTTTCTCAGTTTCGTTAACTTAAGCACACTTAAGCAAGAGCGATCCCAGTCGCTCGCCGCATAAGTAAAATCTGACATTTAGATACGTGAGCAAAATTGCATTATGGCTATGCAGTAATAAACTTAAGTGAATTATCGTTGGGTTTTTGACATAAGCTTATGTTTGCTTATGCCTATTATAGTTGGGCCTTTAGAGTTTCCAAAAAAGTGCAAAAGGATAACTTAAGTGGGTTAATAAAATGTATCTTAGATACCAGTTTATAAAAATATTAACAACAAAAAACATAATTTTGTAACCTACTGAATACAATACAATTTTTTGAATTAAATTTTAAGTAATGGTATTTTGAGGGAAACAACTTTTGTTATACATATGTTAAAAGAAAGATATTTACTCAAAAAAAAAAAATAACAGGAACATTTAAATCTGTTGACAACAGCGATTCAATTTACAGCATTTTTGTTAGTGTTTTTTGAAATGTATTTTGATGACAACCTTCTGGAATGTAGGTACACTGATCATTACATTTCCAGACATTCAATTTTTTTTCAATATGTATTGCATAAGGCGTAAGACATTGGATGTCTTATCAAAAAAAAAAAACATTGTGTAGTTCTAAAGGGTAAATATCTTAAAAGCGGATAATTCTTTTTTACTTCCCATAGGAAGTTATTGGTCGCATTCACAAAGCTCTAGTGGCTGGTAGTCAGGGGATTCTGATTAGCTAAATCTAACTACAAAAATGTCCCCTTCGACATAGTGTACAAATTTCGGCTACCAACTTAGTGCATACTTTTTTCGACGTTTCACAATCAGCTGCTCGGTAAGGACAGAAGAATTCAAAATGAAATTAATCTTTCGGTATTTAAATACAAATATAAATCAATAATATTGTGTCTTCTATTAAGTTTTATTGAATTTAAAATAAAAAAGAGGCTGGTGAGGCGACCCACACTGATAACTTCCTATCCTGTCTGTCGATTTGTCTTGCTTAAAAGTTTATAGGTTTTCGTGTTGGTTTAAAAAAGTTGTCCGTTGAATTATTCTTAAAAATTTTAAAATTACCAGCAATATTTTTCATATAAGAAATAGTTAGCTTGAAAGTCTAGTTTTGTTGAATAGAATTTTATTCGAAAACAAATTTTTACCAATGAATAGATGAATGAAATTAATTTGAGAGATGTCAAGAAAAAAAACATCAATTTTTACCAAATTTGCGTACTATTTTTTGTAGATTTTAACGGACTGTTGGATTTTTATAAAAAAAAACTACTGAATATCGAAAACAATATTTTCTGTGATATAAAAAAGTTTGAAAACAATATTTTTAATTTTTGAAAAGCTATTTGAGTCACAAGTAAAATTTTACCAAGTTTTAGTATTGTTTTTTTTGTTAGGTTTTTATTTTTTGTAAAAAAACTATCAAACCGATTTTTCTCAAAATTTCACCAGATGTTAAAAAAGTTTTTTTTTTCGTTGCACAAAACTGTTTTGGAGATAAAATCATTTTGTTTTCGTAAAATTTGCGAGGTGACAAATTTTTTTTTTAGTTTTTTTGATTTATAAAAAAACCGTTGATTAGATTTTTTTCAAAAAATATACTGATTTAGAATAACGTTACAATATATAATATAAAATGTTAATCAAGTCTCTAGCGTTATTAATTCGTAAGATATTTAGGGTTAACCAAAATGTTCACCTTTTTTTTTAAATTGCTATGGTAAAAAAACCGCGCACGCAATTCTCTTGAGAGCTCTTTCTTTATTTTTCTGCCTTATTATCTGTATAACAACATTTATTTGAAGTCGATATCCCTTTCGGTTCTTGAGCTATGGAAGACGAAAAAAACGTCGCGAACGCACGGACGTACGAACGTACGAACGTCCGTACACACGCACGAACAGATATCTTTCTAAAAATCTTTTATATCGACTCTAGGGACCTTGAAACGTCGAGAAATGTCAAAATTTTCAATTTGACAAATCGGACCTATTACAATAACTTCCTATGGGAGGTTAAAAAAAATATTTAAAGTTTGTCATTAATATGACAGTTCCGGGTTGACTAGCTTTGCAGTGCAATTTTGCATTCACAAAGCTAGTTGAATTTTGACAACGTAGTCACTAGCTTTATGAATGCGGCCAATATTGGTCCCATTTTTCGAATTGATAATTTTGACATTTTTAAGCGTCAAAGTCCCCAGAATCTTGATCAAAAATATTTAGAGAGATGTCTGTGTGTGCGTGTGACGTGTGTACGAAAGTTCATGCGTTCACGATACTATTTTTCGGCGCCCATACCTCAAGAACAAGTAGAAATATCGACTTCAAATAAATTTGTATTGATAATAACGAAGAATAACGTTTTAAACACATGGTATAAAATCTAATTAACAGTTTTGTATTCAAAAAATAACAACCTTAAAAAAAATACAACAAAAAGTTTGTAAAAATTGTTTTCCATTCAAATATCTTGGCAAAAAATAAAGATAGTTTGCTACTATATGAAAAAAAAACTCAATTGCAGAAAACTGTTTTAATTTCAATTGATAACAAAATTGACTTGTTACAAAAAAAAAACATTTAAATATTTCCAGCACATGCCAATAGTTAGTTATGAGTGTTGGCCTCTTCTCAGTCTCCTTTATATTTTATTGACTAGTAATTAAAATTACAAGGTAATAAACATACAAAAAAAGGAGAGAGCCTAGCTGCGACGACTATTGGCTCTGCTTGTTATTAAAATTTGTATACATTTAAGTTAAGGGTTGTAAGAAATTTATTTACATTTTCGATATTTGAGCTGGTGGGGTTTTTTAATACGTCGTAGGTAGGTAAGTAGAAATGGTGATCTCAAGGCAACCTAGACTGAGATCCAATTAGCGCTGTATTGCGTCATTTTGATACCAAAAACTCGTTTGACCTGTGATAGAAAGGGAAAGATTTATAGAGAAGCTCCATAGCGATTATGTTGGAGCCATTTTGTCGCATTGAGAAAAAAGATTAGGTCTCTAATCTTTGTCTTAGATAGCTCATCAAGTTCGTGAAAGAATGCTTTTCCAAAATATTTCATTCTAGTGTTTGCCAAAGCAGGACATTTGCAGAGAAAATGGATTATCGTTTCACTTTCTCTTTGGTCCACCTTCGGTTCGATTCAGTTCAATAGATAGAAAAGATTTTACCCTTCATAGCACCAAGAGGAATGTTAACCATTTCCGCAAGTGAGCTATGAAGGACCGATCCTTGCCTGGCTAGCTCGGCAGCCCGTTCATTTCCCACGATACCACTATGGCCCGGAACCCAGATCAGGGTGACACCGAGGTTAATATTCTGGCTCGCAAGCTCATCGCGACATTGTTGGACCAATGTAGATGAGGTTGTGGCCGAGTTAATGGCTTTGACAGCTGCCTGACTGTCTGTAAAGATAACCGCATTTCGGTTTTGGTTTGGGCTTTGTTTAAGTATCTTACATGCCTCCCTTATTGCCAGCAGTTCAGCCTGAAAAAATCTAGCAAAGTCAGGAAGCCTAAAGGATTTAGCTACATTTAGGGACTCAGAAAAGATCCCAGAACCAACTCCGCACTCCATCTTTGAGCCGTCAGTAAAGATGGTTGTGTCGAAACCTATCGACACGATGTCATCCTTCCAATCTTCTCTGGATGGGAAATTAACCTTAAAACCCTTACTAAGGCTCAAAGTAGGAGTGCAGAAGTGTCTACCGAGATAATATCTGAGGGAATCAATTTCGTTGTGATGCTGTGACCATAAGGTTTTGACAACCAGCTGTTTGATTCCTTCAGCCTAATAGCGCTGCAGGAAACTATGTATTTAATAAAAAGGTCGATTGGTAGAAGATCCAAAATAACGTTTAAGGCGTCCGTTGGGCAAGTACGCATGGCCCCTGTGGTGCCCACGCAAGCTGTTCTCTGAACTTTTTACGTCCTATATCGATATATTTTTGAATATTGATAAAAGAGGAGCTTCCGATGATTGTCAGTTTTTGAGGAGGTGAGTTAAACTCATTTTTGTATTGTAGGTGGAGCATATCGGTGGATTGTTTTTGTTTAGAAGGTGTTTGTGAGTTGCTGACGTGTGACCAAGTCTTAAGCGGATGTAGTTAGAGATTTTCTGTTTCGATACGTTTGTAGGGTATTAAGGGTAGGTTTAATAGGCTCCATTCGATTTCTTGTTTTTTTCTCAAGGTGTTTTTGGGTTTTCATGTCTTTTGGTGTATATATTGAATTTATACACTGGTGATTTGTTGGTAGAGGTTGCTACTTTATCAGCTTCTTCGTTTCCACGTATATTAGAATGTCCTGGAGTCCAAATCAGTTTCATTTTATTCGGCTTCATTATTATCTTGTTCCTTATCGCGAAAATAAGATCTGAATCGTTGTTTGGATTTTTAACTGCTTTCAGGAATGATATTCTATCAGCATATTACGAACTTGTTGTTGGAATTCCTTATTGATTTGGCTGATTGCAGAATAGGAAAGGAGGCTTCTGCGGTGAAAATAGAAGCATATTCCGGGAGGATGCCAATATTGAGGATTTGGCCATCTTCAGATTTGACTGCAAACGATGTATTATCTTTTGATTTGGATCCATCAGTGAATATACATTTCCAGCCTTAAGTTTTAAGTTCTGATGAAATACTTGAGAACAGTGATTGGTATACTGCATTGCTTGTATTTGTTTTACTGTAGTGAGCAGGGCTCAATACAAATAAATCGGCTTTTATATTCCATGGAGGATATGATAAATTTGAGTTTCTTGGAGTTTTTGTTAGTATTTCCGTTTCTCGAGCTTTTTCCATAATTTTGGAAGAGCAAGAAATAAGGGATATTAATCAATTAATTAATTTCCTATCTTTATTAGGTTTCAAAATTGTAGTTTCAGTAACATTGTGTATAATTATTTGTATGAACAATTTTGCTCCGTTACAAAATGATAGGTAAGCCCGTTTTTATGTTGTGGCATTCCTGAGCCATACAGTAAATCAAAAATTCAACAGGATAGTTGCTTTTGTAGGGGTCGGTAACAGGGTCGATTGATTTAGTTGTATTTAGAAGTTAAAAGCGTCAACAACGATATTTTTGCGGCTAAAATAAATCGTCCATTAAGCCACGCTTGATTATTAAAATAAGCTTGTAGATCTGGAAATACACAGCACAAATACCTGCTATATATAGACTACCGAATATACACAAACAAAACATGCCTCTCCGCCTCATAGCATCATCGATAAAAGTGTCTTGTTACGAACTCTCCAGGTTTCTTGGTAGAATATTACAGAGTGTCACGAAAGAATCTCCCCACTCAGTCAGAAATTCTTTAGAGTTCAAGTGCAAAGCGAAAGATTTAATAATCGATAAAAATGAAGTTTTGGTTTCTTACGTCGCTGTTTCTCTGTTTACTAATGTTCCCGTTCAACTTGCAATCAACATTATTAAAAGGAAATGGGAAACTATAAGCGAAAACACAAGGTTGAGCCAAAGCAAATTCCTCTAATTGTTTAATTTTTGCATAAAGGACAATAACTACTTACAGTTTAAAGACAATTTGTACAAACAAATACATGGTATGCCAATGGGAAATCCTCTTTCCCCGACGATTGCTGACTTGGTTTTAGACTATTTGCTTGAAGAATGTTTTAAACTTAACTACAGACCTAATTTTATAGCAAAGTACGTTGATGATATTTTCGCGATTGTTAAAATAGAAGAAATTGATAATGTGCTACGATGCCTCAACCAATTCAACGAAACGATCCAGTTTAACGTAGAGAAGGAAGAAAGTGAGTCAATAGCATTCTTAGACGTTAAAATCTATCGAGAAAACGACCGTCTATCTTTCGACTGGTATCAGAAGGATACGGCATCTGGAAGACTTGTCAATTTCCTAATCACTAACCAAGCCAAACACAAACGTATGAACACAGCATCCAATCTCATACATAAAGTCTTTGCGTTGAGTGACCCAAAATACCACTCGGCCAATGAGAAAAAAGTCACACAAATACTTATTGACAATAGCCTTCCGATAGAAATCATAAGAAACTTGATACTTCGTCAAAAACATCAAGTTTCTTTCGGAAATAAGTTGGAGAAGAAAGGTGTTTATAAAAGTGTTGTGTATGTTCCCAAACTCTCGGAAAATTTCAAAGAAGTTGTCGCCAAAAACAACCCTGACGTGAACTTAGCATGTAAGTCAAACCAGACAGTTGCATCTTTATTTACATGTCTAAAGACGAAAACGGACAAGGATCGCCGCTCAGACGTAGTTTACAAAATAAACTGCAAAGGAAAACCGGACGAACCATGCAATCTGTGTTACATTTACACAACTAAACAACTCCTTCGACAAAGAATAGCTAACCATAAATCTGACATTCGCCAAAAAAACGGAAAAGACAGCACTAGCATGCCACGCCATCGAAACAGGACATCAACCAGATTTTAAAGGAGTCCAAATTCTTGCAACGGAAAACGTACATCCAAACGCTTTACAATAGAAACACTTTACATAATAAACCACAAAAATAATATGAACCGCAAACAAGACACTCAAAACATATCCGCCGTTTATTGTTCCTTAGTTTCAGACACAAACAATTCAACAGTTGACAAGTCTTCAAATCGGATGCGCTTTAAATTTAATTTGTTTTAATTGTTTTTTAAATGTTTTTGTAATATTCAAACCCATCCCCTGAAGAAGACGGCAATCACCGTCGAAACGTTGGGAAAAATCAGATGAAAACTGTTTTAATTTAATCATCAAAAAGCCGATGAGAATCACCACTTTAATTGTTCTCAAATCAAACATTTTCGATTTTTATAAAAAAAAAACTACTGAATATCGAAAACAATATTTCTTGTAAGTTAAAATTAGCTGGAAGCCATGATCTTACAGTTTTGAAAAGATATTTTAGTCGAAAATAAATTTTTAACATCTTTTGTTAAATTTTCTTTTAAGTTTTTATTTTTTGTAAAAAAACTGTAAATTCCATTTTTCTCAAAATTTTACTGAACATTTAAAACAATATTTTTTAATAGATAAAATAAGTTGAAAGCCATAATCTCAAATTTTTGAAAAGGTATTCAAGTCGAAATTCAGTTTTTAGCAATTTTGAGTGAGGTTTTTTTTAGGTTTTTATTTTTTATAAAAAAAATGTCAATTCGATTTTTCTAAAAATTTTACCAGATGTTAAAAACTTTATTTTCGTCGCACAAAGTTGTTTTGGAGATAAAATCATTTTGTACCTATTCGTAAAATTTTCGAGGTGACAATTTTTTTTCGGTTTTTTCGATTTATAAAAACCGTTAGTTGGATTTAAAAAAAAAAATAGCGTTTTTGGTTAATAAGATATTTAGGGTTAACCAAAATGTTCACCTTTTTTTAAACTGCTGTGGTTAAAAAAACCGCCCAGGCAATTTTCTTGAGAGTCCTTTTGCATCTTTCTGCCTTATTATCTGTATAACAAAATTTACTTGAGGTCGATATCGCTTCTGGTTCTTGAGCTATGGACGACGAAAAAAACGTCACGAACGTACGGACGTACGTACACACGCACACACAGACATCTTTTATTTCGACTCTAGGGACCTTGAAACGTCAAGAAATGTCAAAATTTTCAATTTGACAAATCGGACCTATTACAATAACTTCCTATAGGAAGTTAAAATTTCATTCCAGTTGGTTAGTTGCAGTATAGATAAAAAACCTAGATACCGACTGCAGCGACATCTGCAGGACTGATTTGTGAATCTAAAGCATACCCAAATTAATACAAACATATTTATATATGTAAATAAAGATACTTAGTCTTAGAGAGAAAAATACAAGCATCGACATTAACGAAGAGTTGTTTTTCTTGTGCATTTATTGAAATCGATTTTGAAGTTCGAATTTCAATCATATCTATGTACAGGCATTCATTACACTTTTACGATTCTGAATAAGGGTTTCTTCTAACGGCTACCTTGACTTTTTTATTAAATATGTGTACTGGGAAAAGGGTCTAATATTACCTTTAAACTGCTTGTAGTCACTGAGTCACTACTTGTATCATTAAAAATCTTTCAGTTTGAACTTTGAACCAAAAAAAAAAAATCATTTAACGATGAATTTAATTTTGTATAACTAATAGAGTTGATTTTTTGATGAAGTTGAAGGATTTTTTTTTTAATTACAAAGTTTTATTAAAACACACGAAAGTGATTAAACTTAGGATTAACGTTTGGTTTAATGCAACACGAGATTTATGTAATCCATTTTCTTTTCTTTCCTTTTTTATTTGCATAATTAGAATATCTCCAACCACTAATGGCCGCTTTGAATCATTTAACTGAACGTGTTGAAAAAACCCGAATGTACGTTCAAGTTTATGAGCGAGCACTTAATGCTCCAGAGCGATATAAGGCTGCTCTTCTTGCCAGTCGTGAGGAGGATCATCGTCAACCTTTACCCGAAGAAAGGTCTACAGAAGCTACCACCAGTAACAACCGTCCACAGGTGGCCCGACGTTACATTGGTTGAAAACTTTAAAAAACTATATCTATTATCTACCATATATACTTTATATTATTTATACCTACATACATACGTACATCATTATCTATATATATTTATTTATTAAAATAGTTTTTTAGTCAAATTAAAGCATTTTGGTTTGTATGTTATGTTTTCTTGTGTTGCTATTATTTATATTTTGCATAATTTTGTACCTGATGGGAATTTGTATTTATTTGATGTAAAAGTTAGTTTTAATTACATTACCAGTTTTAAATAATTGTAATATAAATAAATTACACAAAATGGATCAAACTTGTATTTTATACGCATATTAAGGTAAAAATGTATCTTCATTCAAAAGATTCCAAGCAGATTTCAATGTCAGAGTTGGTGAGTGTAGTATCAGCATATTTTTAAGAATTTATATGCGTTATATGGAGCATTTTCAAATGCTGTATAATAGTGAATGGTATAGCGGTGGAGCTTGAAGTTAATAAACAGTCAAAATAAATTTAGAGGAGAAATTGAATAAGTTTACAGTTGACTATCAATTTTTTGAAATTCGCTTTATCGAATGCTATCTATACCTTTTTCTGTAGACATGTTTAAGACAGCTATCGTTAAAACGACTATTACTTGATCGAACGATTGTTTCTGTCGTATACGAAATGGGCTCAAATCATCAAAAACCTTTATGCTAAAAATAGTAAAATTCTTGTAAATAAACAAATATACCGTCAACAACAAATTCAAATCACTTTGCTTCTGTTTGACACGTTTATGTTCTCAATGTGATATAGAAGCAATTAACTTTGGTCATTTCCTATAATTTTAAAAGTTTACTAACCAAATCAAGTTTTTTATTCACCAAATTGAAATAATTATCATACAAATTCAAAAATTTGCATTAATATTGAAAATGATTTTAAAACATTTATGTTCAACATTACAGCATGTGCCTTACCTATTCCTTCACATAAACTGACAAATAAGTTCTTATGCTACACTTATGTAACTATTTAAGATTGGGTTCATTTCAGCAAACGGACCTAAATGACTTATTGTATAAACTTAGCAAGTACAGCTTATTAATTTTTTTTTTTAGAAAGCTAAGACTTAGTATTTTTAGAACTGATCAATGGAAATTTTTTAACATATTAAAAATGATGCATATAGCAACCTGTAAATATATATGTTTTTTTTTTTTAAATAGTCAAACTTGACTTTTTAATTTAAAAAAAAATAAACTTGTATACTACCAAATCCGGCTTAAAATGTTTATAATCTTTTAGATTTATATCGGGCTAACAGTAAGCCAAATAAAATCAATGCATATTAATTACAAACAAAAAACATATAGATATCATTTCAATTATAATTAAAATGAACAGAAGCTATCAAAATTAAATTATGTACATTAAGTGCAGTGTGAGCACCGGTGTCGGCTGATCAAGTTTAATTAATTAACATTTCTATCACAAATTTCAAGTTTCTTGTCATAAAATTAATTGCGAACAGTTTGTTTTTCGGCCTAAACTACGTGCAGGTTTTAAAGTATGAATCACTTTTAAGGAGTTCACATTCAGGTTCAATGTATGTATCAAAAAAACAGTTAAAAAGAAATTTCAGAACATGATTCATTAAAACCTCTTAAATTAAGTCAGGATCTTTAACTAGTCACTAAGCTTCCTCGACAGTGACGTTTACGCCAGCGCTGATAAGATCACAAGTTTAATTCTCCTAGGAATGAGAACTTTTATCCCGAACAGGGTTAAAAGCATCAGACCGAAGAAAAACGCATGGTTTGATGCGAGCTATAAAAGGTTATTAGGGTCAAAGCATATATGGTGTGTCTATGATCGAAAGCTTCTTAATGACCGTCAGTAGCTTTCTAAGCAATAGGTCCACTGCTTATCTCATGGTTCATCTCACCGAACAGTGGAGAAAATCTTTACATCGCTTTGGAGAAAGTAAGATTATGGCCCCTATTATGGTTGGCGAATCGAACGTTCGACGTGATATGTTTTCATTGGCGAACTAACCCATTCGACGTATTACGGTTGGCGAACTTTACAATTCGAGTTCGAAATTCAGTGCTACCATACAAAAAAAAAAATAACAGACATAATAAACGTCAACTCATGAAATTTCAAAAAAACTGTTGTGTTCATTAATTGATAATTTTCATACGAGTATTTAATAAAATTACAAAATAAACCAAAATGATAAGCAATATAGATTTGTTTTTTGGAGAAAACGAAAATAACAGAAACAAAGTAAGAATACTTCGACTGCGCAAGAATATTCGAGACAACTCTAATGTATTGGAACTCCCTAATCATCTGTAAGTAGAAACAATATTTTGTGCAGGAAGTTCTTTTAATTCTAATAAATTCCTTAAGTTTCAGATCATATTTTCGACTGAATAAGGAAGCGTTTGTTTTCGTAACAAGTTGGAAGGCCAATTTATAAATGCAAGCACCTCTTCAATCCCTGCTGTACTAAAATTAGCTTGTGCCCTTAGATTTTTTGCTAGTGGGAGTTATCAAAGCAGCGTAGGAAATGATATTGACTTAGGCCTGTCACAATCCTCGGTTTCCATAGTATTAAAAGAAGTTGTGTGTGCAATCGAAGACAAATTATGTCCAACCTGGATCAGTCTCAACATGTCATCCGATTTTTACCAACTCTGTCTGTGTTGCAGTTTGGCCTTGTAACAAGCGAAGGCGTTCTTTTTCAGAAGTTTCATTCATTGTGGTTCTTTTCATTGCTGGTAGTGGGGGCGGTGGTGATTTTTGTTTATCGGCTTCACCAGGGTCTTTTTCGTTGAGCACTTCAATGTCTTGTAAGCCGATAATTAAGTCCTCTGAAATTTGGTGAGATGAACCAAAGCACATACCTTCTGGCCTTACAGCTTGCTCAAGTCCAAGCAGCTCATCCACAGCTTGTTCCAAAGGTGTTAAGGAAACTTGAGAGTATTTACCTCCACCAGTTGCCACCACTTCGGCTTTATTCATCGAAAGTTTCCTTTTGATTTTGAGCTTATAATCCAGCCAAACCTGTTGAATGAATACCAATTTTATTCGGAAAGTTTTTTTTTTTTAAATTCACATTACCTTGTGCCATTCTTTTCCATCACGAGTAGGTGGCCCAAGTGAGTTGAGGGTTGTAGCAAATTGGTCCCAATATTCCTTTTGGTTTTTTTTGGAAGAACCAAACTCTCCAACACCTCTCGCTAGATTTGGGTTCGATTCCATCAGTTCGACTAGCTTTTCGAACTGATTTTTATTAGTTCTCTTGCAGCTGAATAAAAAAAATTCATTGATTCATGTTATTTTATAAAAGAAATGAAATAAACATATGTACTTACATTGTTTTATTTTCCGACATTTCTTTTGCATAAGCTTCGACCTTTTCTCACACAATATGAACGTTCGACAAAAAATAACTCGAATAACGTTCAAATTAACGAACATTCGATAACGACAATAGAGTGAGACCAAACTTCGAAAAAGTAATGACATTTAAGTCGAATCAACGGTTCTTAATTCGCCAACGGTAATACCAATTTCTCACACTCACACGTTTATTCATTCGACTCGCCAATGGTAATAGGGGTGTATTGCACTTGATATTTCAAAAGCTTTTAATAGGGTTTGGCATCAGGCTCTCTTATCGAAAATGCGTGTTTTCGGTTTTCATGAATCCCTGCTTCATTGGATTAGTAATTACCTCTCGGATCGTTCGATACAATTAATATTGGATGGATTCAAGTCTGAAGTACATACAATAAATGCTGGTGTTCCCCAGGGCTCTGTTCTATCTCCAAAACTCTTCCTCATTTTTATTAATTTCCTGTCTGCAACTTCTAATCCAATACATTGTTTCGCTGACGATAGTACTCTTAGCTTTCCATATTCGTTTTCAGATTCACATCCCTCTTCTTCGGATGTGCAATGGGAATTAAAAAACCGCTTGGAATTTAATGCTTCGAAAACCCAATGCTGTCTTGTATCGTTCAAGCGAGATGTACACCCCTTGCCATTATCCATGGATGGCACCTGCATCGAGGAGACTGAACATCTCGATATGTGTATCACCAACCACCTTTTGTGGAACGATCACATACGCGATATCGCCAAAAATGCAGCAAGGTGTTTAGGTTTCCTTAGGCGATGCAAGAATTGTTTCACACCTTCTGATCTCGCTGTTATCTACAAGGCTTATATACGTCCAAAGCTTGAGTATAACTCCCATCTCTGGCCTGGTGATCCTGCAACTTACTTAAGCCTCTTGGATAGTAATGGTAATATCATCATAAGCTCATTTATTTCGCTTGAACTTCGTCGTAATGTTTCTTGTCTCACCCTTTTTTACTCTTACTACTACCGTACTACGCGAATGTGGAATTCCTTACCACACTCTGTCTTTCCTAGTCATTGCAATATTCAGGAATTCAAAACCAATGTGCACCAACATCTCCTCTTAAACCCTCTCTCCTCTTCCTAGTGCTCATACTGTGCCTCTGCCCTAAAATATGAGGTTTTAGGGTAAATTAGAGGTCGTCTGAGTTAAACGACAAACCAATTTGTAATTCTAAAAGTAAGAAAGTTAAAAGGCATTTTTTTAGAAACTAATAAAGACCATAGATTCCAAAAATAATAAACAAGACAGAAAACAGTCTTAACCAAAAGTTAATGTTAAGAAAAATGAGATCTAGAAGGCCAAAATCAGACAAAAAAATTCACGGATTTATGAAGAAAATAGATTGATTTATTTAGCAATAAAAAGAAATACTTTTGGAATTTGTATAATGAAAGATATTTGCGGAGATGATGTACGAAGGTGACCTTCATATTTATCTATTTTAACTACAAACTAAGTCTTAAGTTGAATACAAAATTTAATTAAAAAAATCATAGTTGCTTTTTAGTCCTTTTAATTTTTGAATTTATATTGAGCGTACTGTGGATATTGGTGGAACAAATTGATCCCGATATAAGTTAAAACATAAAAAGGAAATTATTTAAACGCTCTTTTTCTGCAGTGTCGATAGGCTTAGTAAATGTCGATGTAAATGAGATAGATGGAAGACATTCATTTGGATCCCATGGAAGATAGCGAAGGGCGAAATAACTTCAGTTTGGGAGTTAAATGAGAGCTTAACATAAAATAATACTCCCTTATCATAAAAAGTGTCCAAGTGATCATTCATCAATAAAATACTAAGAAACAATTCGTTTTTTACTACGAGTGTATGACATTACTTTACATTTTCATAAATTGAGCTCCATTCCATTTAAAGAGCACTATTCAAAGGCTATGTCAATATCGTCCAGCAAAAAAAAACTACTTCAATTTGGAAAGCTAAAATCAGCTTTAAGTCGCCTGGAAAGATAACTGCCTTGAGACTTCACAATATTAGAAACGGTTTCTTAAATATGAATTAATCCAAGTCATGATTCACTTTGGAACTCCGTATCTTTCTGACCCCTTGACTCTATCAAATGCTTTGCTTGGATTTGTGTAAGAACGACAGTTTGTACTCATATATTAATTTTGCCTATGCTGTTACTATTGACAAAACGGAAGAACTTAGCGTGATGTCAATACGGATTTTGCGGCAAGAATGGGATTAGCGATTAATGGGTGCGTTCAATTTCAGACAGATTGGGTATCCGGATACCTTTTTGTTAATGTTTTATCAAAAGCAGCTGATATGTCAAAAAAGGAATCCAAAGATATCCAAGAATTTCTGGGGTATGTGGGTATCTGACAGAACAGCCGATTCAACTCATGGGTATGCTTTTTGCATATGTTGGTAAACAAAAAGATACAAAATGTTAGTTGAAGTTGTATTTGAGGATGTTCTGTACATAATAGACAATGAAGAAGCTATTTGCCTCCGAGTTTTAAAAGGTAATTATGATCTATTTTTTTAAACTTCAAAATTGACTTATCTTGTTCTCGTTTTGTGGATGACCAATTTGCTATCTCAATACAGCTATCCAACTCCGTTAAACAAGGTATCTAAAAATCCACCTATCCAAGATACCCTATTCAACACGAGATTGAACGCAGCCAATAGTGCAAAACAAATTACGTGCTATCATCAAGAAAGGACCTACAACACTGACACCTCTCCCAAAACGTCACCATCGACAGACGTAGCTTTAAGGTAATTAAAGACTTTGTCTACGTGTACTTTGCTATGAATACAGAAAACAACACTAGAACAAACGAAGATCGCTGTTTTTTGGGCTAAGACAACAATTGAACAGTAAAGCCCTCTTTCGAGCGATCAAAGTGTAGCTAAATAAGACCCTTACCATCCCGTCCTGCTATTTGGTGCAGAAGCATGGACTATGACAAAAGTGGAAGAAAGTACCTTGGGCCTTTTCAAAAGAAAAGTTTTTCGTGTGATCTATGGTCCCGAACTACGAGCTGTACGGACTGTACAGCTACGTGACTAAGCCAGAAGGATAAAAGTCCAACAACTAAGATGAACTTGTCAAGTAATCCAAGACCTTGGATCATGTGGCGCGCACAGGTGCAAAGTCACCTCACCCAACTTGGAGTGCGCAACTGGAAACATTTAAATAGGAAAAGAGCTAGATGGAGAAGTTAGTTCGGTGTGCCCCTAGTTCACACAGGACTGTACCGCCACCTAAAATAAGTAGTAAGATGGTGGAAAATATAAAAATTTTCCTTTACAGTTCATAACTTAGCACATATATCACGAAATAGTTCTTATAAGTATGTAGTCCTCATCGAACTTTAAAAATGCGTCAACGGTAAGAAGTAGGCCTCAATCTTAACCCTTGAAAAATATTCTGACTTTTACATGTTACTTGAACACGATGTAGAAACGTTGTATGCCTCAAAGCAACACATGAGTGAGTGGACACCTCTGAATTCATCAGGATGTAGGCACCTTAACAGTATAAAGCCTCCAATTTAAATCCTACAAAGTTATAATACATCCTTTACTCGCAGAATTTTTTTAATTTCGGTGATTTATCAATTTTTGGAGAAAAAGCCATAAACATCACAATTACCTAATATTAAGATACATATGATGTGAGCATCATTATTTTTAATTGGCCTTGTATTTAATTGTCTTTCGGATAATTTTCTGATTGAAATGAATACTTATTTTATTTTTTAATTCAAAAAGTAAGCATGTACTTAATCATCTTTCTGCTAAACTTAAATTAATTTTCAAAACACCGAAACCAGACAAAACAAAGTAGGAAAACAGGTTTCGAATCTTGTTAAGTAACAATTAAAGAAGCAGAATTATTATTGTATCTATGTACATGTGTATAAAAACAAAAACAACAATTAGAAATACACTGAAAGAAAAAATTACTTTGAAGCCTTGTCTAAGGTCAGAACAGAACTTAATACAAACAAAAATTAAAAACAAGCAATTGCTCTTTAAACAAAAAATAAAAAAGACCAAAACAAAAAAAAACCGCTTTATCAAGAATAATAATTTGGTAAGCTAATTATGTATAAAAAGCATCTGCAAGTTATAAGCGAGTTTAATCGACTTCGATAAATTCAGATCATCAGACAAACAAAAATTTCAGAATGTTTCGACGTGATTTTATTTCGATATTTTTGGTAATTTTACTTTCTGTGTTAAGTGCTGCTGAATTTCGTAAGAAAATTAATTAAAATTTTATGGAGATGTCGTGTACTAAAAAACTATTCGGATATTTTTTTAGCTTCTGATTTGAAGAAATGTAAAAGTGACGACAGTGATTGCCACAAGGAAGTCCTGCAAGAAGTTATTGATAAATTCCATAAGAAAGGTCATCGTAGTCTGAATTTAATTGCTTTTGATCCATTAGAGGTTAAGAGCTTAGTTTTACCAAAGGTTGCTGGAAGTCCTGTAAATATTGAATTGAAATTCGTTGATATTGTTTTGACTGGAATTAGTAAAGTTAAATTGCATAAACTTTCGTGAGTATTTTATGAAACTAAAAAAAAAACTTATTTTGAAACTCATACAAAAATAATTGATACGTGATATAGAGGTTTGAAGGAAGATGGTAAAAATAAGTACATATACGAAGTGGAAGCTTCCTTCCCGAAAATTGAATTAAATGGACCTTATAGTGTGAATGGACAAGTTCTTGTGCTACCAATTACTGGAAAGGGAAACAGCAAAATTATTTTTGGTGAGTAAACTTTATTTCAATTTCAAATTTATTTAATTTTTACTATGTGTTAAGTGTCTTTACTCTAAATACAGACTAGAAAATAGGCGTGCCAAAGATAAGAATTTAAATTTTTGTGAGTGATTTTGTGATGTTCCTATTTGTGATTGTTTATTAAATTCAATGTTTTCTCTACATTTAAACAAAAAAAAAAATAATTCAAAGAAAGATTGATGGTATCAGTTATTTAACGTTTAGCGCGTTTTAAAATAAAATACTGGTTTGTTGCATTGAACATAATGACAGAGTTATTTAATTTAAATTCTGAATAATGATGCATCTCAGTGATTTTTAAACACTTTTATTTTGCACACTGCATAACAACTGGAATCATATTTTTTCCAAAAAAGTGAAAGGAGCTAAATCATTAGAAAATCAATTTTTAACTGTGTCAATTAAGTTTTGGCTTACTGCACTTAAAAATAAGAAAACAAGCTTGCTACCAACACACATTTTTTAAGTTTGTTCAAAAACCAGATTTTGACAATTACATAAAAAAAAAATAAATAATAAATTGGGTTTCACAACAGCCTGTTGGAAATTAGGGCCTAGTTACTTACAACTCTCAACATTTCCTGGGTGCGAGGACTGGTGTGAGAGATGGAGAAAACACTTTTCATGACAAGAGTTACTCTTGGAGACAATGGCGGCTCCAGAGGGGGGGGGGGTTAATAACTCCCCACTGAAAGATAATTTGTTTGTATTTATGTAGGAATTTCCTTCAATTCAAAACCCATTATATTTTGAATTATTTATTTTTTGTATATGAAGGCTGGACCAAGAACATAATACGAATCTGAAATTCAGCCCTAATCCTAAAACTTAGCACAAATTCATCAAATTTTCACCAATGGACGATGCAGAGGGGGGGTCATATGAGCCATAAAGCTAATTCATTTAAGTTTTATAAGTAAAGATTTGTTAGTAATTTAACGACATTCACCAAAAAGTGGTTTGCTGTCAAAAACATTTAAAATGGTTGTAACTTAGATAATGCTTTAAATTATTTTCATACAAAATTTTCCAAGAAAAGAGCAAATATTCAGGTTTTTAAGAAGAAACCTTCAATAAGAGATCTTCAATTTTATATTAAGTTGCCTTAAAAGTCCTGAAACAAGCCTTCAATTCCATCTTATTTTTGTATGCACATAAATAGTGAACATTGAAGCGATTTTTACTACTATTTGCATTCGTAAAAAATTTCGAATCAAACATGACATTACGATGTTAGAAATGTCAAAAAAGTTGGTCCACCCTTCCATGCGTCTGTCTGTCCTGGCCCCTAAAGCATAAACCATTGTGCCGATTGACACAAAGCCGATTAGCTTAAGGCGTTTTTAATATTAAAAATAACAGCAGTCCCCATACAAATATTATGGTGTAAATTCGAAATTTTTTTCAGAAATGAACCGATAGATTTTTTTAGAACTTTCTTTAAATTTGTTCTTGATTCGTCTTCTTTTTACAAGAAAAACATATTTTGGGTACTCCTCATAAAACCGTTATTTTGATTTCAAATTTTCTGAAGAACTTAATCACATCTCAATAATCTTGTCTTTCAATGCACGATCTAGTCGATGGTCAATTTTAAAATTGATGATGATTTTTGTTGATTGAAAATGTCATTTTTTTTTATGGTACGAATTTCAAGCATATAAATGTCCCAAAAACAGCAAAAGTGACACTTTTGTTAAACTAATGGCTAATTGAAAAACTCAATCCACGTTTTAATCTATTAATATAAAAGCTTTGAATCTCTTGAGAACTGGAGTGAAAAGATATTCAGAAATGTGCATATTGTGACTGCCATACACAAGTTTCTTCCCAGCTTATTTGTTTACCTTAGTTTGTTTTTATTTCTTTATTCAGAAAAATTATTTACTTAAATGCACTTATTTCTTTAAATTCAAGAACCAAAAATTTGTATTTACAATTTTAAAGTTTTGTTGACTCCTTTAAGATACAGACAGGTAGCGATAGTAATAATAGAATCCAGAAAATTGATTCCGAAAAAACTACGTAAAAAAAACTGAATTCTTGATATCAAATTCTTTCTCATTTTCTGTGTTTTTGAATTTTTGTAGCGTTTTTCGCATTAATATAAATGGCAACAAAAAAGAATATATTCTTTTTGAAAGAAAGTTTAAAAACAATTTCGTACATTTCTCCATGAAAGCAATAAAAACCCTCTAAACTATTGTGTTTTGCTCTTAAATATTGCATATTTAGAAAACTGTTAGAATCTTGGAATGCTTTCATAATAAGAAAGTCTACTAAATTAAATAGTTAGACTATACTTTGCTGGGCAATAGCGTTTTAAAATAATTTCATAACCAAAGTTGCCACTTTAGCCCTTGAAATGTGTACATTTAAGGTTAAGATGCACATTATGTTATTTAAATTTTGTTAACCTCCTTTAAAAAACATTTGTAAGCGAAGTAAGGACTTGTCTATATGATAAGCGCGTGACCCCCCCCCCCCCCCCAATTAAAAGTTTGGATCCACCCTTTCATTACCCTTTTAACAAAGTTACAGATACTTTAAAGCTTAATCTCATAAAGGGCTAATAACTTTGAATCGGTTGTTATGATGATTAGACGCTTTTCTAATTTCCAGTCAAGTTTATAAAACTTGAATTCATCAGATTAATAAACTTGTTAAATGTTTCTCCAACTTAAGTTAAATTATTAGTATTAGTATTTTTAGTATTTTTCTTAAACATATATTTTACATATTTTCTTATTACTTTGTATTTATTTTAATAAACTCGAACTGAACCAAAATAATTTCATTTTAATTTTCAGAAAATGTTGCTGCTAAAATCAAAGGAAAATGTTCTCTAGTCGAAAGAGATGGCAAAATGTATTTAAACGTTGATAAAATTCATATTGATTTGGAACCTAAGAGCACACATTTTGATTTTGCTAATTTATTCAATGGTGATAAAGCCCTCGGTGAAAACATGAATAAGTTTTTGAATGAAAATTGGGTTGAAGTTTACAAAGAACTTAAGCCAGTTATAAGTGAAGCTATTGGTAAAATATTATTGACCATTGCAAATGGTGTATATTCAAAACATGCATATGCTGATATTTTCCTACCAGCATAGACTTGTGATAATTTTGTTAATCTATAATTGATATTATATAATAAACAATAATAAAGAAATTTAAAAAAATATTAAATATGCATATATTGTAGTTTTCATTAAAAACAAAAAACTATTGAATAGAACGGAAGAAAAATGTATGATGTGTTGAAGGATTTAAATATAATAGAAATTCTGCATCCCTATTTGCAGTTTTGGGATAAAAGGGTTCTAACCGCTCTGTTTGTCGAAGAAGTTATGTAATTATAAGTTATGATTGATCTACAAACTATTTTGTTTTACAGACTACTTACAAAATTTCAAAACATAAGATACCAACTTAGTTTAAGTTTAAGGAGTATAATTATGTTTTTATATTGTATTCTATTTAAAGATAAATCTATTTCATTTAAGTAATTATTGAATAAATTAATGTGTCTAGAAACAAGTTCATTGCAACCACAATTTGTTCTATGTCTTGGAATTTAAATAGCGCATTATTCTTCCTTGAAGATGGAGTTTAAATCGTTTATTTTAATTGCTTAACAACTAATCTAGTAAAAGCCTTTTAAGCTCTTTCGATTTCGAATTGATTAATACCTACTAAAGTCAATGGATTGCAAAGAATAGAATAATATTCAAGAAAAGGTGGAACTAAAGATATATAAACCGATTTTAAGGCAAAAGGATTAGTAAATTCATTGCAATTTATTTTAAGGAAATTAGGCATAGAATTTGCTTTAGCAACTTGCAGCAAACAAGTCAATTTAGAGTCTTACGTCCAAGTTCCTGATCATAAATATAGTACCTATAAACTATTATATTTAAAGGAAGTGAATTGTTTTGACACCAATCAGCCATCACTATTTAAGTCACGGGTAATAATTCAACATTGGACAATGCTGTAAAGATCGAAATTTAATGAGACTATTATGAGTGTAATGTCGCAAGCGAAATGGTTTAGAATAGAAGCGGCAGACAAGGAGTCGTTTATTGATATGAGGAAGAGATTCGGAGACAAACCGAGCCCTGGGGAACACCAGCATTTATTGTTGGAATTGCAGACTTGAAACCATCAAATACAACTTTTATGCAACGAGGAAAATTTTCATCAATATATACTTTTGAAATATCAAGTGCAATTTTTTAACTTCGGATAGGAAGTTATTGTAATGGGTCCGATTTGTCGAATTGAAAATGTTGACATTTCTCGACGTTTTAAGGTCCCTAGAGTCACGACGTTTTTTCGTTGTCCATAGCTCAAGAACTAAAAGAGATATCGACTTCAAATAAATTTTGTTATACAGATAAAAAGGCAGAAAGCAGAAAGATGCGGAAAGGGCTCTCAAGAAAATTGTGTCGCCGTTTTTTTACCATAGAAGTTTGAAAAAAGGTAAAACTTTTGGTTTACCCTAAATATCTTACGAACCAAAAAGCTAGAGACTTGAATTAAGTTGTATATAATATATTGTAACACCAAACAAAGATATTTTTTGAAAAAAAATCCAATTAACGGTTTTTTTTATAAATCAAACGAACTAAAAAAAATGTGTCACCTCGAAAATTTTACGAATACAAAATGATTTCATTTCCAAAACAAATTTGTTCAAAGAAAAATAAAGTTTTTAACATCTGGTAAAATTTTGTGTAAAATCGAATTGACAGTTTTTTTTTATAAAAAATAAAAACCTAAAAAAAAACATTACTCAAAGTTTGTAAAATTAAATTTCCACTCAAATATCTTTTTAAAAGTTTGAAACTAATTTTAACTTTTAAGAAATGTTGTTTTTAAGATTCTGAGAAATTTTGAGATAAATCGAATTGACAGTTTTTTTTTACAAAAATTAAAAACTTGAAAGAAAATTTAACTAAAGTTGATAAAAATTGATTTTCGACTCAAATATATTTAAAAAAAATTGAGATTATGGCTTCCAACTAATTTTAACTTATAAGAAATATTGTTTTCAACGTTTGGAAACATTTTGATGAAAATCGAATTGACAGTTTTTTTTACAAAATATAAAAACCTAAACAAAAAAATGAATAGAAGTTGGTAAAAATTTATTTTCGACTAAAATATCTTTCCAAAACCTTGAGATATTGGCTTAAACTACTATTATCTTTTAAGAAACATTGTTGTCAACACTCAGTAAAATTTTCAGGAAAATCTAATGAAAAAATAAAACCTAACAAAGAAACAATACTAAAACTTGGTAAAAATTTACTTACGACTCAAAAAGCTTTTAAAAATTAAAAATATTGTTTTCAAACTTTTTATTTCACAGAAAATATTGTTCTCGATATTCAGTATTTTAAAATCCAACAGTCCGTTTTTTCATAAAAAATACGCAAATTTGGTAAAAATTGGTGTCGATTCATGATATTTCGCAAATTAAATGTTTCGACTAAAAATCTATTTAACAATACTAGATTTTCAAACTAAACTATTTCTTTATATGAAAAATATTGTTTTTAGTTTTAAAAATTGTAAGAAAAATTCAACTATCAACTTTTTTAACCCAACATTAAAATCTACAAACTTTTAAGCAAGACAAATAGACAGATGGGATGGGAAGTGATCAATTTGGGTTAGATAAACCATTAAATCACCGATAAACCTATTGCTTCCAAAGTCGTACTGCCTTTCATTAAGAATATGAATATGATATAATTTGTATTTATTAATGTTGATGGATACATTGCTAAATATAGAGAAGGGAGCATTGGCTAGAGAAGGGCTCAGTGACTTACCTTCGGCAACTGTTTAAGGATTGTTGTATAAAAAGAGATTTAGAGCTATCAGGAGTTTCACCGAAATTATTGTACTTTTAAGAGTAATGCGGTGGTTAAGCCTATATGTAAAAGCTATATAGCTCTTGCCTTTGCCTTTTTGTACATTCGATAATTTTAAATTTTTTTCTTCAAATAAATTGATTGGAGAAGTAGTAATAGTCGTAGCACTGCATCAGATGCGGCTTTGTCATTGGAGCCAGACTTAGGCAAGAAGTCTTGAGCTATAGGTGCATCAATGAGCGCCATACGCATCAAGGCTAAATTCTACAACTTTAGCCTGATATGCGTTCACGCCCCCACAGAAGAAAAAGATGACAACACCAAAGATATGTTTTTCGAGCTCTTAGACAAAGCATAAAAGCAGTGTCCTATTTAAGATATTAAAATTGTCCTGGGCGATTTTAATGCTAAGCTAGGAGGGGAAGACACCCTTGGTGGAATAATCAGGCAAAACAGCCACAACACTTCCGACAACGGATTCAGGCTGATAGATTTTGCTGTGGGGCGAAGAGTCATGGTAGCCAGTACGCGTTTTCCACACCTCAACATCCACAAAGGAACTTGGAGTTCTCCAGATCAATCTACCGTCAACCAGATTGACCATATTGCGATCGACGCCAGACACGCTTCCAGCATCATGGATGTCCGATCTTTAAGAGGAGCTAACATTGACTCGGACCACTACCTCATACCCAAGAAAGCACTTCGGGTTTGCAGACCCGAGGCAAAACAGGAGGTGCTGGGAGAAGGTACAACTTCGAACGGCTGCAATCACAAGAGGTCGCTAAATCCTTTTTCGACCGAGTTACAAGTAACCTCTATCGAAGTTCTCTGCCGCCAACACAATGTATAGAAAACCAGTGCCGCCTCTCATGTGCTGGGTTTCAAGGAGCCACCAACAAGGCGCCTCTGGTTTGATGAGGAATGTCGGCAGGCAAACAGGCACGCAAAGCGGCGCTGCATAAAAGGACGAAAGCTGCTCATGAGCTCTATGAGCAGAAGAGGCGAGAGCAACGCCGACTTCTCAGAAGAAAAAAGAGAGGGCATGAGAAGCGTGCGTTCGAAGATGTTGAGAGGTTTAAAAGCAGGAATGAAGTTCAAAAGTTTTATGAACAGGTAAAACGAAATTCACAGGTACATAAACCTAGAACCGAAGGCTGCAAAGACGAAAGTGGAAACATCATAGTAGAACCACAGTTAATGCTGATGATATGGAAGGACCACTTATGCAGACGAACCGAATTCCGCTGTCAGGCAGGATGATCTATTCACTAAGACGACGAAAGCCAACAATACCGTCCTCACAACCTAGACGTATGGAACTTCAGTGGGAGACCCTCGCCTATAAAATGTTCTCTGCCGTAATACGTGAGCGTCTAAAGCCCATCGTCAACAACCTGAAATAAGTGTGGTTTTTGGCCAGGAAAGTGCACATTCCATCAAATAATCCCATTACGGCAAAAACACCAAATCGACATCCACCATCTTTTCATCGATTTCAAGGCCGCATATGACAGCATCTACATCCTTGCCAAACTCGTCCGTTTGTGCAGGATGACCATGGAGAATTCACGCTGCTTCATAAAGGTTGGAAACAACTTAACACAACCCTTCGATGTCAAAAAAGTTTTTAGACAAGGTGATGCGCTGTCATGCGATTTTTTTAACATCGTGCTTGAAAGAATAGTGTCGATTTCATACGTCAATACTAGAATCACTATCTTTTTAAAAGTCTGTCCAATTACTAGCATATGCATCGAAGGAGAGTGGAGGAGAAGATAGAATGACGAGCTGTGCGATATGTACAGCGACGTAGACTTAGCTAGAAGGGTAAAAGCCCAACGACCAAGATGGCTGGGTCACGTAGAGCGCATACACCCACAGGACAGCGCAGTAGAGGAAGACCGCGGATCAGGTGGCGCGCACAAATGGAATGTGACCTCACCCAATTTAGAGTGCGAAACTGGAAACATCTAGCTAGGGACCGAGCTAGATGGAGAAGTTTGTTGGGTGAGGCCCTAGTTCGCACAGGACTGTAGCGCCAACTTAAGTAAGTAAGTAACAGCAATCAGTGGACATAAATTAAATAGGAAATTGCAGCACCGCAATCATGTTTTGCTTTTGTATGTTCAAGAAAAACCTATTTTTCGAACTGTCAGCTCTAAACTCGAAGTGTAATCTTATTTGAATGAAACTCCCGACAGCTTTTTAAAATTCGGGGCAGCAAAAATATTACGTGTGAAAGATTTTTTGGGTGAAACTCCCGCCGTTTTTCTTATAACAACATTTGTTATCTGTTATCCTTCGATTTTTTTCAAGCAGTTATTACAAACTTTTGAGTTCAGTCACAAAAACGTATAATATTCCGGTTTCTCAAAACATTTCTAAATTTAATCTTCTCATGTACACACATTTTTTCTATTTACTCAGGGTTTTGTATGTTTACTCCTTCCTCAGGAATATTTATTTTCATATAGTCCTGAACTTTATTCAATATCAAATGAAATTTTTATTTTAAATATTACACAAATAATTAAAGCTTTATTATTTTTTTTGAAAAACAAATCTAAAACTGTTCGACTAATAGATACTATTTTCCACCATCAATAAGTTCACTATATGGATGTGAAGCAAACAAAGCTCTTATAAAACCTGTATAAGATTTTGCAAAACCATCCAAAACAGCACCTTTGATTTCCAGATAAATGTCTTCCCAATTCTCATTCATAAATTTGTTTAAATTATCTCCAAGTGCTTTATCTCCATTGAAAAGATTCGACATATCAAAATGAACTTGACTTGTATTCAAATTCAATTTAAGCTCTTTAACATCCAAATAAATATGATCATTTTCAACTTTAGATCCACCATTAATCATTACTTTTAAATATACGTCTTCTGTTAAATAAAATAAATAAAAAAAGAAAAAATAATCATTTTAAAAATAATAAATGCAATTTGAAATCTTTGTAAATATTTACCAAGTGTTATATTACTCTTGCCCTCGCCAACAATGGGCAAAATTAGAATTTTTCCATCGATCTTGTAATCACCGACCAAAGAAGCAGCAGGTCCTTTAAAATAGACGGAGTGTTTACCTTCGGGATTTTCTCCAAAACCTCTGTAAATGTTTTAAAAGAAACATAAAACATAGACAATTATTGAATTGCAATAGAATTAAGACTTTGATTTAGCTTGGTTTTTATTTTAATAACGTAAATTACAAATCCTTACAAAGAAAAAACAAAAAGCATGGCTTTACTGCCGTCTGCCTAGTTGACAAATGATAAAAAATATAACATAACTCAATGATATATTTAAAAACTTTTATTTATAATTCTAATTCTATAGAGAAGAGCTAGCCTGCAGTATTGATATAATTTTTTAACTTTAGTTGACAGTAGAAAAGACTCAGACGCAACGTACAGCCTTGTCTAACTCCCGATTGTGTTTTAAAGCCTCTCGACAACTCTTCTCCATTCCATACCTTAGCAATTGTATCTGCATATAGATTCTGAATAACTCTCCCGAACTTCCATGACATTCCGTTACTATACAACTTGTAGATAAGCGCATGTTTATCGATCATATCAAATGCAGATTTAAATTCAACGAAAAACGTATATAGCTTCTTGTCCTCATTCAGGAATGTTTCTGCGATACTTTAAAGGGTAAAAATGTGGTCAACCGTCGAATAACCAATCCTAAAGCCTGATTGAAACTCCTTTAAGAGCGTGTTGTCTTCTATCCATCTATTAAAACGTTTTTTTTTTTTTTCAAAACCAGTGTGAATATTTTATATGAAGCATTTAGAAAGGATATTCCTCTATAATTAGACACCTCGGCCAAGCTCCCTTTCTTTTGAATCGGGAAAATGATGGACTCCTTAAATCCTATCATTCCTGTTTCCATGACATTGCTATATATAGTTGTCAGTCGATTGATTAACTCTGCTGTGCCATACTTATAAAATTCTGCTGGTATGCCATTAGGTCCGCATGCTTTCCCATCTTCAGGTTCCATTACAGATGAAATCACTTCTTGGTGTCTTATTGCAGCATCAAAAGTTTCATTTGTAAAACCCGGAGTAGCGTATTGAAAAACAAGTTTCCCTTCTGTTGGATTCAACAAACTCTGGAAGTGATCTGTCAGCTGATCAGAACCTACACTTAAATGGATTGAAAACTTTTTCCCGTTCAGCTGCTTTGCTAAGTTCCAAAACTACTTTCCCCTTTTACAAGACGCTAATCTCTTGGATTCAGCTTCGAAGAATGCTGCCTTCTTTAGCTTACATACTGCCTTGAAAGATATATTAGCCAGCAAATATTGATTTTTGAAGTAGCCATCATCCGAATATCCAGCAAAACGATAAATTCCCTGCCTTTCTACAGTCTTCATCAAACCATGGCTCTATGAAGTTCACTCGGGCTTTGCTGTTGGCAGCTACAGTTGGATACGACTCCTTGATTATTTTTTCCAGCTTGGATAGATCACAATTTCTTTGACCCAGCAGTGTTAGCAGAATTCCACAGGTCAATAAGCTTTAAGTTTCTTGCGTTGCAGACTAAATAATTCCATTTCCTCTCGATTCCCAGTACACTGTTCTCATTTTCAGCTTGACTTCCAGTTCTTGCATTCATGTCACCCACAACAAGCAGATTAGAAGTATCACTTTCAGACATTATTCCTTCCAATTTTTCAAAATCATTGTTCCATGTTCCAGGATGCGATAAATCTTTCCATTCGTTTGTAGTTTAACATACGTAACGCTTTCATATACATACATACTTCTAACTTACAATATATATGTATGTTTTAGAATTTTCTTGAAACCAAAAAAAAAAACACAAAACGATTTACATGTAAGTTTTGCTCTTGTAACGAATCTGTGGTGTACAAAATTCCATTATTTTTTTTTGATATATGTTAAAAACAAGTGTTTTTGAAAGTTGAGCAAATAATTAAAGTTGTCGTCTAGAAATCAGCACTTAAAATTAATTAAAAAATTTATGGAAGTGTCAAATTCAAGGTTTTTTTCAAAATTTCATATATGTACATAGAGTCTAAATAAGGACTCATAACAAATGAAAGTTTCCAGAAACTAAATAAGCTACTAAAATTATTTCTGTAAAAGAAAGATTTTGTTTTTGGAAAATCATCATACAATTTACTGTTAGGAGGTATTTTGAGTTTAAACTTAGCCTAAAAAACAGGGTTTTTGGTTGCTTTGAACATTTTTAAAGAGTTGTTTTAAAAGTCTGATGTGATAGAAATCGAATAGATTCGAGTTAAGGACCCAATAAAAAATTCAATTTTTGTCGATCAATGTGTTTTAAAGTCATTTATATATTCTCATGCTAAGTTCAAAAGAATTTAGGAACGAACATCCAATTTTATATTTTCACTAACAAAAACAAAAAAATACACATAATTTTATTCACAACAAATTATTCACTAAATGAGTGACTTGATTTATAAATATAATAAATTCGTATAGTGGAACAAGCAACTCGAAAATATTGCACTTAAAATGTTAAAATTAACACAAAAATAGAGTACAAATTTAGAAAAAGGTGAAATTAATAAAGTACCTAACCGATTTACTGCAATTTAACATATTCGAATTTTTGACTAAGTCCAATTCACGTGGTTAATTCCTGTTTATTTTTAAAATTAGGCACATACAAAATCTACACTAAGGATTATCCTTACCGTACTTTGAATACTCGAAAATTCTTATAGCCATAAACTTCACTATTACGGAATGACAGATCAATGCTTACTGGACTTGCTTTAGGTTGTTTAACTTCCATAAAATCAATATGTAGCGGATCAATGCTAATTAAATTTAGGTCAGGGTCACCTAAATATTTACAAATGTATAAGTTAAATAATAATTTCTAATCAGGAATTCATCTTTCGACTTACCCATGTATTTAGTCTCAATAATTTTGTTAATTGTTTCTATCAAACATTTTTGGTCTCCTGCTTTACATGGTTTAATATCAGAAGCTTAAGAAAAATACAAAAATCAAACACACAAATTAAACATCCAACGAAATACGTATTAATTAAACTTACGTAATTTTCCTTCACTTGAGACAATTAGAACTAAAACTATTAAAAAAATAATTCCACAATTGACCATGTCGAAAATTACTCGGATTCTTGATTGGAAATGTAATAAACTTCAGACGATGAAGTTGCTAAGCTAAATGCGTACCTTAAAACTTAAGTCAATGTTTTTATAGGTAGATAGGAAAAACTACTTTTTTATTATTATTACAATTATTATTTATTAAATTAGTATTTAACAACTTTTATTAATAAGCTGTTATTGATTTCAGTGTCGATCATCCAGTAGTAGATCACTTAATTTGTCAAGCTGTCATAATAGCGACATGATGTCTATTAAGAACATCACCGCAAATGCTTGTTCAGTAATTTTTTAATTTGTTTTTGAAGTATAATTGTAATTTTAATTGTTGCTTTATTAATTAAAAAAAAAAAACAAACATTGAAAAGTGAACATCGATCTTAAAAAAAATTAGAACAAGTAACAAGTTTTTATTTGAGAAAATTTAAAATAATAAATAATATAAATTGGAGTCTTGCATTCCTTGGGACTACAAATTGCAGTAGAATATTGCTTTGCAATTCTATTGGGTATAGAATTTTCCATTAAGAGACTTAATTTTAGTCTGCTATCTGGGCAGTTATAAGATTTAAAGTTGTAATCTTTAGATTTAATGGAAAAGATGCGGTGCTGCAAACGTAGATAAAGCGGCTATTTCGCTCCTCATAGTGAAATAAACATTCTTCGTTTTCTTTTACAAAAAATACTCTTATTTAAAAATACTATATGATTAATTTCTTCAACACAACCCGTGTAAATACTTATATATGAAACGAGACTGCCTGCAATCCAGTTAGCCAAATTTGTTGGGTTAAACATTTATTTTGATACATTGTAAAAAATTGCTTATTTTTTAGTTCATTCTTCAGGTATGTTGTATGATGAACTTGACTCTAGGAAAAATACTTTGTATTGAGCATTTCATACCGTATACTACCACATCTGATAGCTCAGACTAGAATTAAGTGGCGTCTGTGAGTTTGGAATCTAATTAAATAGTGTGTAGATATGTTAGGCTTAAATTATTCAATAATAAAGTTAATATCTTGATATTTCGTTTAGCTTGAGTATTTCAGCAACAAAAGAACAGTGTAGTACCCGTGGCGTGATGGTTAGGTCGTAGGACTGTCATGCTATAGGTCTTGGGTTCAGTCCGTGCCTGTGTCACCTAAAGTAGTTTTCAACCGATACTGTCCCTTCCGATGAACCTTTATTCCTTGAAATGACTCGCCCACAGTGGTCAATGAGGGCCAGATCAAGTATATGCTGTCATCAAAAACGTCACCATGGACAGCTATAACTTTGAGGTAGTTAAGGACTTTGTCTACCTTGGCACCGCTATTAACACAGAAAACGACACCAGCGCTGAAATCAAACGAAGAATAACTCATGCAAATCGCTGCTTCTTTGGACTAAGAAGGCAATTGAGAACTAAAGTCCTCTCTCGAGCATCTATAAGACACTAACATCCCGGTTCTCATTTATGGCGCTGAGGCCTCGACCGTGTCAAAGAAAGATGAGAGCGTCTTAGGATGCTTCGAGAGAAAAATTCTTCGGATGGTTTTTGGTCCCGTACCCATAGATGGAGAATGGAGGAGAAGATATAACGACGAACTGTACGGGCTGTACAGCGAAACTGACCTAGTTAGCACAATTAAAATCCACCGGCTTAGATGGCTAGGTCATGTAGTGCCAATATCTCAAGGTTTTAAAAAGATGCTTGAGTCAAAAATCAATTTTTACCAACTTTTATTATTTTTTTGTTTAGGTTTTTATATTTTTTTTTAAGAAAACTGTCAATTCGATTTTTCTCAAAATTTTATTGAATGTTGAAAACAATATTTTTTTTTTTAAATAAAATACGTTGCAAGCCATAATCTCAAATTTTTGAAAAGATATTTGAGTCGAAATTCAATTTTTATCAACTTCGAGTAATGTTTTTTTAGGTTTTTATTTTTTATAAAACAAACTGTCATTTCGATTTTTCTCAAGATCTTACCAGATGTTAAAAACGTTATTTTTCGCTGCACAAAATGTTTTGGAGATATTCGTAAAATTTTCGAGGTGACAAATTTTTTTTTCGTTTTTTTTTGATTTATAAAAAAAAACCTTAATTAGATTTTTTCCCAAAAATAAATTTGTTTAGTTACAGTATAGAACATTAAATTTAATTCTAGTCTCTAGCGCCATTGGTTCGTGGGATATTGAGGGTTAAGCAACATGTTCACCTTTTTTTTAAACTGCTATGGTAAAAAAGACACATACGTAATTTGCTTGAGAGCCCTTTCTGCATCTTTTTGCCTTATTATCTGTACAACAACATGTGTTTGAAGTCGATATCTCTTCTAGTTCTTGAGCTATGGACAACGAAAAAAAAACGTCGCGAACGTATGGACGTGCGGTCGTACGAATGTACGTACACACGCACGCACATACATCTTACTAAAAATCTTTTATTTCGACTCTAGGGACGTCGAGAAATGTCAACATTTTAAATTTGACAAATCGGGTCCATTACAATAACTTCCTATGGGAAGTTGATAGAACACATATTAAATATGATATTTCTTTTTTATTATATTTGAACGTTAACATAATGTGTGAAATACTACATTTTTTAAATGACCACCGCGCAAATTGTCGCAAGCATCGATTCTTTTGAGGTAATTTCTCAGTCATAACTTGACGAATGTTGGTTTTAAAGTGTTCAAGAGTTATACCCACTGTGTGAAAAATTGGTTTCGTCCACTGCGTTTTGTTCAATTTTTTGGCAGCTGGCCAATGACATACTACAAACTTGCCTTAGACGCCAGTTATAGCTAAAATTGGTTTTCATCATTGAGAAAAAACATTGGAATTTTGTTTTCGTTTGTTTATAGCTATCATTAAAAGTTTCTGTCATTGAAAAAAATTTTCTGATTGGCTGCGTTCAATCTCGTGTTTGATTTTTTTTTGAACGAGTAGGATAGCTGTATTGAGGGAGCTGTCAAAAAAATAAAAACAACTTTCAGCGAAGAACTTAAGTATGGAGAAATACTGTAGTGAAAAGCTTAATAAAGCGAAAATGGCGATAAACCTCACATGAAAAAGATGTTTCACGAACGAATGTGTGGCTCATATTAGCAAATACAAAATTTTTGAAACGGTAGCAGAATCCATTATGCTTTACGCTGCACAAACTTGGGGAAGTAAATATAATGCGCTTCTACATTAAACGGGCATTCTATTCGTCAGCCAACACACCGAACTATGTCATAATGCTAGAAACGGGAACTTCTCGACTTTTTGTGAAAACATTAAAACTGCAAATGGATTACATAATTAGAAGCTTAAATTTGGCAGACTATCGTTTACCCAAAATATCAGCTCTTAAGGCTTTTCATTTTTGTACATAAAAGTATCAGCTGTCCAGAAAAGTGAATTTCCGTCCGGAAAATAGAAAAATACATTTTTAGAGTAAAACAAGTGCGCAATTACACTTTTTTTCCTCAAAAAAAATTTGTTCGGTGATATCCGATCGATGAGTATATAATTTTCATTTCTAATCGAAGGGAAACACAGTCAAATATCGATTCAAAAATTTTTCCGGACCGATTTCAATGATAGTTATAACTGGCCCCTTACTTTGAAGTCTCTTAGGTCATCTGAAACTTCCCAATATGTTGACTATTGAATCCTAGGGAAAGGGTGCATGATAAGTGAAATTTTTGCCTGAATTAAGCCATATTTTCAACACAAATTATCATAGTCTTATTCCAACCACGAACAGAGCTGGTGACGAATTGCAAAATCAATCTATAAGCAACACAACTGAAAATTGTGAATTATTTATTCAGTACATTCGACCAGGCAGTAAAGTTTATTTGTACGACGTTTTTATAGTAAAAAGTTCATCGCGAAAACATTGAAATTATGAATAAATTGACTACTTTTTTTTAATTGACTTAACACTCGTAATTGCACGTGTATAATAGCCCACATTAAAGACAATAAAAATATTGTAAATATACCAAAGAAACCTTTTTTGAAAAAAATGCATTTAAGAAATGGAAAATATATATACAATTAAAAAGTTTATCTGAATGGAAAACGTTTATGTCTAATTAGTTTATTTAATTGGTGCTAAAATAGTTTTATTTTTAAACACATACTTGAATGATGTTTTCTATTTTGATGTCGATGGATTAGTAAAATTGTTTTTAATTTTACTTTTTTTGCATGACATGCTGTCTACTAAACTGCCTATTAATTTTAAGATATTCTTAAATGAAGCATTACATTACAAATTGTTGCACTTTTCTCTTCTAGGTAAGTTTGTTTACATTTTTCACGAGAAACAATTATTAAATACTCATAAAGACCGTTTTATGAATGTGGTTTATGATTTCATTATTTAAGTTGAACGTGAAAATAGCGTTATTAAAAATTTAGAATTCCAGCACATGCAGAAATTAACTGTTTTTATTGACATTTAACAGTCTAGTTTTTGAAATAAAAAATCGCATTAGTATCAATTTAATAAATTAAATTTTATTTTATCTTTGAGTTTCTATTTTTGTTTTTTCTTTTTTAAAGCAATTTTTTCTGATTCAAAGTTCAATATTAAGTATTAAAGTATTTTTTTTGTTTTTTGGTATTCATTCTTCGTTTTTTTTTGGTAGAAATCAGCCCCATATTTAATTGGAAAAACGTTACTTTAATTTAATTGCATTCAACTTTTTTGCACATTATCGATAGTGGGTGACGTTAATGCTAACTAACATTCTTGGAAGTGTTGTTGAACCAAAAAGAACGATGTTATATAATATTTTACGTGGCGGCGCAAACCGTGGGGATCTTGCCCTTAACCAATATGCGTCTCCAGCCAGATCAGTCCCTAGCTTTCTGTCTCCATTTGCGCAACATTGGTTGAGGTGTTCTCTGCTGCGCCGACGCGACGTTCGTTATTAGATTCAAAGACTTTCTCATCCGCTCTACCATAGAGGAAATATATTATCTAGAGTTCCGACTTAATGGGTTCGAGAGAATTTTGCTCGTTAGCATAAGCATATGTTTATCACAATGGGCCATTAAACTGGCCTAAGTGTGTCCGTTCCATCTTGGACAGCCACTATAACCTATAAGCATATGTTAGTTTTCCCGTGCATTTCTTAAGGGAAAATCCAGATTCTATGAAGTTGTTATGGGCTTTTGGGCTCGGTTTGCACAATTAGGGGGAACACAATGTGAGGTGAACTCCACCTATTAAAAAAGAGATCCGTTGAGTTAAAAAAATAGAAAAATTAATGCAATAATATAAGCATATCGTCGAATCAACTCAACGGCAGCACCGCAGAAGTCAAATCGATTTCTTAGGGCAGTTTGTAGGGGCATTCTTGTGTCGATTCCAGTTAGTTCTAAACAGAAGCTTTGGTGATTTAATAGGCATTATGAATTCATGGAATTCAGCTTCTATTTCGACAGACTTTAAGTTTCTTACAATTGCAGGGAATTCTAAAATAGTTCATACAAAACTGCTGAGATAATTTTGCATTTTATTTATTTTTCAAGAAGGCTTAACAATGATTTCCGACTCCCGTCATTTAAAAGGCTCTATATTGTCCAAACAAGTTCAATTTAAACTGGTATTCAAATCACCTACCTCTTCTATGTAGGCGGTGTCAGCCTCAGACTCAGCGGCAGCAGTAGCCGCTGCCTCGCGCGTTGTTTCAATGCAAGAGTCCCGGTTGGTACTCCGGCTTGATGACATTGTGTTCGTGGCAACGCAGCGATCGCTTGATACACAAACACTTCCGCTGCTAATAGGGGTTGTTCACTGTGAATGGTTGATCGGCAGGTTGACCATGACGCTGCTGAATTGTCGTGTCTATAAAGAAATAGGAGCAAAATTAATGGATTCATTGTTGATTTAATATTTGAACTCACTTAATTTATAGTCAAGGTAGGAAATTTTTTGGAGTCTTCCTACGATTGTATTCTTGTTTTTCTTGCGTCTCTTGCAGAACTACCGACTGGTAGTACTCTTCACACCTAGAAGATGAAGATTAAGCGAGTTGACCACGATATGAATGTTTCGATACATATTTACACAATTGATCTCCGAAAATGAAAACACACACTTCTTATTCAATTAAGTGAACTTATATATGTATACTCTTTTCATTATAGATGTTTTTGGTCTGAAAAATATCAAATTATATTAAATATCAAAACAATTGACAAAAAAAAATTAAATTAAATTGGGTGGCGCAACAGTCCGTTTGAGAACTAGGGCCCAGTGACGGAAAACTCTTAACCATTTCTGTGTGCGAGTACTGTTGTCAGGGATGGAAGGGACCTACAGTTAAAATCCGAAACCCACTGTTTTGTTTTGCAAAATCGATTGTCATTTTTGACAGGTAATACAACAATTCCATAAGATTCTTTTTTAGCCCAATCCCCCATTTTGCTTTTTTTTTTCACCACTGGCATGTTCACCGATAGCGAATATTAGAGAGTTCACCTCGAATAAAATTTGAGGGTGTTTCAGGTATTACGGGTACAGGTCGGGACTCTAGATAATATATTTTCTCTAAGCGCTCTGCATAACCCAGCCTAGATAAGTGTCGCTGTACAACCAGCACAGTTAGTAGTTTTATATTCCCTAAACTTTGCATCTATACAAACGCACCAAAAATTTAAGATCATAATATTTTCAAAACGTTTACGCAACCATTAATTGTCTTCTAGCATCAGCTTTAGTCTTCGAGTAAGCAGACTTATAACGATAGTAGTAATAGACTCCCGAAAATTGAGTCTTAAAAAAATTAGTGAAAAAACCAGACAATTCTTCATAACGGATTCGGCTTTCTTTTCCTACGAAAAAAAAACACATTTTCTAGCGAACATTCTCAAAGTCTGGGTTTCTGCATCTATATTTTTGAAGCGTTCCTAATATATTATTTTTTAAAAAGAAAACGCTACCTTTCAACACAATTTGTAAGCACCAAAAAAGTAAATCATTTAAAGTAAATTTTGTCAATACTTCAGTTTAGCTTTTTTTTTGCAAATTGCTTAAAGCATTGTAAATCTATTAATCTAAGAAGAAATGTAATATTAGTCTTAAGTTCTAACGTTAGTTTTTTTTTAACGAATTCAATAAATAATAACTAATGATATGAAGGGGACCAACAGATTTTATGCAAAATTCAAACAGCTAATTTGAAAAAGCACCTTCAGGACAAGAATTACTCTTGTAGGATTTGTCAATTACTCGCAAGAGGCAGCACCCTTGCAAACAAAACTTTAGGTGGCACTGTTAGGAATTGAACTCAAACCTTTGGCATGACAGTTCTATGATCTTTTTATCACTCCACGGGTACTCCGCATTAAATGAAGAGAGTAAACAAACGAATCCAGTAAGAGATGTGCTTACAATATAAACAACTATGTCTAAACTAGTTTTAAATTATAAACAACATATTTTTAAATTCTACGTAATGGCTACCACGTGACCATAATAAATTAATTAAAACTTACATTTTGGCTTGGATAGTTAAATATTCAACTATTTTTGTAAAGCCTATTTCTACGCTTGTTATTCTAAACTCAATTATTATTAGTATAGTATGAAAAAGCCAAATAACGGGTGTTTTCTTAAAAATGTGGTTTTCAATCTAGCAATACTTGTTTCGAAGTTGGCCCTTCTGACAGCTGTTACTTGATTTATGCTCAGTTTCATAATGAATAAATTTATTCCTGAAAAAAGTTTACAGATCGTTAAAATGTATTACCAAAGTTATGTTTTTTTATGCGAAGTCACAACGAAACAAGCAATTTAATGAAGGAAGCTTCAGGTGGGCTCATTTTCTGGCGTCGTATGACTTTGGCGTGGTCTCCAATATCGTGCGATTTAAAACCTCGAGATCATTTTTTGTGGAACCTTGGCAGAGAATATTCGGCGTAATTGCTGAAATACGGACCCAATTACTTCAAAAAGTGGTCGAAAATTTTGACTCTCATCTATTCATTTTTTAAAACGCTAGATTTTTGGCTATAACATTAAATTCTGTTAGAGTAAAAATGTTGCTAACAAATATTTAAACTTAATTCTTTTATTGGACTATGTACAGTATATTTATGCCTTAAAGTATTTAAAATAATAAACAAAATAGTCACTATTCCGAAGAAAATAATTTCCTATAAGGATACTTTGAAAAAACATTATTTACAACACTTTGGAATATCGATGCAAATGCCGATGTTATCGATCCACGTACTTCACCATAAATATCCTTCCAATTTTCATTTAAAAATAAGTTCATATTATCACCCAATGTCTTGTCACCATTGAAAAGATTTAGAAATTCAAAATATAATCGACTTGTGTCAATGTTGAGTTTCACATTTTTGACATTCATGTAAGTTTCACCATCTCTGACTACTGATTCTCCCAGTAAGGACATCTTAAGTCGAACGTTTTCTATTAAAGTGTCAAAATAGTTTTGTTAAATTAAGAAATTATTGACCAAAATATTATTCCCTTTTTTCTTACCCATTGTGATGTTACTTTTTCCATTTCCATTAATTGGTAGAATAAGAACTCTTCCTTTGATAGTGTAGTCGCCGTTTAATGAAACTGAATTAGACTCCAAGGTCATTTCATGGACTTGATCAATGTTTTTACCGAAACCTCTGTAAAATAAATAAGATTTATATTTTTTGGCACCAAGGGCATCACAGACTATGATGAGTTTTCATACTTCACATGAAGAACTTTGGCATCCTTTATGCCAGTTAATTCGCTGTTCTTTAATTTAAGGTCGATATTAACGGGGCTTTCGGCTCCCTGGTTTATCCTTATTTCAGAAATTTTCAATGGATTTAGGCCAACTAGGTTCAGGGCAGAGTAGCCTTAAAAAATGAACAAACAACATTGTTATTCCAAATGTTTTTAAGTCATGTGCACGTACCATTTATTTTTTCACTCAGCAAAAAGTTAACAATATCCTTTATACATTTTTCATCACCGTAAGCACATGGTTTTGGGGATTGCGCTAAATAAATGAAAAGAACAACATTATACGTTTACTTCTTTTTAGTAACAAAAGGTGTGTCCTTACGAAATTTGCCTTCAGTTAAAGTCCCCGCCAACAATAGAACTATACTTAACACTAATCGATACATTTTTACGATAAACTTAATCTCCGACTTGAGTGCGTAAGAGCTATACAAATATTGTTTTTATGTGAGGAGCTTTTTTATTATATACTCTTAAATGAATCAGTCAAATATCATTTTTTCAAGATGAACAAGCAATTATAATAGTTCTGGTCTCTATAGGTTTTTCGAGTGGCCAATGGCAAAAGCTAATAAAGTGGAAAAACATGGAAGTTCAAGAATTTTGCGAATAACTTTGACAGTACATAACGCTTATAAGAAACACTGAAGTTGAACAATAGTTTGTTTTTGATAGCAAACTTATTCTTATAAAATAATAAATAACGAGGTAAAAACATTCTTTTAATAAATAATCTATGAGTAAATTTTCGAGTGCATAAACTAACAAATAAGTTAGTTAAGACAGAATGAATCTTGCGAGCTTATTATATTGAAAACAAAAGTTTCTTTAATACAAACAATAAAATGAAATGTTTGTTTTTAGTACAAACATGATTCCTAAGACTAATAAATACTTTTTTTAAGTTTCCTTTTAAGCGAGGTTTGCTTGTAAGCGTTATGTACTGTATAAATAAAACAAAACCTATAGAGCCCATTTCAAAAACAAAACAGGTTAAATTATGAATAAAATACGTATTAAGACCAAAACATTTTATTTACATTATGTTATATGAATTTAAATTTAAGTGCAATAAAGATTTATTGATAACAGTTTAAATAAAGTAGATTCATGTTTAAAAAAAAAGCATTTATTAATCATCACTACTTAGTGATTCCAAGTCTCGGCTCAAAGGATTTTATGTCTTACTTTTTGGGGATATTTTGACCTCGATGAGACTGTTCAGTTCAATGTTTCATCAATAAGATAATTATTGTCCTTAGTGGACACGAAGCCAGACAAGTACGGGATTTTCCGCAATAAGAATGGATTCAAAATGGATGTTGACAGTTTGTGTTCGCCATGTCACTTACCTTTCTTGTCTCTTCTAGGCCGGAAGATGGGCAAAAATTAAGCGGGAAAATAATGTATATCGACCACATTCAGCAAGTTGATACTGTGCACGCTTTTGATCTCCTGAAAAGGACTTCAAACATAAAAGTGCTTACCAACAAAAAGTTTTGAAATACAGAATCAAGTATACTCAAATCTTTTAATCGTTTTGCTAGAGCCTCATACTTACATACATAATTATTTAAGAATGCTCTTCTAGAACATCACTCAACAAACTTTTTCATCTTGCTCGGTGCTTAACTAGATTTCTCCAGTTGCGTACTACTACTGTGTTATCCAGTAAGCTTGGAGTCGAAATCTTTCTGGAACTTAGTTGACGTTGGACTATTTTCCTGGGGCTATCATTGAGTCGCTAAGTCACTGTACAGCTCGTCGTTCCATCTTTTGCTAAATTCACATGCATACGGGACGACCTAAGGTACCTACATCCGCTTTTGTCATATTCCATGCTCTTGCGCCATATAGGAGAGGGTCAAATATAGCGGATCAGAGCTGGTGTTGTTTTCAACATTCATAGCGGAGCTCAGGTAAGCAAGCTCCTTAACTACTTTAAAGTTACACGTCTGTTGAAAGTGACACTTTGACCGAGACGTCCGTCAGTTTTATAGGACCTTTCTTGATGACAGCATTTATTTTGTTTTACCCTCTTTATCTCCTAAACCCTTTTTTGTGCGCCTCTGTCTCAACACACATAAAAGTCCAATTGACATTCCGTTGAGTTCTTCCGATTGTTCAATGTTATCAACATATGCGAGTAATTAAATTGAGTTTTGAAAGAAAGTGCCTCTAGCGTTGACATGGGAGCTATAGACCATTCTTTCAAGAGTTGAGTTTTCCGGGATCTGTCGTAATTTGTGTAGTTGATATTTGTCTTCTCATCTATGTTTTGGACAAACAATACTGGAGGTTTCATTTATGAGGCATATCGTCCGATCATATTTTACAGAAAAGTTGGTGTTGGTTGGTTATCTGCAGCTGCGTCTGCTTCTGCTTCTGAACCTCAAAACATTTTTGACCGCATCCTTCTTTTCCTCTCCTCCTTTACCTCCCCTTTTTTTTGCTCGTAGCTTTTTGAAATACAGCTTATCAGAGGCGACTTCTCTTTTTACAGCATGCCAATGTTGCCACTGGTCCTCGATACATTGTGTTGGCGGAAGGGAACTCACTCGGAGGATTTGGCGATTTGTTGCGATTGTAACCGTTTGGCGTTGTATCATCTTCCAGCATATCCTTGCTCCTTAGGTCTGAAAACCTGAAGTGCTACCTTGACTAAAACGAGGTAATGTTCCGATTGGTGTTAGCTCCTCCGAAAGTTCAGACCTCCATGATGCTGAAAGAGTGTCTAGCTTCAAGTGCAATATGGGTTGGTTGGCGGTAAATTGGTCTGGAAGACTAAAAGTTAATTTGTGGATGTTGAGGTGTGAAAAACGTGTACTGTCTACCATGACATTTACCCTCGCAGCAAAATCGGTAAGCTTGAATCCGTTATCGGAAGTATTGTCGTGGAGTCAGTTGTTTTAGATTATTCAACACAGTTGTTTTAATTTCCTCAATAGGCATTAAAACGCTCAAGATAATTTTAATATCGTAGCTATGACACTGCTCATGTTTTTGAGGCGCTGCTGGTTGAATTGTTGTCAAGCAGCATCCTAATAGATGTGGTTGGTTTTGTCGCCAGCAGTCTTTTTGACCTACCTATTGCATTCATTTGATGGTGGTTATGTTATGGTCTACAGCTATACAAAGGTTTTTAGTTGGGTAGATTTCTTTTTGTTTTGGTGATGTCTGTCAAATCTTTTGTTCATTATTCAGTTGCTTATGCCAAATTATCATGGCAAGTTACACGATTGAACAGAACGTTAGGTAAAAGTTGTGCGCATTGCCTCCATTTTACTGTGGACGTGGTGGCTCTTCACAGTCAACTCTGCAACGTTTGGTGGCCAAATTTGAGACGACCGGTTCAGTAAACTATCCGTCAACACCCGTACGTTCAATGATCGCAAGAACGGTCGAGAGCATCGCCGCGGTCCATGAATGTGTACGGCGGAACCCGGGCAGTCTATTCATCGCCGGCCGTGCACAAGAACTTGGTCTTTCGAAGAATTCAGCTATAGGCGCCTATCAAATAAAAAATAATTTAGTTAATGCCTCACACACAGCTTGTGTTATTCCGTTTCAACATCTAACCGCCCTTATTGAAAAAATCCTTTAGTTCAGCTAAATACATCGATTTTTTTTTAAAGAGCTCCCTCAAATAAATGCTTGGCAATGGAATTGTTATGGAAATTGTTAAAATTTATTCCAAAATTATTTAATTTCGACGAGTTATTAAAGGAAAATTTACAGAAAGGATACGGTGCTGCAATGACAGTCGTGGTGTCGATTTGGTTCATATCGTTTTTTACTATCAATGGCATATCATCTTTCTTACAATAAAATAAACATACATTGATATCTCTTAAGATTTCTTAAGAGATATCAATCTTTTTTTTTAGATATAAATATGAGAAATGTATTGTCTAGAGCAGCGGTTTTCAATTTTATTTAGTCGTGGTGCACTTTTTGCGTGAAAAATGTTGTTTTGGTTCCAACATATGCAGAAAACCCTGATTCGCACATATATGTTGTTGCAAACGGTAGAAGAATTATTTTAGCTTTCTCTGACAGTAAACTGAACTCGTCTTTCAACATACACCAGAATTATGATTAAGACTTTCTTTGCGAAAAACTCTTTTATAGAGGAATTTGTTGTCAGATCAATCAAACAACAACGCTTTTCCAAAGCGGCAGGTGGAATTCGCCTGGAAAATAGTGGAGAAAGCTATTCAGCAAACCTACTATCCACCAATTTCAATAACAAAGGTGTCGTCAATGAAGAAGGTTCTTACTTCAGCTATCATTTCGAAAAGCCAGGTCAGTGTTTTTCCGCGAGAAAGCTAACTTAATTCTGTGTGAAGAAGTAAAGGCGTATGTAGACAACGCATGTCATCACACAATTCTTTAAAAAGCCTTGTATTCTTTAGCCGTGATTTAATAAAGCTAATTAATTTCACAATTTCGTGCAACACGTCTTTAAAGGAGACCGGCATTTTATTCATTGCGAAGGCATGCCGGTGTAGAACACAATGGATATTGGTGCATCCTTTAACAATGTGCTTTATTCTTGCGACGGCACAGGATATTTATGCAGTCATGGCCTTGGCACCGTCAGCGTCCGTGCATACATCCACGCAGTTAATTCATGGTATGTCATTTGCAATAAAAAAATTTCAATCAAATAAAAAATGTCAGCACCAGTAGTAGTTGTTGCCAACAGCGCAGCGGCGCGCGGCTTGCAGAAGCGCAGATCTTCTTGAAAGGATTGTAGATATTGGTAGCACACAAATACTATTGAAATAGCTAAACCTGCAAAATCCGTTAATTCATCCATTTGCAGCGCAAATGTTGTGACTTTTATTCGTAAAAGTAAAGTAGCTTTCACATTTTCCGCTAAGTCTCCGATTCGTCTTGATATTGTGTTATTTCACAAGGAAATGGGGTCAACAAATTTTTTGGCCTTTTAACCCAACAAACATTCAAGAATGTCTTTAACACATGGCTTTATTAAGTTTTCAGTAATGGTATGGGCTTCACCAGTTTGCGCTTTTCGGAAACCTTACAAGTAGGATGCCAGCAACACATTTTCGTTCACTGCTTATGAGTGTTAAGTAATAATAGTTTGAGATTTAGTTAGTTCAGCATACTTTCTTTTGAAGAAATTAGTTAATTTGCTTTTGCAAAATGGATGAATCCCTGCAAAGTGACGTTTGATTTTTGCTGCAAACATTGCATTGTTCGACAACACTTTGTGGCAAATTACGCATTGAGATTTGTTGCGACTTGACTCAGCAAATCCAAAATTCAAATATTAATCGTGGTACTTCCTTTTGACTATTTTTTACTTGCGACATATAGGAACTATATGGTAAGTTTTGCATTCGTGCAAAATTTCGAACTCGAGATTTTAATCAAACATGTTATTACGATGGTAGAGAAGTCGAAAAAAGTGGGTCCCGCGATTCCGTCCGGTCGATTTTGTCTGTCTGTCCACGCTCCTACAGCCTAAACCATTGGGTCGATTGAGTTCAAACTTAGAAGTTAAGGTTTTGAGCAGATTCGCGTTAGGCGTTTTTTTAAATTTTTTTTTTAAGATCAAAACTAACAGTGGCCACCATACAATTTTTTTGGTCAAAAAACGAAAATTCGAATTTTCTCAAAAACAAACCGATAGATTTTCTTTAAATTTTCTCTAAAATTTTATTTTTTTACTTGGCTTCTTTCAATAAGAAAAACAAATTTTTGTATTGCTCAGAAAAGGTACCGTTCATAGAACCGTTATTTTGTTTTTTAATTTTCTCAACAACTTTTAAACCGATTTCAATAATTTTTTTTCTGAATAAGCTCTTATATTGTTTTTACAATAGTTGATTATTAAAAGTGTAATTTTTTATTATTTGGATTTTAAAAAAAACATTGAATTTTATTTTTTCAAAATTCGATATCTCAAAAACAGGTCAACATTTTTTTACGAAATTTAAATGTGTAGCGTATATTTTTAATATCTAAACAACTGCATACCAAAAATATTTTTAGAACAAAATTGAAAAATTTTATATATAAAAAATTAATTTAAAAAAAAACCGCTCTTACGAATTTCAAAAAAAAATTTGAAAAATCAAATGTTTTTTTATTTATAAAATGTCATTTAAATTTTTGAAGACAAACTTATTTTTCGGGCGAAAATTTGAATCTTAAAACAGTTTTTTTTAATATTTTAACTGTGCATGAGCCCGAAAGAGCTCATTATTTTGACAAAATTGTAATTACATTCCTAGCTTTCATCTAAATTAGTGCATAGGTACATATTTATGTATTTTTATAACTAAAATTACTGTAAATACCAACGTTGCGGCCCATGCAGCGCAACTGTATCGGATTAAAGAATATGATATATTTAATCGTACGACTTCTACAACTACTGCTTACGTGTCACTTCATAACTAAAATCCCAAACGCACAAAAGCCTGACTGTAAACAACAAATGAATAGCAATTTCTTGTACCTGTTCGTATGCTTGTTATTTTTTTAAACTTTAACAAAATAAATAAACTGAACGTAAAAACTCCATGTTAGCTCTGAAAACTTATAGTAAAGAAGGAATGTAGTATGTACCTTTTAGCTACCAATAACATTCCTTCATTATCATCATAAACATGTCCTTATCTATCTATCTGCATAAAGCTAAGCTCGCCAATGAACTATTCTTTAGTCGTTTTAGACATCTACCTGCTATCTCGCTACACAACCAATAGGCGATCGCTTTACAATTTAAACATTCATGCCTCTTTCTTATCTTATTTATTTTCCATCCTGGTTCTTCTAATATGAAATTACAATAAAGCTATCTAAAGAAAAAAAGCTTTTAAGGAACAAGTTGAATCTATATGAATCGCATCGTAGCTTTATACATAATTCAAACCATTTTTCATATACAAAGATCGTACCCAAGTAAAAGCAGACTTATGAATTAAAATTAAATAAAAACAAATATCGGTAAAAGATCCTAAACAGCTGACGTAAGCATGCAAAAGTGTCTTTCATCCCCTTATTAGATACAATATTTAGCCATTTTGTTTTACTTTTCCGTTTTTTATATAAGGTGCATTGATATAAAAAAACAAAAACAAATTCATCAACCTTCATATAAAAGCTCTTTATGTGAAAACATATACAAGGATAGACTCAAATATGAAGGAAATTGTATAGACTTTTTGGGTCGAAAATAAATTATATCCCTTATTCTGCTGACTGCTTATAGGAATGGAAATAATATTTTTCTCTCGGTCCCGCTGAATTTCTCCACTTTCGATACTAACGCCACGCCAACGACTCGGCATCTGGTACTGGTCGCCCTAAAAGTTTCTTCTCATGAGAGTACTATGGTTTTCATATACAAAGATCGTGCGTTTTTTTTTGACAAATTAAATGGCATTTATGTCTTTGAAGACAAACTTATTTTACAGGTATATTTCTAAATCTTATATAAGTACTTTTTTAAAAGACTTTTTGCATACAGGAGCAAGTTCGTGCGACCCAGTCGTGCATTTTATTTCTGTAACATTGATCACCGTGGAACTAGTACTAGGCAAACTATCAAACTCAAAACCTTCAGTAATCTCTGCCCACGCTGTCTCTATTGCCTTATATTCCTTCCCACTTAAATTAGTAAATATATGGAAACCGAAATAGAAGAAACAAAATAAAGCCATTGAGATTAATTTGTGCGGTGAAATGCTTAAAAAGCTGCGGGTGCTTTTGTGGAGCATTTACCTAAGCCAGCGATTCATTCAAAAATTCACTCACGCACTAAAAGCACCTGCAAATTAACTTCACCTTACTACGTTTAAAAGTTTGCATGAATTAAAAAAAAAAAAAAAACTGTTTCTATTTCAATCGGCACTCTCACTAATCTTCGTGGAGTTTTATGTATAGGTACATTTATCAATTATCAAAATTACAAGATCAGAAGCTTAAAATTGACTAGTTACTAGTCCGTCTTGGAATTTTATACTTTTTCAAATATTTCCACGGAGCACTTGGATATTATTCGCGGAGCACTAAGCGCTCCGAGGAGCACACTTTGAAAAACCCTGGCCTAGAGGATCAACTTAAGGACTTGTTCTCTTTCGCTCTACAAACTAATTTAAAGCAATCTTGTAGAAATAATCCAACATTTTCGTAATTGTTGTATCTTTTGTACAAAGCTTTGCTTAGTGTGCATAGTTTGGAATCAATTTTTTCAAAGTAAACTAAAAGTTCATTAAATTCAAAACAAAGATTTTTTTTTAAGTTTTCTTACATATAAGCCCCAAATTAAATATTAAATCTTGAGTATGTACATCCTGGGTCATATTTCCCTACGCCATTTTATCTTTAAATTATGTAATGTAGTGGTTGAAAAACTGGCTTTTCTGAATGAAAAACTACGCCTACGACCAAATTTATCCGGTTTGTGTTTTGGTTATAGAGCATGAATGGTTGGTAATTAAAATAAATTAAAAAAAAAACTAGTAAATCTGTTAATTCAAAATTATATATTTAAATACAAAATTTAAATAAGTAAATAAACTGCCCATTTTTTATTATCTCTAAAATCGAATCCTATTCCAACCAGTTTTTTCCACAAATTTTGACTCCAATTCACTTCCCTAGTCAGACGAGACAAAGACAAATTAATCATATTTCAATTTTGCAAAGGTTAAAAAAACAATGGAAGCAAGCTTCTAAATCAACTTTATGTTTATGAAATTGCAACTGAAAATAAGTTTAAGTTAATTTAAAGAAAAAACCAACAACTCGAGATGAGCATTTTTAACAAGTCAATGCATATTTCGGCTCTTGAGTTTCAACCCTTGCTCAATAGTCATGGTTTTGACTCTTATTATCCCATTATAATTAAATAAGTATAAGGTATAAATATGTAGTTAAAAAATTTAATTAAATCAGTTACTATTTCTAGCGCGTGCCTCTTAATAACATTAAATCAACTCGAGTTCAAACCAAGCACAAGATCAAGTTCAAGGCAAATTCATAGTAAAGATGGTTTTGAAACAAACGGGTTGGTTTAAAAGTTGAATATAAACAGGTATTGGTTTGGTGGCGTTTAACGCACGGTGCCGCTAGACGATGAACTTGAATTGTTCAAACAATGGCAGAAATCGCGATATCTGGAAATTATCATGACTATTAATACCGTTATGTGTACATAAACAATATTCAGTACATTTTGAAGCCAATTAGTATGATTTATATTTTAAAAAATCAGACGCAATGAAGTTTATATGGTATATGTATTATTATTTTGTATATTGATGACAAAAACATAAAGTGAGTTAAGAAATTAACGAAACGTTTTATAAAAGGGTTTTCACACTTCTGAGGGTGCAATAACCCAAATTGCACATCTGATGTAAACAAATATGTGCGGTTAATAAAAAACTAAGGATTTTGCTTCAAAACGCAGGCAACTTTGAAGAGCAGATTCAAACTTTAAATTTTTTTTAAAAATAACTCATATTATAACATTGTAAAAATACGCTAATTCTTTCGTTCCATATTATTTAAAAATATTTGAAAAGCAATTAATTTTTAAAGAGTTTTCAACTTCCCATAGGAAGTTATTGTAATGAGTCCGATTTGTGGAATTGAAAAATTGACATTTCTCGACGTTTCAAGGCCCATATTTTTTTTATAAAAAAATAAAACCTAAAAAAAATTAATCAAAATTGAATTTCGACTCAAATATCTTTTTGAAAATTTGAGATTATGGCTTTCAATTAACTTTAACTTATAGGAAATGTTGTTTTCAACATTTGGAAAAATGTTGAGAAAATCGAATTGACAGTTTTTACTAAAAACTAAAAAATTAACAAAAGTTGGTAAAAATTAATTTTCGACTCAAATATCTTTTCAAAACTTTGATCTTTTAAAAATATTATTGTCAACATTCAGTAAAATTTTGAAAAAAATCGAATTAACAGTTTTTTTTACAAAAAATACTGGTTTCGATATTCAGGAGTTTTTTTTTTTTTTAATAAAAATCCAACAGTCCGTTGTTCATAAAAACATAAAATCTACAAAAAATAGTACGCAAATTTACAAAAATTGATGTCCGGTTATTGATATCTATCAAATTACATCAAGTTGAATTTCAAATGAACATTATATAAAAATAATTATAATAACCAAGTGATTTGTTCAAAACTTGATTAAGCTCAAATCAAAGGTTCGAGAATTAAAAGAGCCCAAAAGATATCCAAATTGTCAAGTTAAAATGAAAACTGAAAAAATATATGAACAAACTTAAGATTTGAAACCCCTTTAACACTAGTTTCGCCGTAAAACAAGTTGTGAAGAAATTTCGTAATAGGGCCCTTCTTTTAAGTCAATTTTGTTTCAAGGCAAGTTATTTTTAACGCTTGAAATGGAATAAAAAAACAGGCTGCATTCCGAAGAATACTGATAACTTCTCATCTGTTCCCGTCTGTCGTCTTTTCTAAGAACTTAAAATAATTATAACAACATTTTCTGTCAGATACAATAATTTGAAGTCAATATATTGTCTCCTCTTATAAAATGCAATTGAGTCAAAAACCATTTTTTATCAGTTTTGTGTTGTTTCTCAGTTGAAGTTGTTTAAGTTGAATTTAAATAAGTCTTAGCTCAATATCTGTTTTTGTTCTCGACATTTTAAGTCGAAAACCAATTTGTATCAATGTCAACAATTTTAGACACAAAAATTGTTGTTTTCAAAATTCAATAAAATTTGATCAAAAATCCAACACTCATTGTTTTTCATTGAAATCCCCAAATTTTATTTTTTTATTTTAATTAAATTGATCTTCAATATCTCGTAAATAAGTAAATGTATTGACTTCAAAAGCATTTCATTCTGTGTTATATTTAAAAATATCAAAATCTGAATTTTTGCAAAAAGAAATAAAAACTTTCAAAAAACGTTACTAAAATTTGTGTTTGACTAAAAATTTCGGAAACAAAAACAAATATTGAAATAAAACCAATTTTATCATGTGCAAAATATTGTTGTCAGTTTTAATCAAGTACCTATTATGCAAACAAAGAAAAGTAGTGACTTAAAATTATTCTAAAAACATTATTTTAAGGTTATTAAAAAATTTTGCACAGGATGAAATATCATCTATTTCGAGATATTCAAACGGTTTAACCAATTTTGCGTATTATTTTTCATAGATGTTTTAAGAAAACTGACAGTTTAATTAACTTCCCATAGGAAGTTATTGTAATAGGTCCGATTTGTAAAATTGAAAATTTTGACATTTCTCGACGTTTTAAGGTCCCTAGAATCGAAATAAAAGATTTTTAGAAAGTTGTCTGTGCGTGCGTGTGCACGTCCGTACGTTTGCGGTGTTTTTTCGTCGTCCATAGCTTTTAAGAACCAGAAGAGATATCGACTTCAAATAAATTTTGTAATACAGATAAAAAGGCGGAAAGACGCAGAAAGGGCTCTTAAGAAAATTAAAAAAAGGTGAACATTTTGTTTAATACTAAATATCTTGCGAACCAACACCAGTAGACACTTGAATTCAATTTTATAAAATACATATATTGCAACGTGATACCAAACAAAAATATTTTTTGAAAAAAATGCAATCAATGTTTTTTTTATAAATTAAAAAAAAACTGAAAAAAAATGTGTTACCTCGAAAATTTTGAGAATACGAAAAATAACGTTTTTATATCTGGTAAAATTGTGAGAAAAATCAAATTGATAGTTTTTTTTATAAAAAATAAAAACCTAAAAAAAAACATTGCTCAAAGTTGGTACTTTAACTTTAAGATATTAGCTTAAAACTACTTTTATCTTTTAAAAAATAAAAATTTAAGACTTAATCGAATTGACAGTATTTAAAAAAAAAATAAAAATTTAACAAAAGTTGTTAAAAATTGAAACATAAAATCTACAAAAAATAGTACGTAAACTTGGTAAAAATTGATGTTCGGTTCTTGATATCTCTTAAGTTAAAGCCATTCATCTAATTTGTAAAAAATTAAGAATTTGGTAAAAAAAAATGTTTCGACTAAAAATCTATTTAACAAAACTAGATTTTAAACTAAACTATTTCTTTATATGGTGGTACCCGTGGCATGATGGTTAGTGCGTTGGACTGTCATGCTAGAGGTCTTGGGTTCGATCCCTGCCTATGCCATCTAAAGTCTTTTCACGGGTACTGCCTCTTGCGAGGAATTGACAAATTCTCCAAGAGTAACTATTGTCATGAAAAAGTGCTTTCTCAAAAATTAGCCGTTCGGAGTCGGCATATAAACTGTAGGTCCCCTCCATTCCTGACAACATTACTCGCACACAGGAATGGTTGTGAGTTGTAAGTCACTAGGCCTTGGTTCTCAACGGACTGTCGCGCCACCCAATTTATTTTTTTTTTATTTCTTTATATGAACAATATTGTTGGTAATTTTAAAATTTGAAAGAATAATTCAACTAACAACTTTTTTAACAATACCCGAAAACCTACAAACCTTTTAAGCAAGACAAATCGACAGACAAAATTAGAAGTTATTAGTATAGGTCGCATCCAAGCCTCTTTTTTTTTTAAATTTTATCGAATGCTTAAAACAATATTGTTTATAATATGAAACTAGTTTAAAGACAATATCTTAAATTGTTGCCAGGATATTCGTGTAGAAAATCAATTTTCCAACTTTTAGGAGCGTTTCATTAGGCTTTTATTTCTTGTATTAAAAATTGTTTTGCTCAAAATTTTATCAAATGTCAAAAACCTTATTCTTTCTTTTCATACAATTTAAGTTGTGTTAATATCGTTTTTGTTAGTAGAATATTTGAGGTGACAAACATTTTGGTTAAATTTTCATGATTTATTAAAAAACCTTTCATTGAACTTTTGTTTTAGGTAATGGTACTACGTAAAATTTTATGATCCCAAATTTAATCAAAATTTCTAACGCTTTTGGTTTTTGAGTGGTGGTGTGGGTTTTTGAATTGGTGTAGTAAAAAAAAACTAGACTCATTTTTTTTTTAATTCTGCAGCTTTCGCTGTTATTATATATAAAAGTGATTCTTGGCATATATACGACGAAAAACGAACGTACGTACTCAAGCACTCATACATCTCTCTAAAAATCTTTCATTCAAATTCTATGAACATCGTCAAACGTAAAAATGTTCAATTCGACAAATCGGAATGATTACAATACAAGAACTTTAAAACCAAAATTTATCAAAATTAAATATTACAAATATTTTTTTTAGTTAAAAAATGGAAAATTCTCAATCAAATACTGAAACTTCGCTTGGGCGGACAATATAATTTGGGGAGGGAAGTTGGGTGTATGCAGTTTCTTTTGCATTCACAGTATATATATATTTTATTCCTTCATAAAATTACTCTTCTGGTCTGAAAATGATCTAGGTTATAAATTTTATAAGGTAGTTCTTATTTAGTGGGAAACAGCCCCGCAATTTTGGTTTGAGGTTTGAATCTCATCTGAGCGGGTCTTAAAATCTAAATGGAACATACGCTAAGGAAATTATTTGTTAGTTTGTAGAAGTTTTGCACTAAAATTTGGAAGGGCTCCAACCCGATAATCTTATAAGTCTCCTTACCAAATTCGTTCCAAATACGAATATACATATCTCACATCAAATATTTATTTTTGGCGGTTTATTTTTTTTTTAATAAAATGCATGAATAAGAAAGAGAGAATAAGATATATCAATTCTAATACCTTAGGCTTAACCTTTATAAGTGGCTTAGATAATTCATAGAATAAAATTAAACGAATTAAATTATATTATTTTAAAATTCCTGTTATTTATCAGTTCCTTATATTTATTTATACGTATCTTATTTTTTCTAAGAGATGAGTATACAATTTATGTAAATTTTGAATGAATTGAATACTAAAAATGAAAAATAATCTTAATGGACTAAATAAAAATGATTCAAAACAAAAACAAATTTAAATGCTTATAATAATAATTAAATCTACTGCAAATACAAATCTTCATAGGGGAATTTTTTGAAAACATTCAAAGCAACACTTCGTACAATTTCCGATATCGCTACATGAATTGATGGTTGTAATTCAGTCCAAACGTCACTCCAATTTTCATTCAAGAATAAATTCAAATTTTCTCCCAAAGTTTTGTCACCATGGAATAGATTTGTAAGTTTGATTTGAACTCTGTTTTTGTTTTGGAATAAATATAACAGAACAAATTGTATTAAAATTAACTCTGTAGATATAAATTTGTCAAGTCTCAACTTACTTTTCTGGTTCGATGAGGATCTTCAATTTATCAATTCCCAAGTAAGTCTTGCCACCTTGGTTGTTCAAGCTTGGCTTGAATTTAACCGAAAATTTAGGCTTCACAATTGTAATATCAGCATCGCCATCACCTTGAATGGGAAGAACTAATATACGACCATCGGCAGTATATTTACCGCGCAATGTCAACTTTGGCAAACTTCCGTACAGTTCAAATTTGCTTGTTTTTGGATCTGCTTCAAAGCCACTAGTTTAAAGAAAATGGTAAATGAGAAATAATTTACACAAAAATATCTCTATTATCTACTTACACCATTTTGTCAAAATTAACATTTGATAATCCACCGACTAAAACATCCTTGAAGTTCAATTTGAAACTCAATGAACCGGAACGACCATCAGAAATATCAAACTTTTTGAGTGTAAATGGTTCTAGAACTGGGAAACCAGCCTCTGGATATCCTGTCTTTGAGTACTTATGTAATAGGTTTACAGCTGATTTTCGAATGCATTCTACGTCTCCAGCATGACACCGTTCAACATCAGCAGCTGTAAAATGAAAATTGATCAAAGGTCAATATTATATGTATAAATAAAACACAAATATCAACATTTTTAAAATATTTCGTAATCTTGCCGGACGGAGGAGTTGCGAATATATTCGGAGCGAGATATGTCAAAATTGCCAATTGGCTCCCTCCGCAGCTTAATCATCGGATTCTGTAAACGGTGTGAATATTTCACCAATATATTAGAAATACAAAATACTCTAGAAATACAAAGAGTTACGCAATTCCAACTTAAGTATTAAATATTAAGTTCCCAATGAACGTTTACTGTCTGTCAACATTTTGGACAAAATATAAATGTCCGGCACTGTTTGAAAATCATCAAATTTGTTTAAGTTGTTCAATAATCATTTTAATAATTACAATAACAACAACAGCTGATTTTGGCGTTTTCTCTAAAAAACTCGTGTATCAAGATTAAGCTTTACGCCGAAGTTTGGATACAAACGGGGAAATAATAACAAATACATGAGCCGAGACAAACTTTCTTTAGTACATTTTCAAAGAGATTTCAAAGTTACACGAGTAAAATGTTGCCCAAGAATGTATTCACGAATCCCAAAATCACTTTCACAATAATTTTGAGTCTATTGTAACAATTTTGAAAAAAAAACTTACGAAAAGCTTGTGCTCCCAGCATGAATACAAAACACAGCAACACTGAGACCAAATTACGCGAAACCATTTTTTTAATTTTTGTTCGTATAATTTACACTTCAATTTTATAATAGTTTAATTGAAAACCAAAACGTTAATTAATTAAAATAAGCTATAGCTCGATGAAGGGGTGGCTTTAAGAATTTCTTTGAACTCCACACCGAATTCTCGACTCTAAACCTTTCAAGTCCAATGCGCAAGCAACTGTAGAATCCATCTCTGATTACATGCGCATTTATAAAATTTCGCACCACTACGCATACTCTCGCACATTAAGGAAAATAAATTAATTCTTTAATAAAAAATAAAAAAAAATACTCGATCTCCTAATCATAAAATTATTTCCTTATGCTGGCAAATACGAAAAAGAAAAAAACCAAAGAAAGAAGATGACGAACAAGAACAAACAATAATATCAACAGAAAAAAGTGTGAATACGAAAAAGAATAAAACTGAAATCCAGCCGGGTTGTTGGTGTTTTTGTTTTCTCAAGGTGGTCAAGATTCGAGAGATCAGAACTGGCTAAAAAGCTATAGACATATGGACATATGGCTTGGCTCATCGTGATTGCCAAAACAGTAAATACAATTAAAATTTGAAATAGCTTGATGTCAAAATAGCAAAATTGATTTAAATTTGTTTAATTAAATAAAACGCCACCTGTGACTAAGTGATATTGTTTGGATTGGGAGGTGTTTTAAATTTTCCAGGAATTGTAGGGAGCTATTGGCATGTCTTTTTTCTAAAATATTTTACTGCTTCTACTTTTGTTTTTATTTAAATGTTTGTAAGAAGCTTAATTTCATTGACCCTGAAGTTTAACTTCAAAATTGTCGTTTCTTACTTTTTTTACTTTAACAAAGATTTTAAGCACAAATAAGTTGACATCCTCTGTATAGTAAGGACCTGCTCCTGAACAACGTTTGAAAATCATGAAAATGTATTACCAAAATAATCCTTCGATTTACGCGAGACGTTTGACGCTTTGAAATATAATATTTGGTGCGTTATTGTTGACATACCGCCCAAAGTGGCCCCCATGTGACAAAATATGGTAAAAAACTGGGCATCTCGTCGGACTTTATGAGATAGCCGCGCGGCCACTTGGCCGAAATAAATTTTAAAACATTATGACAAATATTTATCTAAAAAATAAAGGGGAATTCTTGATCATAACGTAATATATTTTATGCGTTTTATTTATTCAACTACGCGTCTAAATAAGCCTTTTGAATAAGCTGTAAACTTGGAATTTGAAATATTAACAAATTATATTTAAAATCTATTAGAAAGAAAACAGTTGTTACAGACGTCTGGGAATTAAGCATGATGTAAACCAGGTTTTAGATTCGTGATGTCAATATTATGTACTTAGGTAAATCTCATTTCGAAATTGGGTATTTTAAATTTCCGAACTACGGATCAAGTATTGAACAATGTTTGTATAACTGGCCTAACAGTCATGTTTTGCAGGTCATAATGCTAGGCTCTTATTTTAAAACTTTCTTGCATATAGTAAGACAGTTTACATCTGTTCAAAACACTTTTACTAAAATTTTGTTACTGTTAAATAAATAGAATCGATCGGTCCCATTGCCTAAAAAATAACGCTAAGATATTAAATATGTCATATCGCCCAGAAATTGTTTAAGAAGCCCAAAATGAATGCAATATTTCCCAAATCAATTTTAAAATATTGTTACGCCCACGCTACTAATTGACATATCGCCGAAAAAATATCTTTTTTTTTCAATATTTGGACATTCTTACAGTTTGAGTTTAAAATTTTATCGCCTAAACTTAAACAAAAAAATGTCAGATCGCCGAAAAACTAGGAACGAAAGCGAAACAAATATTTTTTTTTTCACTTTCAGAAGGCGAAGAAAGGACAATTTTCAAAGTTAAATATCAAGAAATGTTTTGCTTTCTTACCCTTACAGTGCTAGCACCCATCATTAAGGCGAATAAACCGTGAAATATGCAACCACCAAATATCTTTTGGGCTTTAAGACATTTCTAAATTTTGACGTTACGATATTGAAAGTTGGTTGGGGTGATTTGAAATTTTATTGCGGCTTTGAGACGTTTGCTTAGTGATATTTTTTGCAACGTTTCTCCTTCTGTTCTTTATGTCACTGAGTGATTAACACTGGAGTTCACGCGTGGCCTACTATAGTAGAATACTGGAATATTTTTCTTAAAAACTTAACATTAGAATTGAAATAATTTTTTTTTACTTTAGACTCCAATCTAAAATTCATAAATTATGGTTAAATGTTTAAGGCTAATTGAATATTAGATACAAATATTTATTTTATTTATATGTTTTTTTTTTTTTTTTTTTTTATAATAAGCGCACACTCAAGGGGATATATTACCCTTATTATGTAGACACAGTGTGAGCACTAGGAAAGGGAGAGAGGGGTTGAAAGGAGATGTCGGTGCACATTGGTTTTGAATTCCTGAATATTGCAATAGCTGGGAAAGACAGAGTGTGTTTAAAATAAAAAATTAGTAACATTGTTAAATGGTCAACCATAGTAGGCCACGCGTGCATTTGAGTAAACAAATAGGGCGCGTGTACTCCAGTGTTAAACTTTCTTTTGGGCAAAATGACAACTAACAATTTGGACGTTCTTCTATTTAAAATTTATTTGGACGTTACGACATTCGCATAAGGTTTTTTTGTGGCGGTTTTAGGATTTAGGTGAGAGAACTTAAGGCTATTTGGGACTCATTTACAATATGAGTATTTACGCTCAAAGACATAAGACTGATACAACATTTTATAATTCGAAAAAACCTTATATTACGCTTTATTATCCTATAAACACTTAAAAAATACTTTTTTCATGATGATCACACGTAATGATTTTCCAAACCTATAATCCCTCACTTTAATATTCGGTTAACAAAAGTTAAGTATCTTATTATTTTTCAAAAATTCTTCTGCTGTACGTCAACCTCAAAAGAATGCGTGTGCATTCATTCTAAAATGGGTTTTAACAGTAAAACGAAAAAAGGTAGAAAAAAAACAATTGTTCATCATATTACGAATTCGTAGCCTTAGGATTATAACATCAAGTTTTTGGAATATATTGAATAATACAAACAAATTTGAAAAACGGGTATTTTTTAGTCTGAGCACTTACAGCTAAAATCCGAGTATATAGATTTGGAATAAGAATTATTAGAATTAATTTTACAAACACTGCATTCTACATTCAAGGTTTTTCAAAACTTCAGAAAGAAAAAAATGAATAACCATATCTCATAACTAATGATAAATTTCGAAAACTAAGTGAGATACTAAATCGATTTAAACTTTATCGATTGGTGACATTAACATTAACATTTTTTTACCGTTATTTTAACGGACTATGCTCTAGTGAAATAGCCAGTTGCATTCCTCCCCTTAAACGATTTAACCGTAATACCCGCGCATCTAGGAATGCCCATCAGTTTACCCTTGAGCCCAACTTCGGACGTACTATGAAGTACAGAGATTCTTTTTTTAGCCGTACTACGCGAATGTGGAACGCCTTGCCACGCTCTATCTTTCCCTGTCATTGCAATGTTCATAAATTTAAAACCAATGTACACCGACACCTCCTATCCAACCCTTCCCTCTTTTCCTAATGCTCACACTGTGTCTTTGGCATATTAAAGGTATAAAAAACCCTTTTAGTGTTTGCTAATTATAAAAAAAAAAAAAAAATGAGGACAAAGGTATTTACTATGCAATTCAATTTATTGTTAAGGCATATGTTATGTTTCAACTAAGACTTAAAAAGCCCTTTTTGGTTGTCTTTGGCATTTTGAAAATGGCATGTTTTAAAAACTTCATGTGATAGAAAATTTTAAAAGCGAGATTTAAATTCATGACATCTTAATTCTTTAAAAAATAGTCTTATTTTGCTTATGCAACAGAAATAAACGTAATTTTGTTGACCAGTGTCATCCTAAACGTCTTGTGTCTGTCGGCGGGTATTTCATTTAATAGAAAATATGTCATTTTAACAGGCGTATCTATGATTGTTATAATAAAATCATTTTAAATAAACTGCCAACAGCCCCCTAAATAAAATAGGAGAAGAATTGGGACTAGGGTATCAATCTTTGATACAATACGCTATGTAGTAAACAAACAAGATTTGTGGAAGATTCCTAGAAATAATCATTAAAAAAATATTTTATAAAACAGGACGGAGTTCCTTGTGATAAATAGGTGTGCCTTAGCCGTATATCTTTATTTCTTTTACATAATATGGTTAGCCAATTATGTAGATAGAAAAAGTTGTTATTAAATCATGCGTTATTGCATAATTAATGAGTATTTTTGTTGTCATAGAATTAATAAAAATTAAATAATAAATAATCAGATAAACAAATAAGAATGAAAAACAATAGTTTATCATTTTAGCATAGCCGGGCGGGGCGGCCGGCGGCTGACACAGCGGCATAGCGTTGACGATGTTGATAGTACCCGCATTTTAAAATATGTTGACTTGCGTTTGGAATAAAATGCAAAAACTTGTGCAAGTTGGGTTGGAAAATTTGGATCGAATCGAGATGTTAGTGAGCAGCCGAGGATTGAATAATCAAGCTACATTGACAAATATCCAACAGAAAAACTATACCTTTGTAATAAAGAAATGTATAAAACATTTAGTTTTAACCAGCTGTTTCAAGATAAGATTAGATTAGGATTAGATAGATTTTGTATTAGAATATTATAAATACATTTTACAAATCATGTTTTTACATATATACAAAAAAATCATTATGACATGGCAATTGCCGTCTGCCAGATTGACAATTTACTCGTAACATAAATTATGCATAATTATATTGTAATAAGCTTTTATAACTATTTATGTGGATTTAAAAAAGAATTTTTTTTTTTTAACATTAAGTTTGAATTAGATTAATTAGTTTAAGTGGATTATTGTTTGATAAATCAGAAGTCTTCGTTCATAATTCTAGATCTTTAACTTCACGCGATTTTGCAATATTTGTACAAATTGCCGACATTCATCTCATTCAGCAAGGCAACAACTTGTTCATCTGATAAGAAGTCACTTCCAGAAAAGCTCCTTCTTGTTTCCTTTAAAGTAGGGCATTTTCCAACGAAATGAATAACGTGCTCTCTTTCTCTAAGATTGCACATACTGCACCCCAATGGTAATTCGGGTCAATGTTGTATGAAATTCAGGCTTATGAGTTTGTTTCGGAGTCTAACCATTGTTGAAATCTCGTTCCCACTATTTGCATCACTGAAGTAGTTTCTTTCAGCAAGATTGTGGTGCAGCCTTCTATAAATAGTTCTGAATCAGGAAGCTTCAGTTTCATAATCTTCTCTACATTTTTATCTACTTTCGCAATCACATCATATAAGATATCCTTGCAACTTCATATGCTTCCAACGTTTAAATTGAACTCCACGTTACATCCTTCGGCGAGGCAATTCCAGACGAAATACTCTTTTCACGTAGTGAGTTAGTAGTTTCTCCACTGTGAGAAACTTTTTACATCCCCAAACTTGTGCGCCGTAAAAAAGAATTCTCTCCGCTGCAGCTTCAAATACTTTATATTTTATACTATGTGCTATGTTGACGTTCATAAAAACTCTTTTCCATGCTATATTTATAGCTGTTTTTGCTTTTTGCAGTTTTTCTTCTAGATGCTTTTCCATGTTTAAGTTGCTTGAAAAGATGACGCCTAGGTATTTGTACTCCTTGACGCACTCAATGTCTTCTCCGTTAATCACCCACTTTACATTTGATGCGTTCCGTCCACCTCCTCTTTTAAAAATCATCACCTTGGATTTTTGAGTTTTGACAACGAAATTCCAAAAACAACAGTAGGTAATTGTAAATCTTGTTTATCATAAGTTGGAGTGTTTCTGGGGAGTAAGCAAACAAGACTTTATCATCCCCGAACATCAATGCTTTAATACGCTCTCCAGCAAAGTCAACTCCACCAGGAAGGAAATCAATTAGATCATTTATGAAGAGCGAAAAGAGGGTAGCACTCAGTGTGCATCCCTGCCTCACTCCTGACGAAGTTGCAAACCAATCCGAAAGTTCCACTCCATTCCATTAAGCCAAACTTCAACGAACATCCCAGATTGTACAATTTGTAAAATAAGGCACCTCTGTTGATCGTGTCAAAAGCTGCTTTGAAATCAATGAAGAATACATACAATATTTTATCCTGCATGCAGAAGCTTTCAGCAAGGCTCCTGACTACAAAGATATTGTCGATTGTAAAGTATCCGGATCTAAAACCAGCTTGACACTTGTTTAGCCCATTTTGCGTTTTAATCCATCTTGCAAGTCGTTTCTGTAACATTGTTGTGAAGATCTTATTTGTTGCATTTAGAAAAGAGATTCCTTGATAGTTCGCTGCATCCAAAAAGTATCCTTTTTTGTGTATCGGGAATATTACAGCAGTCCCGCAGCAGCTGTTTCAATTTGACAGAAAATCATACGCCCATCTATTCCTGTGAAAAAAATGATTACTCACCGTAATGCTGGGTGCTTTCTCATTGATGAAATAAGTTGGTCTTATTTCCTAAAATAATTAAGACATATTTCACTTATATGTCCAACTTTTTAAAAATTGGCGTTATTTCACTTTTGTAAAGTTGTACTAAAGCTAATTTTGAAAATTTTCGTGGGTGGGTGGTGCGTGCGTTTCGTCTAGTCCGCGGACGGTTCGGTGCAGTGCACGTACACCTCCTTCTCCCCGTCCAGTTGAAGAGTGCATTGGAGAAGAAATAAAATAATAACAGAATTCCTAAAATTGGGAACTTATTTCAATCTTTTTGGGGACTTATTTTTCCTTTTGGCCGACTCATTTAATTTTAGAATTTTGTTATTATTTTATTTTTATAATGCAATGAAGCTCCAATTGGTGGAGGGGGATTTCATTTGTTTTGTGGGGATTATATCTTGGGAAGTTATTTTTCGGGGACTATGGACCTACATACATAAATATTTGGTAAAAGTAATAAATTCATGACTTGTTTTAGTCATTGATTTCAAAAAAGCCTTGAAAGTTTGTCAAATAACTATTAGAGAGTTTTCTATCATTTTGACTACGGCCTCTTTTTTTATGTGTCATAAATTTTAAACTTGGAATTTACTTCTTCCTTCAGATCATCATAAAAAATCCATCAAAAACATAATTGCCTACAAAATATTCCTCAGGTAGGTTAAAGAAATATTACTTATTTCTTTTCCCCATTGACAAGACACTCTTTTACACAAAATATTAAATATAATTGTGGAGAAAATAAACAAATCGTAGAGTAATAAAGTTAGGTTAGGTTAATTTGAGGGGCTGACAGTTGATGTCTTTACCGTCACACTTAGATCAATACAGAGATCGCAGTGATCGCTTGTGCAGCTGCATAACTCTTTCCGTTCTTTGTTTGATAAAACAGAGCCAGATATTTCTTGTAGTGCCGCAGGTGTCAAGAAGGTTCCACCTTTCATCGGTCTTGATAGTTATTCTTTTTGAGATTTCCTGCTTTATGCTTGAGTCAAGCATTGAATCTAGTCTTGCTAATTCATCAGCTTTCTCGTTGCCTAGTATATTGCTTTGGCCTGGGACCCAGCAAAGTCTAATGTTGTGCTGTGCGCCAAGAACCTTAAACTCTTCGAGGCAGCATGAAACAAGCTTTGATTTAACCCGAATTGCAGTAATCCCTTTTATTGCCGCTAGGCTATCAATGTTAAAGGTGATATCAGCTCTTGGTATTGCCAACATTGAAATCTTTTTAGCAGCTGTTGTCACTGCCATTACCTCCGCTGGGAAGACGATACTGTAGTTTGGAAGCCTAAGCGAGGCGGTTAACTTGAGAGATTCAGAATAGAAGCCTGCCCCTACACCAGTGTCCATTTTAGAACCATCAGTATAGATAGCTATTGACGACTTACTGGAGTATGGTTTATTATCTATCCATTTCTCTCTGTTTGGGGTGGCAACCTGAAATGGTTTATGAAAATCAAGTTCGGGTATTTTATAGTTTGTTGAAGTACCATGTCCCATAACTTTATGAAGGATCTGAGCATATCCTATGGAACTGTTTATCCAGACTCAGGGCACTTATGACCGCGGATTCTTGAACAAGGACACCCAGTTTTGTCAAAGTTTTCAGGTTCGTGCTCTTTTCTAAGGCTTTCCACCGTACCAAATTACCATAGGTTAGTATTGGTCTAATTACTGCCGAATACATCCACCTGATAATTTTAGGGTTTGGTCCCAAGGTTTTCCCGAAAATTTTATTGCTGGAGTAAAAGGCAATCGATGCCTTTTTGAATCTATCTTTGGTGTTCAGTCCCCAGTTTAGCTTTTTTTATCTAAGATCACACCGATACTTTTCGTGATCAGAGATTTTAAGAGGGCAGCCTTCATTTGAAGGTATTTTAATATCAGGTATTTTGCGCTTGTTAGTAAATAGCACTAGTTCTGTTTTAGCTGGATTGACGGTCAACCCACAGTTTCTAGTCCATTTGCTTACCAACGAGAGGGCGTATTCGGTTTGTTCACTGATAGTGGGTAGTGACTTGCCAGCCGCTAGTAATGCAAGATCATCAGCGTAGGCTATTATTCTTACTCCACTTGATTTCAGTTTAGAGAGTATGCCGTTCATGAAAAGAACCCAAACTAGCGGTGAGAGAACTCCACCCTGAGGAATGAAAACTACATTTACCTCACGCCACGATAAGGGAACATACCCCCATTTAAGGCTATTATTAAAAATGCTTGCTAGTTAGAGGATGATAAGGTTTATGCTCTTCTGAAGCATCATAGGGAAAATTCCGTCTATACCAGGATATTTGTACGTGGAAGAGGAGTGAATGGCCCATTTTATCGTTTCCTTCTTTATAATATCCGATAGTATTAGGGTTTCTGTATGATATTCTGTTTCAGTAATCACAAGGAGCTCAAGCGTTTCGCCACCGGATTCAGTCCAGTTAAATAAATAAATTGAGTGGCGCAACAGTCCGTTGTGAACCAGGGCCTAGTGACTTACAACTCTCAACCATTCCTGTGTGCGAGTACTGTGTCAGGAATGGAAAGGACCTACAATTTTAGGCCGAATCTGAACGGCTAATTTAAGAAAGCACTTTTTCATGACAAGAATTACTCTTGAAGGATTTGTCAATTCCTCGCAAGGGGCAGTACCCGCGAAAATTTATTTTTTTTTTAAATTAAGGTGGCACAGGCAGAGATTGAACCCAAGACCCCTTGCATGACAGTCCAACGCACTAACCATCATGCCACGGAGACTACATTCAGTCCAGTTGCCTTTAGGTTTTTTGAGAGATCCTAAAGTGACTGAATCCTTGGTCAGAATTTTCCTGAGTCTTTGCTGATGCATTTGTACTTTCTATTTCGTCACAGAAGGCCATCCATGAGCTACGTTTTGCTCGTTGTGTTTCGACCTTAAAAATACGTTGACTTGTCTTATAATGTTCCCAATCAGCTTCTTTCCTAGTTCTTTTGGCGACGACGTTGAAAAGTCTTCTAGTTTCTTTTCTTAAGTTGCCTATTTCAATGGTCCACTAGGGTAGTTTTTTCCTGCCTTTTCCCATATGATTGGTGGGAAAGCTTTTTTCAAAAGCGTGATAGATAGATAGAAGTGTGTCCGGGTTTTGAATCTCCTGTCCTACTTTGCTACAGAACATATTCCAGTTTGTTTTTCTGAAATTCCTAAAGGGTTTTGGAGTTGCTGCTTCATTTTGTATCAAGAAGCCTATCAGTTTATGTTCTGAGATTTATTCCTCTTAAGAACATTCCATTGATCTATTACTATTGTGCTTGAGTTATTGGTTGGGGTAGCGTCGTTACCCCTGTTTGCTACTAAAAGATTATGGTCTAGTATAAATTTAAAAAGGGACTCACCTCTGTTGTAATAAAGTTAAGGTTTCAATTGAATAAAAAATTTCTTTGAGACAAAAGGCTCGGATATGGCTTTAGTTTTGAGTAAAAAATACATTGAAACGATTTGAAGGAAGGTAGATAGAAAATGCTTTTCATTTTGAATTCAGGGTCAGACAGAACCAATAATACAATCACACAATAAAATTTTCTATTTTGAAATTAAACCAAAAATATGTATACTCAGGTAAAAGTAGTCCATTACTATACCCATTAGTATATTTGTACTATATTTTATCAACATATTTATGAATGAATGAGTTGTTACTTTTTTTTATACAAAATAATGAAGTTTCCAAATAAATATACTTCATTTTCTATTTCTATATGCTGTTTAAGTTTCTGTTACTCCAAGGGTCAACAACATGCTTCCAATATTTGTACGTTATGCAATTGAACTTTGCTGCCATTCAATGCTTGAGTTCGAGGTTTACTTTAAGAAACCAGACTCCTTTCCATATTTTGTTTATGTGTATATGTACATACAAATGTATCTGTCTGCAAAACTTCGATTATAAATATTTATAAAGTCATATGTATGTGTACCTGCATATAAAATTAAACATAATTATTATAAATAAATCCACATCTATTAAACAGGTTCATTAAGATAATAAGAGATTAGTGCCCCTACAATCATCAGCGTTGGCGTTTGGCATCATGACAAATTTAAAAGCACACTTTTCCTACTATAGCCGGTTTTTTAAATCAAATAATTATGAATAATTTATAAATCTACAAGTATTTATTTACATATTTGTGTTTTTTTTTGTTGTCTTCATATTTTGAATCTTTTACACCGTGGAAGCCGGCAGCCGGCCAAATTAAACATTACTCCTTAAATCATGTTCTTTTGTGATGCGTAAGTTTTAAAAATATTTACATGTCGAACCTAAGGCAATAAAAAAACACTCTGGTCTGAGTAGCGTATGCGCCTACACTATCAAATTGCTAATTAATTAGCATAAACTCCACGCGGCCAGTGATTAAAAAAAAAACTTTTTTTCCATCACAGATCAGGTCTTTATGATGGTACGAAATTTTTAAGTTAATCATTAATACACACTACCTATACTTTTAAAAATTGTTTAACGTCAAATTAAATACCCAACTGGTTTTAGTTTGGCTTCTGGGTTTCAGGTTTATAGTGATGGAAAGATCTTCTGGTCTGGTGATCGATGCTTTCGGTTTCGGATGGCTTAAAAATGATTTGATTCCTCATTTAAATAAATTACAGGTATGAAGACAGTTTGAATGAAAGAATATATAATATGTTGATTATTTTCTTCACGGTATTATTTTGTTTATCTTTTATTAGTATTTTTTTGCTGGTGAAATAAATAGTTAATAATACTATGAATTACGACTTAAGAATGTAGAGGAAATTTACCGGTTAAAATATTAAACGAACAAACTTTAAATTAATACTTGCATTCAAGGTCATGGTGCAGGATATTCAACCGAATTAAACAAACAAAACAAATTGCAGAATTTACATAAAGAAATCTTCTAATACTATTATTAATTTATTTAAAATTGATAATGGAAAAAAACATTTTAAAACATGTTTATTTTAATCTTAAAAGTTAGTTATGGTTTTGATGATTAAAATCTTGAGAAGAATTCTCTTGATCAAATCATCCGTGGATTCTCCAGTTTCAGTTAGTCAAAACTATTTGATGGTGTTGGGTGAACTCAGGAGTTTAGACAACGACTTATAGATTTGGTTGATAAAGAGCTAAATTAAATAAATAAGAAATAAGAAGAACCGCGGAGCTGGAACATCGATACCATGTCATGAATTATAGTATTATTTTTTGAGTGTCAACAATTTAAGTTATTGTTTTCTTCAATATCCAAAGTTAACTTATAGTCGTCATACTCGAAGGAGCTCGCTTTGAACAACTTATTTTTATTCTGTCTGTGTCGTAAATTTAAAGTTGTGTGCATTAATTACTTTGACAGCTGTTTCTACAAATCGAGGTCAATCTTCATCTCCTTTATGTATTCATGCTATTGGGCCGAACTCTTGAATTATATTGAAAGTGTTCATAAGTTTCATTTTAGAAGAAAACTCTTACTTAAAAAATAGCAACAAAGGTCTTTGAATGGACCGGAAGGGTACGTGCAGGAGTGAATTTTGAAGAAAATAAACCATAACTCACCAATGTGGAACATTGAAAGATATATTCCTTAAAATACACCGTACGTTCCACACACATATCTGAATGTTAAGAGCTATTAAAAACCCAGCTGTCAAAAGAAGTAAGATCATAATTTGGTGATACTGACTTTCCGCCATCATTATCCAAAATTGCCACAACTTTAATTTTTTCCAACATCAATGAAATTGCAGTTTACATTTTAGCTACCAGCATGCAATAAATAACTGGCAACTCTGAACAACTTGATGTTTCTTACTACAACCCGCCGACCAACTTCAAGTGTCAGGCATGCTATAGCTATAATTTAACATTTCGGAACAAAATAGTTCCACTTAAAGCGTGCATTTTCATTGTATTCCCACCTGTGAGTTTTACATTCAATGATCAATTGTAACGTCATATGCTTGATTCCAATCAATATTGATCCTCATGTAGGTAATGGAAAGCATTAAGATGGAGGTATTCACATTTATCGTCGTCTGCATATTTTTCATTTTAACAATCAATTGAACTGGCCTGTGTAAAGATAATATTGCAAACTAATCCTTCATTCATTCATACATTCTTCTTAAAAGTTTAGAGCCTGTTTATACAAAACCCTCCTTGGCATTAGACTTTGTTATCAATTTGTTCTACTCTGACACCATTATTTAAATTTTAGCTGATTTTAATTTACCACACATTTACTGGATTCCATTTGAAGAAGAATCCTGCATTGAAGCTTCTCTCTCCTTCACAATTGGAACTACATTTTCTTGATAAACTCCTTCTAACTAACTTATAGCAAACAAGCTGTATTAAAGACTTAAAAAATCGAATTCTCGATTTTATATTTTCTTCTGACTCTACCTTTGTTCAAGAATCTCAGGTCTCAGATCAGGCATCACTTATATTGATAAATGTCAACTCCCTTCGGACACTTATTTTTGACTTAAGTAATAACCTTACTGAACACAGTAATTCCTTTGATTTTTATAAGATTAAGATTTCAGAAGAGCTAATTTCCAGTTGTTGTCTGAAGATTTAACCACTTTTGGAATTGTTGATACTTAGAATTTTCTAATATTGACGAAGCAGTTTCAAATTAATTTTTATTAGATAGTTAATACTTGTTTCGAAATAAAATCTTACCTTAAAGAAATCAAGAAATACAAACTTTAGTACACGAAAGAATTGCGTTCATTGCGTAACAAAAAAGTAAGGCATGGAAAACTTACCTCGAAACTGTGTCTCCAATCAATTTCTCTTTTTTATGTCGAACTCTTTAATGAATTCAAGTCTCTTTTTAATTTTGTATAAGCTAGTTATGTTACTGATATGGGCACCTCTTTTGAAGGTGAATACTAAAAAATGTTGGAAACTTGTAAACTTAAAGAAAAAATCAGATGGCTTTCCAGTTAACTCCTCTTACAAGAAACTTCCATTAGATAAAACTGTTGATATCTGTAACGCTTTCGCAACCAATTTCAACCCCCTACGTTTATATTCAAATTTTCTCTAAAAACAGGGAAATTTTCCAGTAAATGTAAGAAGTCATTTTCAAGGAAGGTAACAAAAAACTATAGGCCAATTCCAAAGCTTTCTTGTACATATTGTTTGAGCATGTTGTATGTGAGAGTGTAGCAATTTTTAAGTACAAATCTCATTTGCGAACAGCAACATGGATTCGTGAAAAAAGATCAACTGTTACAAATCTCCTCATATTTTAAGACATATGTTTAAACGTTTAAGAACAAGGTTATGAAGTTGACTATGAAGTGTGTATGCTATGCACTGACTTTTCTTAAGCTTTTGACCAACTATGTTACGGAATTATTTTATTTAAACTTAAACCTCTTGGTCTTACACCATTTTTCTTAGCTTGGATCAAATCACACCTTGAAAACAGATCCTATGAGGTAAAGCTTAAAAATTGTCATTCAAATCCTTTTGTTACTCAATGTGGTGTTCCCCAGGAAAGCCATATTTGCCCTTTTCTGTTCATCCTGCCTATTAACGACGTACCGTCATGTCTGCGCTCGAGTGAAGTTCTCATTTTTCTGATGACATGAAGATTTTTAAAATAATAAAGTCTACCCATGATCGTAGTCTTTTACAAGCCCATATAGATAGTTTTAAATTTTGGAATGGGTAAAGCAGCCTACCCTAAACCCTTTCAAATGCCAGTCGATATCTTTTACTAAAAAAGAGGCTGCGATGTGACCCACACTGATGACTTCCCATCCCGTCTATCTATTTGTCTTGCTTAAAAGTTTGTAGGTTTTTTTGTTGGGTTAAAAAAGTTGTTATTTGAATTATTCTTACAAATTTTAAAACTACCAACAATATTTTTCATATCAAGAAACAGATAAGTTTGAAAATCTAGTTTTATTAAATAGACTTTTAGTCGAAAACAATTTTTTACCAATTTTAGTAGTATTTGAGAGATATCAAGAACCGAACTTCAATTTTTACCAAATTTGCGTACCATTTTTTGAAGATTTTATTTTTGTATAAAAAAAAACGGTGTGGAAAACAATATTTTCTGTGAAATAAAAAGAGTTTGAAGACAATATTTTAAGTTCTTAAAAGCTTTTAGAGTCGTAAGTAAATTGTTTTTTGTAAGTTTTTTATTTTTTGTAAAATCAAAATTTTACTGAGTGTTGACAACAATATTTTTTAAAAGATAAAAGAAGTTTAAAGCGAATATTTCGAAGTTTTGAAAAGATATTTGAGTCGAAAATCAATTTTTACCAACTTTTATTTTTTTTTGTTTAGGTTTTTATTTCCTGTACAAAAATTGTCAATTCGATTTTTTTAGAATTTTCTGAATGTTAAAACAGTATTTCTTAAAAGATAAAATTAGTTCAAAGCCATAATCTCAAGCTTTTAAAAAGATACTTGAGTCGAAATTTAATTTTTATCAACTTTGAGTAATGTTTTTTTTGGTTTTTATTTTTTATTAAAATAACTTTCAATTCGATTTTTTTTTAAATTTTTCCAGTTGTTAAAAACTTTATCTTAAAAATTTAAATATTTTTTTGGTTCGTGAGATATTTAGGTTTAACCAAAATGTTCACCTTTTTTTAAACTGCTATGGTAAAAAAACCACACACGCAATTTTCTTTTTTGCATCTTTCTGCATTACAAAATTTTTTTGAAGTCGATATCTCTTCTGGTTCTTAAGCTATAGACAACGAAAAATCGTTGTGAACCTTCGGACGTACTGAAATACAAACGTACGGACATACGGACGTGTTCTGTGATAGTTCGTGTTAAATATGTTTTTTACTTTGTTCGTGTATCAGGATTTAAAATTGTTATTTTCTTACTAACAACGAACACATGCACTTATGATGAGCCTCTGATACTCTTAAAAGTCCATAAATTGCTATGATTGGTTTCAATCATAAAAATAAATGATAGCTTCAAATAGTCCCTAACTTGGCAGTTAGTGGAGTTATTATGCATTAAAATGAAATCTGTTATAACTTAGAACTCATTTTTAGACAAACATTCTTTCAAAAAAGGAGATAGAGAAATCTCTAGGAAAATAATTTTTCATTACACTTACTCTTTTATTAGACTTAAGTTAGCAAAAGACCAAAAACGTATAATAATTATATTTGTTAGGGCTCATTTATTACAACACATTCTACAAAAGAAGCAGCATCAGTAAAAAATTACTTTGGGATTTGAATTAAAATCAATCAATGTAAAATTCGTCATAAGAAATCACTTGTAGGACTTCACTTAATAATAATTTTATAATGTCTGAGTATCCTTCATTTATGCCGCTTTCCAACTCTGTCCAAACATCTCGCCAATTGTCGTTGATGACTTTGTTAAGTTCGTCACCTACAGCCTTATTGCCATTGAATAAGTTATCTAGTTTTATGCTCATTCTGAAAAAAAAAATTGAACTTGTATATAAGATCAGCACATAAAGGAGCAGAGGTTTGATTTTTAAAATCAACGTTTATTAATTTTTCCTCAATGATTGCTGATCAAATAAAAGGTTACCATTGAAACTTTACTTACAGTTCAGGCTCATTGTGGACTTTCATTTTCAAAATTGATATTCTTTCCTTTCCGTCCTCCTTAATTATTGCAAACTTTAACTTAACACCACTTTTAAAATTCTTCAATTGCAAATCAGCAGTTCCATTGCCTACGATCGGCAGTAACAGAATTCTTCCATTTGCTTCGTAATGACCTTTAATTCTTAACTCAGGAATTATTACATACATTTCAAATTTCGATTTCTTTAAATCTTTTTCGAAACCAACCACCTTGGTGACGTTTAATTTTGACAGTCCAAACACATCCAGATTAGTAAATTTGAAGTTTAAATTTAGTGGATTATTACCATTGGTTCTAGCAACTACCATTTCATCCAAATGAATTGGTTCGATTCGTCGCAAACCGAGTTCTGCATTGCCATTTGGATAGTCGTTCAAAATCTTAGTGGTGGTTTTTGCTATGCAAACTACATCTGCTGGACGACATTTTTGAATACTTGAAGCTGCAATACGTTATAAATGGGTTAAATTACTAAAAAAAAAAAAATACAAAATTAAGCACACTCACGTATTCCAGCCAAACTTTCCTGCAGAATTAAAAGTCCTAAAATTAATGTCGATCGAAATGAGAACTCCATATCCCACTGTAAAAGGTATGAAATTGTATTTTTGAATGTTGTAAATTTGATCACGATTATTTATTTTTTACACCTACATACGTTTACAGAAAATTATTTTGACACTAATGATTCTGTTGGAAGTGTTCCCGGTTTTATATTCAGGAAATTCTACAAAAGAAGATTGAACTTTAATCCCAAAAAAACATAAACCTATTTTTGTGTACTTTTAATTTCGTTTTATGGGATTAAAAGTCATTATAAGAAACAAATGTATCTAATGCAATTAAAAATAAAATTCTATTTCTTGTTTCTTTAATTGTCATTAAATATTTAATGTTGGGTATTATAGAGATATTTAAGTGATTTTTTAATGAGGAGGAATTAAACATATAAACAAAAGATTAATTGTTGAAGATCTGGTTTAATACGTCAGAAGTTGATTTAATTATGCCTACCAAAAGATAATGTTCAATTCACCCGAATATTATATCACATAGGGACTCCTATTGGTAAAGAGCTAACCTGCTTTCATCAGGGATTATAAACCTTGTCAATGTTGAAAGCAGATTAGCTCTAAACGAATTAGTTTTCAAAGGTGAACGGCCGTGAATTCAATCCATCACATCAGTAAAATAAAATGAAAAGAAAAGTATAATATTGATATATTACAAAAGTCGTTATGAAATCAAAAATTCTTAAGTTATTTTTTAAATTTTGTAATTATAAGCATTAAAAGTGTAAATTTGACCTTTTGATCCTACAAAATTAATAAAATTATTAAATTCATGCTTGACTTTGAAAAAATCCTTTCTTAAATAACAGAAGTATATACATTGAAATTGATTTAAATTTTATTATTTCATTTTAATTTTAAAATGCATAGTAATAGTTATACCGACAATGCTGTAGTTGGTGATAATATGGAAAATTGTTTTTGATATATTCCTTCTTTCATTGAGCATTTTAACATAACAGTTACTAAGCCTGGTGTACTTGTATTACTAAGAGAACTAGGGCCCATTTATAAGCCTGATACGTATTAAAGACTTTGTTCCTCTTGTTTTGCGTCACCATGCGCAGATACTCCTTACTTCAATTTAACAATGTTCTTCAAACTGTCAACATCCTCTAGGTTGTGTATTGTTAATGATCTTGATATATATCTTTCATTTCTTGAAGAGGTGATTAAAATTAGCTACGGTGATCTTGATATTTACTACCTTTACTTTACTGTCACTTTGCCTGTCGACACAAACCGGACCATAGATCATACGCAGAACCTTGCTCTCGAAGACACCAAGAGATCCTTCATCCGATAGGGCATCATTTCCAACTGCAAGCTTAGACCAAAGAAACAGCGATTAGCAAGGGTAATTCTACGTTTGATCTCCGCGCTGATGTCATTTGCGGAACTAGCAGCAGTGCCCAGGTAAACAAATTCGTTTACCACCTCGAAGTTGTACATGTCAGTTGTCACATTTTGACCAAGTCTACGGTTTGAATCGACTCTATTTGATGACAGTAAATACTTTTGTCCTCGTTAATGTCAAGACCCATTTTCTTCGCCTCAGACTCCATATTAGAGAAGGCACTTGTCACTGCTCGTTTGTTTCTTCCTATAATGTCGATGTCATCTGCATATCCAAGATATTGTGTGGATTTTTGAAAGATGGTGCCACTTGTATTGGCGTTGGTGTTGCGCACCACTCTTTCAAAGTCCTGTGGTGGTTTCGAAGGCTTCGGTCGAGTCTCTTCCCATTTTGACCCAGCAACGAGCATTTCCCAGCGTCATCCTGATAAGTCGTATCAGTTTGGTACGGATACCAAAACTCAACATGGCACGGCTTTAAAATCGATGAAAAGATGGTGTGCTTCGATGTTATGTCCTAGGGTCTTTTACAGGATTTGGCGTAGAGTGAAAATTTGGTCGATGGTAGATTTTCCAGGCCTGAGTGAACTCGGAGTCAAACCAGGGGTTCCTTAGTGGCGGCTGTGAGAAACCTCTTCTGCAGCATTCCTGATGGATTGTTTGCAAAGCTGACAGTGGGTCTCTGGCACATCTCGCCTGCTTTAGGGTTTCTCGAAAGCTCTAGGGATACTCGGTCGGCAAAGGCATTGGCGGTATGCTCCTGCTGCAGTCTTCCAACGTTAAATCTTCTCCTCGAGGTTGTTGTTCGCCTAAGAGCTTCCATGGATATTTGTACGCCCAGTTTAGCACCAAATAGGTAGCGGTCGAATTCTTTGTTGGCTGATCTTTCGTCAATAGCAAAATGATCGATTTGGTTACATGTTCGATCGTCGAGGGACCGCCAAGTACCTTTGTGGATATCTGGGCGGGGGAATCTGGTGCTACTCAACACAATGTTTTTTCTCGGCTAGGAAGTCGATAAGCCTGAGTCCGTGTTCAGATGTGATGTCGTATAGGCTATGTCTTCCGAATGACAAAAGATGCCTTCTTACCAATTTTGGCGTTAAAATCTCCCAGGACAATTTTAACGTCGTTTTTGGTACATTGCTCATATGTTTTGGCGAGGAGCTCGTAGAATTCTTCTTTGCTATTGTCATCTTTCTCTTCCGTCGGGTCATGCGCGCTGATAAGGCTCAGGTGGTGGAATTTGGCCTTAATGCGGATTGTCGTCACTCATTCGCTTACTTCCCGAAACCTTAAAACTCTTTGATTTAATTTCCCTCTGACAGCAAAACCACATCCAAATAAGCGCTTCTTCCCATCGAGTAGACACTTCCCATAGTAGAAGTCACAACCTTCAAACTTCCTACTGCCTGGCCTATTCCAGCGCATTTCCTGGAGGGCTGTCACATCAGCTTTGAGTTCGTCGAGGGCAACGGCAAGCTGCTCTGCATTGCGTGGCCGGTTGAGTGTACGCACATTCCATGTACATACACGTACATTGTTGTCCGTCTTTCGTTTGCGGGGGAGGGGGGTGTTAAAAATTTCGTGAGTCTTGCTTTTTTTGTATTTTTTTTTTAATGAAGCTTATTTTTTTTTATAAAAGTTTGAAAAGAATTAGTATAAGAAATAAGTTGTTGGATGTTTTGACCAAAAAACATTATTCTATTATAAAATGAATTCTGATTTCGAATCTACTGATGCTTTTTCATTTGTTGCTATTATTTTGGAAATATCTTAAGCTATGTGCCAAATGAGACGGTTTTGTCTTCGATTACCTAAAAGACATAGCAGGATTTAGAAACAATTAGGTGAAAGATACTTTCCAGAAAAATAAATAAATACCATTAGAAGACAAACATTAGTTTTTTCTTTACTTACAACATACAAGTCGTGTTTCTTTGGTAACATATAAAGGACGGTTAACTTTTAAGGGCCGATGTTTAATGCAAACCACACCTAAATTTCATGTTTTTTTCCTGCATTTCATTTTATATTTCCCAATATCAGTCTAATTCAATTTGTTAAACTTATTCAGGCTTATCATGAAAATCGTAGTACCCGTGGAATGATGGTAAGTGCGTTGGACTATCATGCCAGAGGTCTTGGGTGTGATCCCAGCCTATGCCAAAATGCTAAGAAAATCATCTTAATTCATGACTTTATTTATTGTAGTTCCTTTAATACAAACGTTAACAATTCTTTATATATACTTAAAATCTAAAAACTTAAACTAGACTGTTGAATAATTTTAATTTGCAATTTATTCTTTTTATATTATCATTTGGTGAATTAATACAAGAGTCAAATTTATTATAGATTTCAATTTATTGATTTAAGGGGCTTTGTACACCATCGAAACCCATTCATTTATAAATAAAACAAATAGAATAGGACCAAGGTGACTACCCTGGGGGACACCAGAATTCACAACAAATGAACTTGAACACTCATTACTAAATTTAACACTATAACGTCTACCTGCAAATATGAGGAGATACAGTTTATGAAACTGTCGTTAAAACCTAACAGTAGTGTTTTATGACACAATTTGTTCACGTTTTACAAACACATTTAAACAAAAGGTCGTAAAGTTAAACAGATTAGTAACAGTTAAATGGTTTTTAACAAAACCATTCTTGTTATCACAGATACTTGAACTACAGTGAAAAGAAAGGACGCTACGATTGACTCAAATAGTTTAGGTATCACAGATACGAGAAGTTTAGCAATAGGTCGGTAGTTCATTATTTCGTTTTTTGGACCTCTTTTGTGTACTGGTATTATAAAGGAGCTCTTCTTGATAAAAGGAAACAGAGAGTTACTTAAAGACGTGTTGAAAAGAACACATAACGGATGTGCTAAATACGCAGCACATTTCTTTAAAAATGGATGATGGTACACCGTCGGGACCAGAACTAAAACATTCGTCAAGTTGTAGGACACTATTAAGGACAGTATCTTCATTTATAACGAAATTGATAGAATTTAAGTGGGGGATATTTATAAAAGTGGTAGATGTGTTAGGAAAACTAATAATATCATAATCTACAAAAGCATATTTGAAGAGTTTGGAAACATGTTCACAATTATTCTCGGCTCATTACTATTTGATGTCGAATCATTCATTAAGTTAGGGTACCCACATGACTTCTTCTTACGATTAACGAATTTTTTAAATACTATCAGGATTATTTTTAAGGTTTAATTCAATTTTCCGAATGTAGTCATCATATAGGATGTTAAAATGTCAGTGAAAAGTTGTTTTATTATAATGAACGTCTTATAATCATCATCAGTTCTTGTTTGATTATACTTTATCCAAGCTTTGTTCCTTTTGTTTTCAGGTTTTTAACGTGTGAATTAAACCATGGTGGAACATTCAAGTATTTTCGAGTCTTTTTAAATGGAATCGTTTTTTAGAAACAGTCAATAAGAGTTAAATAAAAAATGTTACACATATCGTCAATATTTATGTTACAAAATAAGTGATCCCAATTGATCGTACATAATAAGTTAAAAAGGTTATTAAAATTACACCTACTAAAGTTTGTTGTTATTAGATAACATATGTTTAAATTATGTGCTATGTCTAATGCAGGATGATGGCGTTCTTCGTCCACAATATTGACAGCAGAAAAAATCACAGCTACTTCAGAACATATGGTTTCAGTGAAAAATACCAGATTTAGTGAAACTTCTTCGGTTCTTCACACCGTTTAGTTGACTTAAGCCACATGAAGACATACCATCTGTTAATAAAAACTCATTTGAAGATGACGCGTTTATTGGAACGTAGAAGTTATCGTCATCAATTTGAATCCAATGGAGATTGGGTAAATTAAAATCACCAACAACCAGAACTTCGTCTTCAGGCTCCAAAAGGATATAAATACTTTCTATACAGTTGTTTAGTTTTTCATAAACATCGTTCTTGGAGCTTGGAGGTATACATGCTGTTGCTATTTTAGTTTTTAAGCATAGTATTTCGATGTCTGTTGATCAAAAGTGGTCAATCAGGTAACTAGTGAAAGTATTGTTAAAGTTGAAGCAGAATTTAACCTCAGTGGATTCCTCTATTCAAAGAATTGCCCCATTGATGGTGCCACACAACGAAAACATATGTGACAAATTCAATGGAGTGTAATTTCACGTGATGACGATGTCAATTATCTGCGAAGGTCACGTGATTTGACAACTTGGCACTTCTTTCTTTGGGGTTAGGTATTTGAAAAGAAAAGTGTACGTCGATAATCCAGCAACAATTATCTATAGTGCAGATAAAGTACTAAGCAGAGTAAATATCAACAAACAAACCCTATCTATTAATTTTTTCATCATCTAAATTTCATATTCCGAAACTCTATCTTCATCTTCTTTAAATATTTGAACTGACTTCTGACTTACTTTAATTCACAACCCCCTTATTGTTGTTTTTAATCATACATTACATAGTTACATACTCAAATCAACCCAAGTCTATGTGAAATCCAAAAATCAACTTTTTAATATAATATAATTGGACGTTTCTAAAAAAAATGCACTTTCGTTTCTCAAATTTCAATTCCAAGTGTTTAATCAAACCTTATCCTATTCAGCACTCTATCAAAATAAATGAAGTTATCCTAATTGCTTAATTATCACTAGTCATGCAATCGGAACCTACCATCAAAGTTTCCGACGCCTATTTAACTGTTGAAAACTTTAAACGTACCTACACAAGATACCTAATTGAATAACTTCGCCTTCCTTATCAATCAATAAGAATACCATCAGAGAAAACAGCCTTTTGTTTCGTGGCACGACGGACGTATTATAAAGGAGCAACAGGAACATTTTAGCATTAGTTATTTTTAGCCATCACCAACTTGTTTGCCAGCTACGCTTTTTGAAACCAATGAACTCATAAACTTTTCCACAACAAAACTTCAAAGACCTTACCTTAGGTCACGATTTTATAATAATGTTTCAACAGGTAATAAAGCCTGCATAAAGCGAAAATCTAAGGGCATGGTCATGGTCATGGCCCAACATACCTGTTGGTAGCTACATTGGTAATAAAATCAACTTTAATTTCAAGTAAACAAAAACAAATGCCAAGTAAACAAAACAAAATCGTTTTGACGCACACGTGACGGATATGAAAAGTCACCACCACCGGCTTCTGTTGTCGTTTGCAACGCTCGACGCGTCATCCAAATGTTTGGTTTTTGATTTTTATTTATTTACATATGATATTACTTTTGGTTGCATAGCAAAATTATGTTGTTTGTTGTGATTAAATAAAATTGTCTCTGATGGTGATTTTGTCATCGATAAAATATTTTTGTTTCGATTCTTGTCTCTCATTTGTAACAAGTCCTTAGCCGAATATATTACATCGTGTTGAGCTTTGCATATAAAACTGTGAGTAGTTACATAACTTCTTGGTAAGTGTAAAAATTTTCAAATTTTTTAGATTTTTCCATAAGGAAATTAGCTGTTAGAAACTTTGAAAACAAAATCCGTTAAATGGAACCTTCGACAAGTGGAGAGGGTGCCAATGGGCCAGGTCCTGATGTTCGACTAGAATTCATGGGTTCTTATGTAATCAAGTCACTCAAGTTGAAACCAGAAAAATGGACAAGGGTCATTACTGTGGAAGAGCACAAGGGTGTTATCAAAGAATTTCTTGATCGGCCCATGCCAGTGGTGTTGGTTATAATTTTGACACAAGCTGCACAATTGGTTCCATCCACAACATTTCCCTTGTCGCAGTTAAAGAGCAAGGGTGTCTACTTTATCAAGAAACAACCATTGCCAGTACCAAAAGAGGAATGTGAACACTTTATCATAGTTGGGGACTTGGCCACACGGACAATTGATCAATTATCAGCATTAGTAGAAGAAGTCCTAGTGCCATTATTGTCCAATGAAGACAACTACAAGTCATGGCCCGATATGGTTGCGCAAGATGTTCAAAAACATGTTCACAGTTTGAAAAGCACTGTACATCAGGTTAAGGGTCAGGTTAGTGGTGAGACTATACTTGCAATGCCCGTTGGAGTTGAGAAGATCGTGAAGGCTGCTAAGGAATTATCAGAAACACAAAAATGCACTTTCGATTTGTATTTAAAAAGTGCTATTGAAGGAGTTGTCATAAAATGGGCAACACAAATACATGATGTCATAAAAGAGAGTCCATCAAATGCTTTTCTAAATAACCAAAATCCGACACCGCACGCTGGTTAGTATACTTAAATTTTAATTTTGAAGTTTCGTACACATATTTCTGAGAATTCTGAGAACATTTTATAAGTCATATCGATTTTGGGGGAGGATGAAATATGCACATACATGTAATTCATTATTTTTTCGCACTCAGATTTTTTAACAATCACAAAGTATTTTTTTTGTATTTTGAAAAAATGTATGTTTATTACGAGGTATTTGTTTGAAAAGTGGAATGAAATCATTTATCAATTTATAGATCTTGAAAAAAAGTGTCCGTAAGTACAAAAGTATATATCATCACTGATTTTGAATGATATATGCAAACAAAAGCAAGCGAACAATATCTCGATTCAAAATCTCAACACTGGACCTGAATAATAAAGTTATATTCTAAAGCTACAAAAATTCCTTTCAGTGGGTATCAAAATAATTATCTAAACTTTTTTATCTCGCAATAAATAAACAGTTTCTACGTCGAAAAAAGTTTTTTTTACCACTCAGAACTTCAAGTTCAAATACTCGTATCTCAACTTTCCGATTACTTAATTTTCTATACTCAAGCTTAACGTCACCTTTTAGTTGACACCAGCTTTGTTTGGGTACAATCATGACCAGAAATGAGCGATACCCTAAGACTTATTTAAAACAAACAATCAATCGGGCTATAAATGCGCATTAAAAGTTCAAATTTACTTTTGTTGTATCATTAAGTTGAGGTAAGATTTAGTGATAAAACGTCAAAATGAGTCACCTGAAGTGAACCCAATCTGAACATATAGCCATCGACTGGGGAAATATTTTGTTGAGATTTAAAATTGAAAGAGGCTGGAATCCGTCCCAATAGCGTCCGACAGAAAATGTCAAATGGCATTTGTTATAACGAGTCTTTTTTTTATTCAGAAAAACGAAATGAAAATCCAATACAAAATTAAGTATCAATTTAAATCAATATAATAGTATTTTTCGCAGAGCTTGCATTTTTGTAAAAAATGTCTTGAAATGTATCAACAAATTGACAACAATAATAATATTGGAGGAAACAAGTCAATATGTTTTTCAATATATTTAAGCCGAAATTAAATGTAAGGTTTTCATTTCACTATCGAGAATATTTTTTAATGGTAGGTATACAAATTATAGTGACAAATTGCCATTTTGTAAATTAAAGCTGAATAAAATAAGAACTGAATGAAAGGGGTTCGTTCGTAGATTATGTTCTAAATGTGTGCAGACCTTCACCTTCAAATTACTTATCATACTGTAATAAGTTTACTTATTCTAGGGATTTATCGAGTGAAAAATCAATTTTTAATTTTATTAGTGTCCAGTAGTTCTTTAATTCTTAAAAAACTGTCAAATGCATTTTCCTTAAATTTTAACCAAATGTTAAAAACTATGATAAAATTTGTTCTGAGACAATATATCCGAATTGAAGATTTACCAATTTTTGATAGAAGTTTTTTAGATTTTTAATTTATGCAAAAAAAATGTCATGTAAATTTTTTTAAAACTTTTTTTTTGACTTTTCATAACTTTATTTTGATTGTTCAATTTCTTGTGTCTTTTCGAATATTAAAGGGGAAGGAAATACAATTATGAGAAAATTGACATTTCCCAAAACATAATTTTATATAATTGCAAGATTCACTACTTGAGTATTTGCTTAGGAAAATTATTTGATCTAATTATTGTTGCACCATATGTTTTTTAAAAAGCAAATCAAATAATTTAAAAAAAACTACTTCATTTATTTTCATAGCTTCAAAAATCCAATTTAAAAGGAAACCCGTTGTGAACGCACCCGCTAATCATCAAACTGTCCTTGTGAATTTATTTAGTAAATTTAAAATACTCGAACAAGCAACGTCTGCAAATTATACAAATTTTCAACCGATATGAGAAATCGGTGTGACCGAAACTTTAAAAGCGTTAAATTTTCGGTAGTAATTTTCGCCTTATCTCAATAGCTTAATGGGTTCGTCAATAAGCAAAAACACGATAGTTCCGCACTTTCAAGACGCATAGTTAGTATTGGCATTTTGTCTCTAAAGTTTGACTGTTTTTTAGCTTCCCATAGGAAGTTATTGTAATGGGTCCGATTTGTCAAATTGAAATTTTGACATTTCTCGGCGTTTCAAGGTCCCTAGAGTGGAAATAAAAGATTTTTAGAGAGATGTCTGTGCGTGCTTGTGTAAAAATTTAAGAAATTCTACAAACTTTTAAGCAAGACAAATAGACAGACGGGAAAGGGAAGTTATCAGTTCGGGTCGCATACCAGCCTCTTTTTTATTTTTTATTTATTAACTTTTACAGCTCAAGTACGAGCTTATTTACAAAAAAGCTTGTAAATTTTTAATATGATATGAATTATTTGTCTGTAGAAAATTTACATTTTGTTCATGAATCCCCACTTGATTAAAAAAAAAAATATGTGTTTGGTGCGGTTTGCATGACGGTTGCCTTATTAGGCAATATTTTTTCATCGATGTCCTGCGAATGACCAGCGTTATAGCGATAATTTTTGACCCAAATAAATTGAAAGATATGGACCTGGATGACATCTGGTTTTAACAGGGTGGTGCCACAAGCTACATAACACACGTAACAACCGATTGATTGAAGAGGAAGTTGGATGAGCGGGCCAGTCGATTAACTGCCTCGTTCATGCGACAGACAATTTTCTTTGGGGCTATGAGCTCATAGCGGCCATTTCGGCTAAAATATTGTGCCCATTCATCGAAAATTGGATTGCCACTTATAAAACCTTATATACAAGTTATTTGGTAATTATGTTTAATATGGTAAACGAATGTCATTCAAATGCAATAAAAGAGAAATTGTATCAGTAAAAGGTACAAATATTATGTATGTATCGAGAAATTGAGGATTTGGAGATTTCTTGGGGATTCAGGTAATACGATTTGTTTTTTTTTTTGAGATTTTATTATACACTCTGCTTCAAATGAAAACGTACAAACATTTTTGAAAATACTTTTTACAATTTTTTCAAATGTTGATGGATATCGTGCCATCATTTGGTACGAACTACTCCCTTTAAATATGAAGAAAGCTAACTAACAAGAAAAGTTGAATTAAAATTGTTATTGGATTAGAACAAAACAAATTTTTATGTTTGGTAGTTGGTACTTTTAATTTTAGTTTAAATTAGTTCCGCTATGAATCCTATGGACCTTTTGATATAGTTCAACGATATTTATCTAAACGCTAACTTAATTGCAGACTTTATGGCATTATTTTTCTTTAAACTGACGCCAATCACCTTTATCTGTAGGTATTAACCATCCCCAATTTGTATATTTAATAATGTTTAGATCAGATGAGTACGGCAGTTATTGAAGAAAGTGCAAGTTTTGCTTCTTTGTCCAAGCTTTTATTATGCTCAACCAGTGAATAGACGCCTTATCATAGGCTCCGTTTATGGGTCAGAAAATGTTAGATTCCTTAGGAAAATTTCTTTCTAAGATTCACTTGTGCCCAGCTGCAGTAATTTTTGATTTAACGACCTCAATCTTAATTATTTCATACTAACTGACACATTTTAATCTATCAACACTTCCTGGCCCATCAGTGGCACTGAAAATAAATATTTGTATCGTCTGAAAAAAAACAACTTGATACCATAGTTTTGAAAACTATTGTAAAAGTCAAAATGGCCAAATATTTATTAATTATCCTTGATAGTACATCCAATCTGTCTCATGTTGATCAACTAACATTTATTATTCGTTACGTAAAAGATCACAAACCTGTTGAAAGGTTTTTGGACTTTGTTGCAATTAACGAACATAGATTTGATTATTTAGCGGAAACCATACTGAAGTTTTTGGAGGATCATGGCATTTCTATAACAGATTGCAGAGAGAGGCAAGAAGGTTTTCTCGTCTGCAGGCAAGAATTGTATAACTTTTTTTTCGGTATCTTCTCATCGATGGAGTGTGTTGACTGCTCATTTAGGTCCAAAAAAAGTTTTAAAAAGTCGTTATTAAACAAGATGGTCGGTGCGAGTTGATGCTCTACCTTATATAAAGGTCATCTCGAAATTGAAGAAGCTTTGATGGCTATCGTGAACGATTTATTACAGGCACGAGAGCCCAGAGAGGAAGCATTTATTTTTTGCAAAATATTTCCAAAAACAAAATATTACCCTGGATGTTGCAATAAATTTGATGAGTGCATTAGATGTTTTTATAATTGGGCTCAGAGACAATTTTGATAACTTTGATTCATCAGCCAGACAAAAAAAAACGGATTCCGAATATAAGGACCTTTCTGAAAGGATGAGGTCACGCCAGACTATTTTTTTACGGATCTGGACCCTCAGTAATTTTGACTGGGAAAGAAAAATTTAAAATTGAAACCTTTCTTCCCATTGTCGCACACTAAGCGTTCATTTGAAACAGCGACTAGGTTAGGTTCGTATACGAAGATTGGACAACGTTTTGATTTTTTTTGATTACAAAATCTGAACTCAGAAGACTTAAAAGAGAACTGCAAATCTTTTGCTAAATTTTACAACTAAGATGTGAAGGGAGATGAACTTCATGCTGAATCCCTGACTACTTAAAAATTATCGTCACGAAAATAAAGAAACTGACAACATTCTAGAGCTTTATAATAAAATTGAAGATGAATTTCCAAATATTGAAATTGCACTAAGAATTGTCTTAAGTATGATGGTGACCAATTGCAGTGGGGAACGTTCCTTCTCTATGTTAAAAAGGATCAAAAACGAACTCAGAACTACAATGATTCAAAAAAGATTGACATGTTTGTCGCTGATATCAATCGAAAGCGACATACTCAGAGGCATCGAATTTAAAGATGTAATCAATGATTATGCTAATCTCAAATCAAGAAAAAGACCCCTTCAATACCATTTCCGAAAAGTGCCCAGGCCCCCCAAAATTGTAAAGACGGCTCTGTGCAGATTATTAACTTCCCATAGGAAGTTATTGTAATGGGCCCGATTTGTCAAATTGAAAATTTTGGCATTTCTCGACGTTTCAAGGTCTCTAGAGTCGAAATAAAAGATGTGTACATACGTTCGCTACGTTTTTTCGCCGTCCATAGCTAAAGAACCAGAAGAGATATTGACTTCAAATAAATTTTGTTATACAGATAATAAGGCAGAAAGATGTAGAAAGGGCTCCCACTAAAATTGCGGGGGTAGTTTTTTTTACCATAGCAGTTTGAAAAAAAGGTGAAAATATTGGTTAACCCTAAATATCTTCCGAACCAAAAACGCTACAGACTTGAACTAAATTTTACATAATATATTGTAACGTGATATCAAAGAAGTATATTTTTTGAAAAAAAAATCCATTTAATGGTTTTTTTTTATAAATCAAAAAAACTAAAAAAAATGTCTCACATCCAAAATTTAAAACAATTTTGTGCAACGAAGAATAATGTTTTTGACATCTGATAAAATTTTGAGAAAAATCAAATTGACAATTTTTTTTATAAAAAATAAAAATCTAAAAATAAACATTACTCAAAGTTGGTAAAAATTGAATATCGATTCAAATATCTTTTCAAAAACTTGAAATTTAGGCTTCAAACTTATCTTATCTTATAAGAAATATTGTTTTCAACATTCGGTAAAATTTTGAGAAAAATCGAATGGAGAGTTTTTTTTTAACAAAAAATAGGAACCTAAAAAAAAATTAATAAAAGTTGGTAAAAATTGATTTTCGACTCAAATATCTTTTCAAAACTTTGAGATATTGGCTTTAATTTACTTTTATCTTTCAAAAAATATTGTTGTCAACAATCAGTTAAATTTATACAAAAATCGAATTGACAGTTTTAAAAAAAAAATAAAAACCTACAAAAAAATGTATAAAAGTTATTAAAAATTGATTTTCGATCAAATATCTTTTCAAAAATTGTAGATATTGCTTTAAAACTACTTTTGTCTTTCAAAAAATACTGTTGTTAACATTCAGTAAAATTTTGAAAAAATTCAAATTGACAGTTTTTGTACAAAAATTAAAAACCTAAAAAAAATTAACAAAAGTTGGTAAAAATTGATTTTTGACTCATATATCTTTTCAAAAATTTGAAATATTGGCTTCAAACAAATTTTATCTTATAAGAAATATTAATTTCAACATTCGGTAAAATTTTGAAAAAAATCGAATTGACAGTTTTTTTTACAAAAAATAAAACTCTAAAAAAACAATACTAAAACTTGGTAAAAATTTACTTTCGGCTCAAATAGCTTTTCAAAAATTAAAAATATTAGCTTCAAACTTATTTTATTTTACAGAAAATATTGTTTTCGGTAATTTTTATATAAAAATCCAACAGTCCGTTTTTTCATAAAAAAATAAAATCCACAAAAAATAGGACGCAAATTTGGTAAAAATTGATAGGAGTACATAAAGACAAACTTTTAAGCAAGACAAATCGACGGACGGGATGGGAAGTTATCAGTGTGGGTCGCATCCCAGCCTCTTTTTTAAGTTTCGATTTAAACTATCCAGGACATACTTGAAAACGCTTAAAAACAACTATTAGATTGTCGTTGCATCTATTAAGTTGACTTTAAAAAAAACTACTTTTTTACGTATGAAATACATATTTAAAAGTGGGCGAAAAATAGACTCGCAGTTTTATTCGGATATTTTTTTTATAACATCTTAAGGGATTAGTTAGCATCGACAAATGTCACAAAAACTCTCAATATTAAAAAAAAAAATGCATTTTTGAAAATGTTTGTTCGTATTCAGTTGAAGCGGGTTCGTATGTAGATTTTCTCCTTCGACAAAATGAAATTATTTTTTTTCTAGAGAATTTGCTCAATGTGATTTATTTTTTTGGAGATTTCGTACGTTTCACTTATAAGTAGTCAAAATTAATCTTATAGGAACACAACCTTTGATAAATAACGGGATTCTGACGAAACTTATACACACTGTGTCTTTCAGGTTTTTTTACTTTTTGGTACTGTTGATAAAAAATGTGATTTTCAGATTAATATAAAATATACATTACAAAGCGTTACCTTTAACCTTCCCACAAATTCTGTTACTTAATCATACGAGTAATTAGCTTAATTGAAGTACTTTAATTTTCTTTCTCTTGTTTTGATTTTCTTTTAAACATTTTTTTTCTTCTCCACAGAAATTTCATTTTGGAATAACCGTTTGAAGAACCTTTCATTTATATTTGAACAACTCAGAAATGAAAGAATTCGTTCGATGGCTCTTATATTGGAACACTCACAAAGTGCATATTTTCCATGCTTTCAAACACTATTTAAAAATGTTGTCACAGGTAAGTTTTGCGATTAAAATCATATTGTATAATGTACTTAGTATAATAACAAATACTATTTTCAGCCTTGGCTGAAGCAAAAGATATAACTCTATATTTAGGACCACTTAAAAAGCAACTAGTACAGCTAGAAGAGATAGACTTCGCAGAAGCAAAACCTCTTTTAATTCCACTAATGCACGTAGTTTGTAACCTTTGGGGAAATTCCAGATATTATTGCCATTCCTCAAAAATTACTGTTTTGCTTAAACAAATGTGCAATCTTATTATATATCAAGTAAGTTATGTTCCCGTGAAGATACCAGTGACCTTGCACTAAAAATCGAATTCAAAGGTCTTATATTCGATTTCAAAAACATTTAGGTTGATTTTAAATTTTAAATTTACAATTCAAAGAGGTTAATGAAATCGGTTATAGACATAAAGATCACTTTTCAAAGTTAGTTTCTACTGTAAACTGTTTTTAAATTTTCTTTGTGTCTTATTTTATTTTCAGGCAAAACGTTTTTTAGATCCATCATCAATTTTCCACACAGATATTGAAGAGGCTATGCAGCGTTTGACATTATCAATTCAAATTTTAAAATTCTATCGAGATCTTTTTGACTATTATAGAGAAAATTTGGCCAGTTATTTTACCGAAGAAGATCGAGCTCCAATTTTATGGACGTTTCATCCAAATTCAGTTTTTAAAAGGTTCAATGCTTTTGTAGAACGTCTTACAACAATTCAGTGGTGAGTAATCCCAATCGAAACATACAATGAAACCCAATTAAATTCAACAACAACAACAACAAACAACAGACTTTTCTAGTTTTGAAGTGCGGATGGTACATATCAGATTCAAATATTTTAATTTGGGGGTTCTGTCTTCACACAGCTCACTTAACTGTTTGAACATTCTTTAGTTATAAAAATTTTTACAGTAACTTTACAATTAAACTAAAAAACAAATGCCTTTTTTCAGGTTCTTCTTCACAGTTATGGAATTTCTCAAGTTAGAAAAAGTTGAAATTGGTGGCCTCAGAGGCCGTCAATTGAGTGCACGTATTGTAGCTGTTTATGTAGAATTTAATCAATACTTCACAGCATTTGCTTCAAAAAGCTACGATGTCCTAGATCCCGATGATCATGAGTTCGATGTAGACTTTGAAAATTTTCAAGCACGTATTTTGGAGCTTGACATGAAGCTGGCAGCAATTTTATGTCAGGCTTTCGATGATTGCTATAATTTGGAAAGTATATTTAAGGTAAATAATTTTGTGGATAAGAAACCTTAACGATTATCATTTAACAATAATATCTCTTTCTTTGTATGTAAAGCTCATAAGCATTGTTGGAAGCGTATTAGATCGTCCAAAGATTAAAGAAGAATTTACACAGAGATATGCTGAAATTGTTCGGATGCTCGATGAGGAGGTGACAGTCTGTGAAGGCATATTCAATTCTCAAATGGCTCTCAAAGAACAGAATATATTCCTTTATCCGGACTATAACTTTCCACCCACATCGGCATTCATTCGTTGGTGCGGTCAGCTGGAAAATAGAATAACTCCACCTGTGCAGAGCTTTCAATCATTGCAGCATCCGTAAGTTGAAAATAATTATATTCATTTCGTGCCTTAAAATATTGTGTTTATCTTGATTTCATAGAGTAACGACCACTGAAGAAGCCTTAGCAATAATTGAGCGGTACAAAAAGCTCATGGAAAAACTTGCAGCATGTAAATCGTCTGTATTCCAAGAATGGAGCGAACAAATCCCCGAACAAATTGAAAAGAACCTTGAAAACTCACTAATAGCTCGTAATCATAGCAACAACATGCTTATTCTTAATTTCAGTCCAACTCTATTCTGCATTCTGCGAGAAGTGCACTATCTCAAGCAAATGGAAATTGAAGGAATTCCCGAGGTTGCGACTGAGTTCGCTGAGAAGAACGAAATTTATAGAACGTACACTTTAAATCTGGAGAAAACAATCGACTGGTACAACGCCATTCAGCAGAACAGTTCTCCAGTCGAACTGATATTGATCAAGAAGGAAATCGAACAAATCGATGCGCTAGTAATTACCGGAGTCGATGAGTTGGTTTGGAACTCGGAAAATATAACGGAATATCTCCAGAAACTGCGAGAACCTGTAGCTGCGTTACAGAATCGAATGAATCATACCCAAGGTAATTTAGCCCAAATTCATCAAATAATGTCAGCGTGGGCAAAGGTTCCACTCTTCGAACGCAAGGATTCCAAGAAGGACACTGTACTCTGCTTAGATGAGCGTTCGGATCGGACAACTAAGCGATATGCCGAGATCCGTGCAGCATCAAAACAAATTCATGAGTTGCTAGAGGATAACATGGTTCAGTTCAACATGAAAGATCGCCAGGATGACGAAATGTGGATAAATTACGTCTCATTTGTCGATAACATCGTCTACGAGAATATTTTGAAGACAGTTGGGGTAAGTGTTGGCTATTTGGCTGAGAACATGGATATTGAGAATGGTTACGCTCCGCTGTTTGAATCACGACTGGAACTGGTCGAGCCGGATTTAAAATTCGTTCCGTCTTTAGAACCTGAAGATCCACATGGTTTCAATAGCATGCTAATAGAACTCATGCGTGACATCCTTAAGATGGCAAATCTGATTCAGCGGCTGAAAAAGACCGATAAAAAGTCGTATGGCGAGTTGGTGAGCATGAATCAAGACATAATAGACATGCGACGAGAGATATTAAACGGAGTTGACAAGGTCATGGAAGAAGCTTCGGAGTTTTGTCATCGCTTTGAAAGGTACTCATACCTTTGGCTTGAAGATCGAGAGGAGTGTATGTCATTGTTTTTGGAATACGGACGTATCCTCGACCCGGATGAAGTAGATTTGATAATGGTTAAAGATCAACTTGCCCCACAAGTCTGTGCTCCAACTATTGAAGCCTTTCGTGAGCAAATTGACAATTATGAATCGCTTTTCATGGAAATAGAAGCAATAGCACCATTCCAGGTCTTCAATTCTTGGTTTCAAGTTGATGTGAGGCCATTTAGACAAGCACTTCTGAATACCGTGTGCAAATGGGGTAATATGTTCAAGGAACATCTTGTTGATCGTGTCACAAATAATCTCATGGATTTGAGTAATTTTATTCGCAAAGCCGATGAAGGTCTGCTGCAGACGGTTAAAGAAGGTGACTATAATGGTTTGGTTTGTATTATGGCATACTTGATGCAGGTTAAGGAAAGAGCCGAAAATACCGATGAGATGTTTGAACCTATGCAAGAGACCATTCAATTGTTAAAGTACTACGATATGGATATTCCAGAGGAAGTGAATGTTCTTCTGCAAGAGTTACCAGAACAATGGGCAAATACTAAAAAAATAGCCAGTACTGTGAAACAACAAGTTGCCCCCCTTCAAGCTGCGGAAGTTGTGTGTATACGCAATAAAATTGCTTCGTTTGAGACTCATATTGCATTTTTCCGAGAGGTCTTCAAGCATTACGAATTCTTTAAATTTGACTGCCATGAACCATATATACTAGCTAATAGAGTAAACGACGATATGTTTCGTTTGGAGACTGTTATGCGTGGCATTCAAGAATCTGGAGGACTGTTTGAAGTTAATATACCAGAGTTTAAGGTCTTGAAGCAGTGTCGCAAGGAATTAAGGATGTTGAAGGTTATTATGCAGTTCTTAATATATATATATTTTTGATTCATGCCTATTATTTTTTTTTAGAAAATCACATTTTATAATAATAATAATATTTATAAAAGAATCTGCAGTATTAGAATTGCAGAGATTTGATTTATTTTCTATGAAGAAAGAAAAGAACAGACAATTGATAAGAAGAAAAGCAAACAAAAAGTATATTCTTTTTCTAAATATTGTCAACTATTGGTAAAAATCGTTACTTATTGTCGCTATTAAACGTTAAGATTGTTACGTTTTATATGACGTCATTGCAATATATCTAACCTCATTGTTCAAATGTCAAATAGTAACGACTTGTAAAGATTCGCAAAGTTGAAAATGTTGAACTGTCAAAATGATTCATTTGTTTGCAAAAAAGTAAAAGTTTTTTTTGCTTTGGAGAATATAATGAAAAGCAATTTGTTGGATTTTCATTACACAATAAACCAAAGTTTTTCGTTGATTCCTTTCTTAAAAATAATATATATTTGATTGAGGACATATTTTAAAAACAAGCATTGTTTATCATTAACTTTCAATAAATTTCTTAAGCATTTTGAAAGCTTCTTCAGTTTTTCTTTCGTAATTTAGTTTGTGATTTAAGGTTTTAACATCAAATTGTTTTTAATTTTTGATATTTTTTGAGACTGTTCTGAGACACCTTAATTCTCTTTTGGAGTTGTTGATCTTAGTTCCCCATTGGAGGTAATACTCCCAGAGTTTACAAAAAATGTGTTCTTTTATTTATTGGATTTAATCAGTCAACTACTTGTTGTTTATTATAAGCTCAAAGTTAATTTTTGGTTATTTTATACAACATGGAAAATAGAGCATGTCATTAATATTAATTTGCGATCGCAGAAGGGGCTTTAGCGGATGCTGTGAGCAGTTCCATGCGTCCTTGCATTGGATTTTATTTCCTAAAGTAATGGTGGTACCAAATATGAGAATCAAAGAGAACGAAGTTTCCTACTAGATAGATAGATACAGATTTTATTGAATTAAAGTAAAATTTACATTACACACCAAGAATGTTTACAAAAATCATTATAGCATGGCGACTGCCATCTGCCAGATTGACAACAAAAAACAATTAATGTAAAAAGCTCTCAATATAATTTCTTTTTAATATTAAAAAAGTTATTTATAATTTCGAAAATAATGAAGAAAAAATTAAATGAAAATGTTTCAGTTCTTTCAAGAAGAGATAGAGGGGCGTAGTGGGTTATGTTGGGTTACTTGTGGCTTCGTTACTTAGGGAAATGCCGTTTTTTTTGGGGATGTGGTAGTTGGATATTTCGGCTATATTTTTTCTTCGCAATAAAACTAAATTTAAAAACTAGTAAATATGTATTTTTGTTGGTGAGATACCAGTCATTAAATAATGTTTGTATAATTTATGCCAAGTTCCCAGGCTGGCATTTTTTTCAATAAAAATAGGCTGGGATGAGACCCACACTGATATCTTCCTATCCGTGCCCCTCTGTAGATTTTTTTAATTTAACAAATTATTAATAACAATAAGTTGCGAGAGGTACGAAAAAAGTCAATACCTTTCTTTGTTCTCATAATACTTGAGCCAAAAACCATTTCTTATCAGTTTTTTTTAAGGATTTCTTGTTTGAATTTTTCTAAAAAAAATTAACTAAAAGTTACTAATATGATTTTGCATTTGCAGTTTTTACGAATTTCGCGTAGTATTTCTTGTAAACTCTAATTATTTCATTAAAAAAAAACATTAAGTGGAATTTTTCTAAACATTTGACTAAATGTTGAAAACAATATTTATCACAATATACAATTATTTTTAATATATTCTTAATTTTTACCAAGATATTTATTCACTGGTTCTTGAGATATGGATGACAAAAAATGGTATCCCGAACGTAAGACGTACGAACGTAGGAACGTACGAAAGCATGCACACACATACACAAGGACTATATAGTTGAATTCAAGCATATCTCAATGCAATTTATAGTTCTTAAGAACTTTTTTTGCAATAAAAGAAACAAATTAAAAAAACAGACACAATTTTTAACGAATCAATTTTCTGGCTTCGAGTACGGTGACTTTGTCGCCAGGAAAACAGTATTCGGTAGAGGGACCCGATGATACAGCATTTTTTACAGTGGCGTTTAGGCGATGGGCAATTTTAAAAAAATTACTTAAAATCTAAAAAAAAACATTAAAAAAAACGGCAACACCTGCAGTTATAATTTTATAAATTATTCTTTTTTTAAGAAGCCAAAACTCAACACATTATAATTTATTTTTAATAAAGTTGATTCATTCAATAATTTTTAAAGTTTTTGACTTGAAAGGTAAATTTTATAAATATTTTTGATGAAAAACGTTCAAAAATGTTTCCTTTTTTTTAATTGAATTTGACAGAAGACAAAAACTATTTTGGAAAAAGTCAATAACTAGCCTTATTTGGGTCACCCAAAATTTTAAATTATGTATGTAAATTATTTGAAGTTGATATCTCCACTGGAGGTAAATTTTATAAATATTTTTGATGAAAAACGTCATGTTTCATTTTTTTTAATCGAATTTGACAGAAGACAAAAACTATTTTGGAAAAAGTCAATAACTATTTAGCCATATGTAAAAAAATTATTTATCATATCTCTCTAAATATAGTGGAGGACTTACCTACATTCTATATCCTTTAATATTTTTCAAATAAATACTGTTTTGTCTTGATTTTTTTTCTAATTTCAGCAAGATTTTATTAGGCTCCCGTTTTCTCTATTTAACATGAAATGTATGCTTCTAACATTTGATACCTTTGTAGGTATCCAAAAATAATTCCTTAAAATATTTGAAATCTTCACTTTGACATATTCTAACGGTTATTCTTTGAAAATCGATATTTCTCTTGGTTTTTGGATAAAAATAGAGCTGTCTTTATGAATTAAAATATCATATTCCATTCAACTCTTTGGGAATTCCAAAGTCTTACAAACCTATGTACCTACAAAAATCTACCTGCCCAACTCGTATCATATTCTTAAATATTTTTGTCTTTCCATTTCAGCAACTTTGGGACTACGTTTATATCGTTCAAACTTGTATTGAAGATTGGAAAACCACACCGTGGCGCAAGGTCGATGTCGAGAACATGGATATAGAATGTAAAAAATTTGCTAAAGACATTCGTCTTCTTGATAAAGAAATGCGCACCTGGGATACCTTCCTCAAGCTCGAATCAACCGTAAAGAATATGCTTACGTCGTTGCGAGCCGTTGGTGAACTTCAGAATCCAGCGATTCGTGAACGTCATTGGGATCAGTTAATGTCATCGACAAAGGTCAAACTTTTATATTTTAATTGTATTTTATTTTATTCTATATATACCTACCATACTTATATACTCGTATATGCATATCGCTGTAAATGAAATGCTGAATTCATCGCGTTTTGCACATCCGATATCAAAGTAGGGTGTCTCGTTGAAGGAACATACAAATGATGTTGCCTTCAAACGTCTGACACCCTATCATTGTGTACAGTCACAATAAGTTTCGTTTGGACCAGTTTTATTTTGTATCTTTGTTTCCTGTTTCTTTCGTTTTTTGTAAATACGTTTCATTACAGAACTTAGCGGCCTTACCGAAGGATATAACCGTAAGTAATTGTACCAAAGTTAACCAGCAAGTATCTATATTTGTTGTACATAGTAGCGGTTCATATATGCATGAAGTAGATTGCACAGTAATTTATAGATTGACTTTTAGATTTATTCGATTTAACAATCGACTTGGTGACGACGCTTACTAACTCTGTATGTCTCTGGCGTATTATAGGTTAAGTTCATTATGGACAAGGAAACAACTTTGGCAGAACTTCTGGGTTTGAATTTGCATGAATGTGAAGAGGAAGTAAAAAATATCGTTGACAAGGCCGTAAAGGAGATGTCAATGGAAAAGGTTTTGCGTGATTTGAATACAACGTGGTCGGCCATGGAATTCGATCATGAACTTCATCCTCGAACTGGGTGCAATCTGCTGAAGGCATCAGAGGAGCTTATAGAAACTCTGGAAGACAATCAAGTTTGCCTGCAAAATTTGATAACTTCCAAGTATATTGCGCATTTTCTAGAAGAAGTCTCAACCTGGCAGAATAAGTTGATGATCGCTGATCAGGTAATCACTGTATGGTTTGAGGTCCAACGAACGTGGACTCATTTGGAGAGTATATTCATGAGTTCTGAAGATATTCGTAAGCAATTGCCAGTGGATTCAGACCGTTTCGATCGTATTGACACCGAGTTCAGAATTTTGATGAGTGAAATGTCATTAACTTCAAATGTTGTGATTTCAACCAACCGAACGGGGCTTATTGAACGCTTGGAGAATCTGCAGAGAGAACTTATATTGTGTGAGAAGGCTTTGGCGGAATATCTCGAAACAAAACGTTTGGCGTTTCCGAGATTTTACTTTGTATCTTCGGCAGATCTCTTGGATATCCTCAGCAATGGAATACAGCCTGACATGGTGACCAAGCATTTGACAAAGCTCTTTGACTCTATAGCAAAGCTCAAATTCAATGCTAGTGAGTCGAACGAAATTGTTTCTGCATCGGGAATGGTTGCGAAGGACGGTGAATACGTCGAATTCAATGAAATAGCAAACGTTAGGGGCCCCGTAGAGGTGTGGTTGAATCGAATTCAAGACGCCATGCGAGCGTCACTTCGCCATTACATCACAGAATCCGTGGTTGCCTATGAGGAAAAACAGCGAGAGCAATGGCTCTTCGATTATCCAGCACAGGTTTCGCTGTGTGTCTCACAAATCTGGTGGTCCACGGAGGTAAATATTGCTTTTGGTCGCTTAGAGGAAGGGTACGACAACGCAATCAAGGACTATTACAAAAAACAAATAACACAATTAAGCCTTTTGATTACATTGCTCCTTGGTGAGCTGACCAAAGGTGACCGTCAAAAGATTATGACCATCTGCACAATTGATGTGCATTCTCGAGATGTTGTAAGTAAGATGATACAGGCAAAAGTCGATGCTGGATCAGCATTTATGTGGCAATCGCAATTGCGTCATCGTTACGATGACCAAGAAAAATCATGCATGGCAAATATTTGTGATGCTGAGTTTCAATATTGTCATGAATACCTTGGGAATACACCACGTTTGGTGATCACACCGTTGACGGATCGTTGTTATATAACATTGACACAAAGTCTTCACTTGGTAATGGGTGGGGGACCAGCTGGTCCTGCTGGTACGGGAAAAACTGAGACTACTAAAGATTTGGGAAGAGCTCTTGGCATAATGGTATATGTCTTTAATTGCTCCGAGCAGATGGACTATCAATCGTGTGGAAATATTTACAAAGGCCTAGCACAAACAGGTGCCTGGGGGTGCTTTGATGAATTTAACCGAATCACAGTCGAGGTTTTGTCTGTTGTTGCTGTCCAGGTGAAGTCCGTACAAGATGCCATTCGTGATCAAAAGGAGAAATTCAACTTCATGGGAGAGATTATATCGTGTGTTCCTACGGTGGGAATATTTATCACTATGAATCCAGGTTATGCTGGGCGTACTGAGTTGCCAGAAAATCTGAAGGCACTATTTCGTCCCTGTGCTATGGTGGTGCCGGATTTTGAATTGATCTGTGAAATTATGCTGGTGGCTGAAGGATTTCAAGATGCAAGAGTATTGGCTAGAAAATTTATTACACTCTATACTCTTTGTAAGGAGCTGCTCTCCAAGCAGGATCACTACGATTGGGGATTAAGAGCCATAAAATCAGTCCTAGTTGTTGCTGGATCACTCAAGGTATACGATTTATTTTAATCTTTTACAATTTACGTCTTAATGCGTTGATTGAGTTTGTGTTTTTCTTTAGCGAGGAGATCCCGGTCGTCCTGAAGAAGAGGTTCTTATGCGGGCCCTACGTGACTTCAATATTCCCAAAGTTATCACCGATGACATGCCAGTATTTATGGGTCTTATTGGTGACCTCTTTCCCGCTCTTGACGTTCCACGCAAGCGGGACCAAGACTTTGAGAAAACAGTAAAGCAAGCAGCCTCCGATTTGCTTCTTCAACCTGAAGATAATTTTATTCTTAAAGTTGTTCAACTGGAGGAATTACTGGAAGTGCGTCACTCGGTCTTCATTGTAGGCAATGCTGGAACGGGAAAAACTCAAGTTTGGAAAACGCTCCTGCGCACTTACCAAAATAATCAAAGAAAACCGATTTTCAACGACTTGAACCCCAAAGCTGTGACTAACGACGAATTGTTCGGTATTATAAATCCAGCAACGCGAGAGTGGAAAGATGGATTGCTTTCTGTGATAATGCGAGATCAGGCAAATATAACAACTGATCAGCCCAAATGGATTATTTTGGATGGTGATATTGATCCCATGTGGATAGAAAGTCTCAACACCGTAATGGACGATAATAAGGTTCTGACACTGGCTAGTAATGAGCGCATAGCTTTGACACCATCGATGAGACTTCTATTCGAAATTTCAAACTTAAGAACTGCTACACCGGCTACAGTGTCAAGAGCTGGAATTTTATACATTAATCCTCAAGATTTAGGTTGGAATCCGTAAGTTTTTTTTTCAAAAGTCTAAATTGGTAAAAATCTCATTCGTTTACATGTTTTTTTTAAGGTATGTCACAAGTTGGGTAGAAACTCGGAAAGTTCCTGTAGAAAAATCAAATCTGGTAATGCTGTTTGACAAATATATTCCAGCAGCACTGGAAACCATTCGAACTCGCTTCAAAAAGATCACCCCAATAGCTGAGATGGCACACATACAGATGCTTTGTCATCTGTTAGACTGCCTTTTGACACCCTCGAACACACCGGCCGACTGTCCAAAAGAATGGCACGAACTTTATTTTGTTTTTGCTTGTATCTGGGCATTCGGTTCGGCTATGTTCCAGGACCAAGCAATCGACTATCGTGTCGAATTCAGCAAATGGTGGGTGAATGAGTTCAAAACGGTTAAATTTCCTCAAGGTAAGTTTGAAATTGACACCATAAATCAGTAACCTGACGAACTGTTTTTCTAACAATAATCTTTTGAGTGCATTATTAGGCGGAACAGTGTTCGATTATTTCTTAGATGGTGAAACGAAACAATTTCTATCATGGACTGAAAAAGTTCCTAGATTTGAACTTGACTCTGATCTGCCACTTCAAGCGGTTCTTGTTCACACATCGGAGTCGATTCGAGTGCGATTCTTTTTGGAACTGCTTATGGAGAAAAAACATCCAGTAATGTTGGTCGGTACGGCTGGATGTGGAAAAACGGTTCTACTCAACGAAAAACTCCAGAACTTATCGGAAAACTATGCTGTGGCCAATATCCCTTTCAACTTCTATACAACATCGGAAATGCTACAAAAAATACTCGAGAAACCCCTTGAAAAGAAGGCAGGCCGAAACTTTGGTCCACCGGGGAACAAGACCCTCATATACTTTATTGACGATATGAATATGCCAGAGGTAGATTGTTATGGTACCGTCCAACCTCACACAATCATAAGACAGCATCTAGACTACGGGCATTGGTATGATCGAAATAAACTTTCTCTAAAAGACATTCACAGCTGCCAATATGTGGCCTGCATGAACCCTACCTCGGGAAGCTTCACAATTAATCCGAGGCTGCAAAGGCATTTCTGTGTTTTTGCCATGAGTTTTCCAAATATGGATTCGATCAGTATAATGTATTCTTCGATATTATCACAGCATTTTATTAATGCTGAGCAGAAATTCAATCCAACTGTAATGCGGCTAACACCTAATATTGTGTCGGCAACGATCGCGCTGCACAATAAGTCGTCGCAGATATTTCTACCGACTGCAATTAAATCACATTATATTTTCAATCTACGAGATATTAGCAATGTATTCCAGGTATGTGAGTTGCATGGTTTTGATAAGGAATTTGCATGCTGAGCCTTAGTGATCCTTGATTTAATTTGTTGTAATTGCATATATTTTTCAGGAGTTCGGACTTTATTCTAATTACTTTTGCATGTTGCATGTTTATCTTCTTCTTTTTGGAATGTAATAATATTGGTTTCAAATTGAATTGTTGAGGTCTTCAACTTTATATATTTTTTAAGTATAAGGTAAAAACACCGAGTGTAGCTTCGGGTGTGTGGTACGTAGCGTCAACCTGTTGCAATAAAATGTTGCCAATATCCTCTTCCCCTTTTTGTGAACAAAAATTCGTTTAACATTTTCGAAGAAAAATGGCCCAATTAAGCCTCTGGGCCAAAATCCATATCAAACAGTGACTCGTTTTGGGTGTATCGGCTTTTCAATGCATAAGTGCGGGTTTTTTGTGCCCCAAGTGCTTCTTTACATACCGGCCAAAATCAAAATGGGCTTCACTTGAAAATATGATTTTTTTAGCAAAATCGGCATCTTCTCTAAGCGTTGTTCCCAGCAATGTTCAAGCGTGTACACAATCATATGTGTTCAGCGGAAAGATATGTTTATGTTTATTCATTCATTATTCTCTTTTACATAATAAACTAACGTATATACATAGTTACAAAATCTTACTTTTTACAATTGAGAATAGCTAGTGACATTTTGTATTTTGCTTATAAAAGCTATAAATAGTGTTAGATGTCACTTTAAAAAAGACAAAATTAATCAAAGTGGGGTGACAGTGATTATTGTTTTTTTTTCTTTGTTTTTTTCTTTTTTTCAAAATTAACAATAAAATTTACAAATATAATTAAAATTTTTAAGATTTTAAACTAATATTTATGCAACATAGGAGAGCAAATCTTCTATCTCATCCTGATTAAAACCAAGAAGCCATGCTTTAACATTTTTTAAAAATTTACTTTGGGTTCTTATAACTCTTATATCATGTGGAAGATTATTAAAAAGTTTACAGGACACAACTGGGTAGGAGTTCCTATGATGAGTAGTGCGGAAAGCTGGAATTAAGACAACATGACGACTAATGCTACGTAAGTTACGTGAATCAAATATAGGACTTTGCATATAGCCACCTCTCATATAAAATATTTTAGAGACCCTAAAATAAAATAAATGCCTAACTGGAAGAATTCTCAAGGATCTAAACAATGACGATGAGCGTTACTAATTTTTCTTATGGCGCACTTTTGTAAGATGACGATTGGCCTTAGATTGGACATGTAGGCACCTCCCCAAACACTAATCCCATATTGCAGTTTTGAATGGAAGATTCCATGGTAAACAGTAATGAGTGTTCTATTAGAACAACACTTTCTTAACCGATATAAACACCTAATAGAAGAGCGCAAGTACTGTTTCAAACTAGAAATGTGTTGCATCCAACTCATGTTTTGATCGATCGTAGTACCAAGATATTTAAAGTTTATGACCACTTTAATTTGAAAACAGTTTGAACTGCAGGCCTCATTTTCATTAAAGGTTGCTTCAGACACAGATGTACAAACACAACCATTTAAGCTGAAACGCTGACAGTCAAACGAGTGGAACTTGACATCGACATATGGTGGCTCAAGTGAACCTAATCTGAAAAACATTAATTTGGTTTTTCCACTTACAATTAACTTATGTGAAGCAAACCATAATCTCAATAAGTGAATATCGTGGTTTAGTTCAGCTGTCAGATTCAGTGGGCTCGTTGAGCCATATGCGATTCCAAGATCATCTGCAAAAGTAGTAACTCTAACTGGACTAAAAAAGTTAATTTTTGCTAGATGCGCGCACATTCTTTTTTTATCATTTTTTCAAAAACCTTAGAGATTGAAGATAGCAAAGAAATGGGCCTATAGTTGTTTTTCTCTTTACGATTACCCTTTTTAAACAGTGGTAATACATCTGCACATTTCAGTTGATCAGGAAAAGTTCCACTAAGAATACTTAAATTGAATAAATGTGCAAGGATTTCAACTAAATTTGGCGCAATTTTCTTAAGTAGTACATTAGAAATGCCATCGTTACCACAAGAATTCGAGTTCTTCAGAGAGTAGGTCGTACTTAAGACTTCTAACCCAGTTATTTCTTCAAAAAAGAAGCTATTTGCAGTCGTCGTACTAACATGCACTTGAGAACTTACACATCTGTTGCAAAGCGACCTACAGTTTGATTGGAAAGACATATCTCCTACTGAAACAAAGAATTCATTAAATGTATTGGCTACAACTACAGGCTCAAAAATGTCAACTCCTGCTTCTTTCAGCACAATGGGGTTAAATTAATAAGGCGTGATTCTATTTTCTAAACTATTGATTATGCTCCATTCCTTTTTTTGGGTTTCCTTGAGCGTTTTGAAATTTTGAACAGTAGTAGTTGTCGCGTAAGGTCGAAATTTCCTTATTAGTTTTCTTACTCAATTTCTTAAACCGTTTTTTTAAGTTTGAGTTAAGTGGATGCTTAAAACATAATTTGCGCATTTTATTTTTCACTTTAATTTTTTTTCAAAATAGAATTGCTTATCTATGGTTTTAATCTTACCTGGGATTTATTTTTTGTGACTGTGAAACTAGAGCTTTTTATATGATCTTTTAAAATATTTAGAAACGAGCCATACGCTTGAGAAGCATTTTCTTCAGCATATACCTCCTCCCAAAATTCAAAACGCAGATGATTATTAAGTAAGGGATATCTTATATTAGTCACAATCTAAGGGGAAGTGAAACAGTTACGTTTCACACCAAAAACACCGTTGAAGAAAATACCTGTCATATTGTGGTCAGTTATTTTCAAATCAAAGTTGATACCAAAACAATTTCCCAAAGAGATTTTCATAAAACGACCAAAAACATGATCAATGCACTTGCATGATATCGGCCTTGTTACTTCATTTATAAAAGATGTAAGACCATGTTCAGCAAGGTAATAATCAGATACAGCGCTCAAAGTTAAAATGTCAATGTTGAAATCACCCAATACAACGAGATTACACCCATTTTCACCACGTAGAAAATTTGAAAAATCCTCGAGAAAGGATTGAGAAGATGTAGACTCTAATCTATAAACACAAACAAAATCAAAAAGAACTTTGTGAACATTAATAGTAATTTTTATCAAATCTGCGCTAGCCATGTTGTATCGCTTCACCTTCAAGCAATCACCTTCTGAGTATACATCTCGAATAAAAACTCCAACACCACCTGCTGGATATAATTCATTAGTGTTTGCATAAAATGTATAACCGGGAATGATAAAATCATCCGTTTCACAAGAAAAAATCCAAATTTCAGATATAAATATCAAATCAGCAAATATTCAAAAGCTTCAAGATTACAAACCAGTAAGTCGAAGTTTTGTCTCACACTACGTATATTTTGATGTACAATATAAAAAGGTTTACTTTCATTAAAGTTTATACGAAAAATTTTAACACAACTACTTTTAATTATCATAGTGGTTGAGTTGTTGCTATCTAGATCGAAATTATTATTCATGCTAAACATTGTACAAAAATAAAATTGAACTAAAAAATTAGTCTTGTAATTTACCTAAATCTTCGAACGAACTTATAGCAACAACTCTACCCTTATCAACCTTACGCAATAAGATTTGAGAATTTTGAAGTTTTTAGTTTTTTTTTAACTTTTTTCGCTTCCATAAATAATGCACGATTAAATTTGGTTAAAGAATCATTTACATAAATATTACTCTGTTTCCCCTCTACAAATAATGCAGCATTCAGCTTCTTCGTTGCGGACCTTTTTTGCTTCATAATTTTTTGTTTGACTGCTGGTGATGAAAAATGCACACATAAAATGTCGTCATAAACATTTGTTCTGGATCCCACGTTGCTAGAGTAATCTTTGTTGTTTTTATTCTTCCGCACTTGTTTTACAAAGCATTTAACTATTTCTCTGGGCTCAACTGAGGTATCCAACGCATCGGATAAAAGCTTCTTCAAACATTCGATGGCATTATTGTTGTTTACACCTGGTATGCCAACTATCTCAACAGAATTCTCCAACAGTTTTTGATCTCTCCAGTTGAGTTTACTTTCAAGGGACGATATTTTAGATTTCAAGTAATCATTTTCATCTCTGAGCTCCTGCACTATACCGAGAAATTCTGTGTTGACTTTTTTCAGATTAATAATCTCTTCGTAAAGAAGCTCCAGAAGATAAAACCAATTATCTGTTAAAACAAACATGTTGACAAAAAAACGTTAGATGGCGGATGTTTTATGGTGAAAAAAGTTTCTTTCGCGTGGAAATTGCTCAAAAATTGTTTGTTCCTCTAGTTTTTTATAGCAGTTTGATTTTATTAAAGTGTGTAAGATAGCCAAACAAATCATTGAAAAAAACTTAACTAGCTGAAACTCAAATCCCTGTCCAGGTGAAGAGTTTTTGTGTCAGTTCTACCGTTTAATTCATCCTTTCATTTGCTATTGTCATCTTTATTGTTTTAAAAAAATGGTTGCCCTTATTCATTCACATTTAAGATAAATCGGTTTGCCCGATCAATGCAGAGAGGGCACAAGAAAAATGTTATTAAAACTTTCAGATTTGTATTAAAATGAATTTTTCATCATAGTTGTGACATTAAGTACAATTTCTGTTGTATAATCAAAGCAACACTTTTTTAAAGGATTAAGATGCCCTGAATTCGACTTTAAATTTTTTCTCACATAAGTATAAGGTTTTTAAAAATAGCCCCTTTTAAAATACTACAAACAACGGAGTTATTAAGGCTGAGTTAAAACTCAAAATATCTCTTAACAATAAATTGTGTGATGATTTTGCTAAGCACTAATCGCTTTATACTTTTATACCGAGCTGAGGGCTAATTTCTAGCGTTAAAGGAAACCAGTTGAATTTAAAGTTGAAGGTAGTTTTAGTAATGGTGATAACAGAAACGTTCGTCTTCAAATGCATTGCATCTTAACGTCTACGACACGCTGATTTCATATATGGTTTTGACAGACGTGTAGGTTCTTGCATTTATCCTGCAGAGGTCACCGAAAACGCGTTTTTGGCGAATTTAGATTTTTGTGAGACCGCTTGAAATCGTACGTTCGTACGTCCGTATGTTCGCGATGTTTTTTTCGTCGTCCATAGCTCAAGAACCAGAAGAGATATCGACTTCAAATGAATTTTGTTATACATATAATAAGGCAGAAAGGGCTCTTTTAAGAAAATTAAGTGGGTGGTTTTTTTTACCATAGCAGTTTAAAAAAAAGGTACACATTTTTGGTTAACCCTAATTCTCTTAACTGATTTAAATGATTTTACTTCCCAAACAATTTTGTGCATCTGGTAAAATTTTGAGAATAATCAAATTAACAGTTTTTTTTTTATAAAAAAAAATAAAAAAAATTAAAGAAAATTTTACAAAAGTTGGTAAAAATTGATATTCGACTCAAATATCTTTGCAAAACTTTGATCTTATGGCTTCCAACTAATTTTAACTTATAAGAAATATTGTTTTCAACATTCGGAAAAATTTGAGAAAAATCAAATAGACTTTTTTCTTACAAAATATATAAACTTAAAAAAAAATTAAATACAAGTTAGTAAAAATTGACTTTCGACTGAAATATCTTTTCAAAACTTTGAGCTTCCAACTAATTTTAACTAATAAGAAATATTGTTTTCAACATTCGGCAAAATTTTGAGTAAAATTGTATTGACAGTTTGTTTTACAAAAAATAAAAACCTAACCAAAAAAATTAATAAAAGTTAGCAAAAATTGATTTTTGGCTCAAATATCTATTCAAACATTTGAGATATTGGCTTTGAACTACTTTTATCTTTTTAAATACATTGTTGTCATCATTAAGTTAGCTTTTGAGAAAAATCTAATTGACACATTTCTTACAAAAAAAAATAAAAACCTAACATAAAAACAATACTTAAACATGGTAAAAATTTACATTCGACCCAAAATTAAAAATATTGTCTTCAAACTTTTTTTTATTTTACAGAAAATATTGTTTTTAATATTCAGTAGTTTTTTTTATAAGAATCCAACAGTCCGTTTTCTCATAAAAAATAAAATCTACAAGAAATAGTACGCAAATTCGGTAAAAATTGATGTTCGGTTCTTGATATCTCTCAAATTAATTTCATGCATCCAATTTGTAAAAATTTAAGAAATGATACTAAAATTGGTAAAAAATTGTTTTCGGCTAAAAATCTATTTAACAAAACTAGATGTTTAAACTAAACTATTTCTTTATATGAAAAACACTGTTGGTAATTTTAAATTTTTTAAGAATAATTCAACTAACAACTTTTTTTACCCAACACGAAAGCCTACAAACTTTTAAGCAAGACAAATCGACAGACGGGATGGGAATTTATCAGTGTGGGTCGCATCCCAGCCTCTTATTTTAGATGGTTTTTGATGGTCACTAATTGTAATATCCATTCAATTAATGATTTTCAATCCAACCAAACCAAACCAAAAATTTTCGGGCAACTAGATAAGATTAAACCGAACCAAACCAAAGAATATCGAGATAAAAGTCGGAAATGTTTGATTCTATTGTATATATATATTGCATGTAGAGGTAATTGTTTGTATCCCAGTATTTTAAAAAATTCAGCGGTGAATCACCAACTTTTTCCTTTTGGAATGAAAGCTGCCCCCATGAAAACATGAAATTGGTCTAGGGATTGTCGTTCACCAAGTAGTGAATTTCAGGGTGATTGTTCAGTGATGGAATCACCAAGCAAGTGTATTTGGTGTATTCCGAAGTCAATTGTAGTTGATGAATAATACCGTGAATTCACACCGGTAAAATCACTACGTTAGTGGAGTTGCTTAATATACTTGGGTACTTTACATTGTTAATACGAGTAGGTAAATTTGATGTATATTCACTAAGCAATTAATTTTGCGAAATTGAACTGTTTATTCATAAATGAATATTGACCGGTGATTTCATTAAGCTCGCAAAAGTTACTCATTCATTGGGCCAAACTTACCTTTTGAAAAATTTCGTGAATGTGCATTGAAACTACTGTTTTTTTTTTAATCTCACTCTCAATGTCACTTTCTATTTACCTACAAGTATTTCCATCTACAGTTTCTTAAGTTGGCGCGCTATTACTAGCAATGACCTCCTTAACTTTCCTATTAAAACGATTCCTTTCTTGCTTTGCCAAGCATTTCAAATTTTTAATTTAAATTTAATTAAACACAAATTAATATTCACTTTTTAACACTCTTTATTGACATTTTTACACATTTACTCTTTTCAATAAATTTTCCTTTAAATATCGGCTTTACGCAATTGTTGATGCTCTTAACAAAAAAACACTTAATGAAAAAATAAACAATAAAGGAAAAGGATTGTATGTAATTAAAATAAAACTGTCTTACCTAATTACTGAAAAAGCCTAATGCATTTTGTAACTTTTCTGTTTCTTGAAAAAACAACAATGCTTGAACTTACCCGCATACTATGGATTGTTGTTATAAGTTAAAGAGGGTTTCTTTGCTAAAAATGAAGTTGTAAATTATAGACTTTAAATTTAACGAACTTCTTGCGATTTAAGTGGCGAAAATGATGGAGATAACCAAATACAAGGTTTTTAAAGAAAACCCTCAACATACATTAGGAATAAATTGTGTGATGATTTTTCAAAGCACAAATCTTTGTGTTTTAAGATCAGTTGAAATTATTTTAAAATCATATTTATTTTGTTACAGTTCTCATTCGCTTTGAAATTTGGAGTAAACCTCGAATTTAATACTTTCATAGTTTAAAAGAATACGCTTCATATTTAATTTTAAGTGCTGAATTCAATACCAAACTTGGATTTTACTTACGAGTATCTGCCCGAATTTTACAAATACCTGTTTTTATGATCATTTGTTTACTTTTATAATATATTTAAAAAACATGATACAATAGAATTGTAAAACGATGGATTCGTTGCAAGCACACAAATTACTTTAATCCGTTTTTTTTTCGTTTTGCCGAAAACCGTTTTAGCTCAAATAGCTTAGCTTTTCTTTTATTAATTTGAGGCACGTGCAAGGTTGACCCAGACTTTTATTCGGAAGAGGGATCAAATACTTAACAAAAAGAAGAGTTTTTGGGCATAACTTAAAAATGTTCTTTAATGATCTGTCAAGGAGGCTGCCATATTTAAATAACATAATGTGTATCTTAACCTTGCATTTACATATTTCCAAGGCTAAAGTGACAATTTTATATATTAGATTTTTTTAGGAACATTGTTTTTCGAAAAACTGTGTTAAAACTTTTTAATTTGGATGACTCCCTACATATGAAAGCATTCCAAGATCACAACAGTTTTCTTAATGTGCACAAGAGCGAAAATACAATAGTTTATATTGATTTTGGGTGCATTTCATGCAGAAATATTAGAAAATATGTACACGCAGCTTTTTTCTATAAATAATGTTTTCAGTTCTTGTTGCCATTTCTATATATTTAAATATGCGAAGAATGCTACAAAAATATGCCAACAGGCAGAAAATGCGAAAGTTTGCCAGAAAAATTAAATATTTGTTCATAGAAAAATAAAACAAAATTTAATACGAAGCATTTTACTTACTCCTAGATTGGAGCTGTTGCTAGAAGACAAATTCCTTAAATATGACTGCTTTTCGTGAACCTTTTTCAATTTTTCTTGAATATAAAAGAGTCAAAAAAAAACTTAAAAATTAGGAAAAGAAATATGAGTGTTTCTTATATTTAATTCTCAAAAAATTAAAAAAAAAAAAACTAATTAAGGTAAAATACAAACAAAAAAAAGGCTGGGATGAGACACACTGATAACTACCCATCCCGTCTGTTCATTAGTCTTGCTTAAACGTTTGTAGATTTTCGCGTTGGGTTAAAAAAGTTGTTAGTTCAATAATTCTTAAAAATTTTAAAACTACCAACAATATTTTTCATATAAAGAAATAGTTTGGTTTATAAATCTAGTTTAGTTAAATATATTTTTCGTCGAAAACAGGTTTTTACCAATTTTAGTAGCATTTCTTCCATTTTTACAAATTGGATTAATGAAATTAATTTGAAAGATATCAAGAACCGAACATCACTTTTTACCAAATTTGCGTACTATTTTTTATAGATTTTATGAAAAAATGGACTATTTTATTTTTATAAACAAACTTATGATTATGAATATCGAAAATAATATTTTCTGTGAGATAAACAAAGTTTAAAGCCAATATCTCAAAGATTTGAAAAGATATTTGAGTAAAAAATCAATTTTGAAAACTTTTATTAGTTTTTTTTCTAGGTTTTGATTGTTTGTAAAAAAAACTGTCAATATGATTTTTCTCAAATTTTACCGAATGTTGAAAAAATATTTTTAATAAGTTAAAATTAATTGGAAGCCATTATCTTAAATTTTTTAAATGATATTCGAGTCAAAATTCAATTTTTAACAACTTTGAGTAATTTTTGTTTAGGTTTTTTTTATAAAAAAAACTGTCAATTCTATTGTTCTCAAAATGCTATCAGATGTTAAAAACGTTAATTCCCGTTGCACAAAATTGCTTTGGAGATAAAATCATTTTCGAGGTGACATATTTTTGTTTTAGTTTGTTTTGGTTTATAAAAAAACCGTTAATTGTGTTTTTTTTCATATTATCTTTATAATAAAATTTATTTGAAGTCTATATCTCTTCTGGTTCTTCAGCTATTGACGACGAAAAAAACGTAGTGAACGCACAGACGTACGATCGTACGTACACACGCACCTTGAAACGTCGAGAAATGTCAAAAGTTTCAATTTGACAATCACTTCCTGTGGAAAGTTAATGAAAGAAACTGTAGTATGGCACTCATAATTCATTCGTATGGGCGCATCCATACATTTAATAAGAGGGGTAACATAAAGATGATTTTTGAGCAAAGCTTAAGAATGTTCTTTAATGTACTCTAAATAAGGCTGACAAAATTCTAGTGTGGCACTCACAAATTAAACCTTGCAGAATCTCTTTTTTACTTCAGTTTTCGAGAGATTCAAAGCTTTTATATTAAATTACTAGCAAACCCGGCGAACTCCGTTTCGCCACCATATGGCTTCGTTTTTTGTAACATTTCGTTCGGGGATTAAAAGATGAAGACAAATTATTATTTTTTTCTTTTATATTTGAAAAGGAAAAATTTTATTTCATTTGACAACAATAATGAATTCATTTCGATAACAAAAATGAAATGAATCCAAAGTAAATACTGAATGGAAGCGTTATACTTGTCCGCAAATCCTGGTAACTCCAGAGAGTTCAAGAACTCCGTTGGATAATTTACTACAACATCAGGATTTTTTTATTGAATCAACTGATTTGTATGTCACCAAATAGCCAGTGATTTTTGATTGAATGGTGAAATTCAGTGCGTGTACATCATTATTCTTTGCGGCGAGAATTGCTCGTTGACTTAACCCAGCATAATTCTGATTATTCTCACTAATGTTTGGGAAACATTTCCAATAAGAGCTACTTGAGAGTCTAAAAATCGGCAAAAGTCGTTGGTAAGAGTAATTAATCCAGTTGTCGCATCAACTGGCACTTTTCCATTTCTAACAGCAACAATTGTTTAGAAAATTGTGAAGCACTTTGATCATTATGAAGAGAACTCTCATTTTAGTGGTTAGAGATAATTATTATCGATAACATATTATAAAGTGTTTCCTTTAGGCAAGAATTCAATTCACACGCCGCCGTTCCTCGGGGAATCGCTGGCAACGTCTGTATATGGTTGACTAAAAAAGGTTCCCAAAAGTAAGCTTTGGTGTAGAATATAAACTTTTGAAACATCAAAAAATTTTAAAAAAATTTTATTCCATAAATCGGAACTTTTACAATAACTTTCTATGGGAAGCTAAACGGACATCGCCACTTTTCTGTTGAGTTTGTTCCTGAATTTTGTCTGCTATAAACTTCACGGACCCCGAGACCTTTCCAACGAATGCAAAACCGTGGAATTAAAGCGACAGAAAGGAAAACATGACTTATTTTTATATTATAGATTAGATATGAAAGGTTGATAGGTTTTCAATAAGCCATTCATTTAAAGGCAAGTTAATCAATATCAAGTTGGCGAACTCTTATTCACTAACTCTTTTTCTTTTTAAGATCCTGAATATTTGCCCTTTCTGTCAGAAAAGATCTTATGAAAATAATTTAAAGCTTTATATACTAAAGTTTTTTCAAGTTCTTAATTGTGTGAAAACAAAGATTTTTTGACAGCAGTATTTGGTAAAAATATTTAAGTGGTCAAAAGTTGATAAATACATATGTGTTACGCAATTGGAATAGGCCTGGATTTCCGATTTATATTGTGTTCTTGGTCCCGTCCTCAGTTAAAAGTACACTTTTAGCAACAAAGTGGAAATCACTAAATAAAAATCTAATGTTATGTACATACATATGTACATACACACATATACTAAATAAATGATTTAAAACATAGGGGAGTCATATCTAATAATGGAAAACGATTAGACTTTAGTTCAAGGGAACTACTACGAAAATTAACAAACAAAAATCTCACAGAGGGGGTCAAGACCCACAAGCCCCGCTATTGTGCACGTGAAATCAAACAGATTTCAAAGATTCTTCAAAAGTTTTATGAAATCCTAAAGTATTGGATTGTAGATTTGAAAAACATTACGAATTTAATCGAAAAGAACTGCTTTATGAATTTAGATAGCCTCAAAAGGCCTTGTATATTTGTTGTTTTTTGTTCCGAATTTTAAAAAGTAATATTTCGAAAACCTTACATGATTGAGTAATTTTGTAGTCGGTTATGAATTAAGGCTATCAAAACCGATTGGAAAAGTGAAATTTTATTGCCAGGAACAAAACCGAGGTATTATTTGGGAACCTTTTTTTCATTTTTTATGATATCATTCATTATCCTCAAAATGGGAACGATGTAAAGTTATAGTCGTATAAGATTTAGACAAAATAGTTGGAATTTTTTTTGAAATTTTTTTGGATCACTAGGTGCAAACTATTTGAAAGACTTTTTACATAAACGTACTGAAATAAACACCTGCATGATGCATGAAGTGTCTCACAAAGAGGTTCTGTAGAATTTATAATAATTTACAAAACAAAACTAATCAAAGAACTTGAATTCCTTCTTCCTGTAGGGTCTTCTTTTTAGTTCGTCTGAATGTCTAACATGTCCCACAGATTTGATAAGATTATGGCAACATGAGACGCAACGTGTGTATGGTGATAAGCTCATAGATGACAAGGACATCGATAGTTTCTCGAAAATGCAACACGATATTATAAAAAAATCATTTGAAGAATTGGATGAAACGGTGATATTCGAGAAACCAAATATTTATTGCCACTTCGCTGGAGGAATTGGTGAACCTAAGTACATGCCCATAACGGGATGGACTGAGCTTCATAAACTCCTTCAGGAAGCAATGTCTTCGTATAACGATTTAGTTGCTGCAATGAATTTGGTGCTCTTTGAGGATGCAATGATGCATGTCTGCAGGTAAAATAAATTGTTTGAGCACTGTAAAGAACTTTTAAAAAGTTTTATATTTTTTGTACTAGGATAAACCGAATTCTAGAGTCACCGAGAGGAAGCGCACTTCTCGTTGGTGTTGGAGGAAGTGGTAAGCAGTCTCTAGCAAGACTGGCTGCATTTATATCTACACTAGAAGTCACCCAAATTCAGCTCAAGAAGGGTTATGCAGTAAATGATCTCAGGGTTTGTATATTCTTAACTTCAAAGGTCGTAAATTATTTTAATTACTTATTTTTATGTTATTTAGGGTGAGTTTGCAGGTCTTTACCTCAAAGCGGGCTTGAAAAACGTGGGGATAATGTTTCTGATGACAGACGCACAGATTCCTAACGAAAACTTTTTGGTTCTGATAAACGATATGCTGGCAACTGGAGAAATACCCGAATTATTTCCTGATGACGAAATAGAAAACATAATAGCTGGAGTACGCAATGAAGTGAAAGGAGCCGGCATGGTGGATAATCGCGACAATTGTTGGAAGTTCTTTATAGATCGCGTTCGAAAGCAGTTAAAGGTTGTCCTGTGTTTCTCACCAGTCGGATCAACCCTACGTGTAAGAGCTCGAAAATTTCCCGCCATTATCAATTCAACATCTATCAATTGGTTCCATGAGTGGCCGCAAGAAGCTCTTATATCGGTTGCCATGAACTTCCTGCAACAGACCGATGTTTTACCAGAGAATCACAGAGATTCAGTGGCTAAATTTATGGCCTACGTCCACACATCCGTGAATAGCATGTCAAAGTTATACCTTCAAAACGAAAGACGGTTTAACTACACAACACCTAAAAGCTATCTGGAACAGATTAGTCTCTACACAAAACTTCTCAATAACAAACACAAGGATCTACAAAGCAAAATCTTACGCTTAGAAAATGGTCTCGATAAATTACGTAGTACTGCTGATCAAGTTGCTGATTTAAAGGTAAAGCTTGCCGTTCAAGAAGTTGAGCTCAAGGAGAAAAACGATGCTGCAGACGCTCTTATCCAGATAGTGGGAATTGAAACCGAAAAGGTGCAAACTGAAAAAGCTGTTGCTGATGAAGAGGAAATGAAGGTGGCTATGATAGCCGACGAGGTGACAAAAAAGCAAAAGGACTGCGAGGAGGATTTGTTGAAAGCAGAACCAGCTCTTTTGGCGGCGCAAGAAGCTTTAAATACCCTTAACAAAGCTAATTTGACGGAATTAAAATCCTTCGGATCACCGCCAGGGGCTGTAACTAACGTAACAGCAGCAGTTATGGTTCTCCTTGCACCAAATGGCAAAATTCCAAAAGATCGAACATGGAAAGCTGCCAAAATTGCTATGGCTAAGGTTGATGCATTCCTTGACGGACTTATTACCTATGATAAGGAAAACATTCATCCTGAAATCATTAAGGCTATACAGCCGTACTTGAAGGATGCAGAATTCGAACCAGAGTTTGTACGATCTAAGTCAGGCGCTGCCGCAGGTCTTTGTGCTTGGGTCATAAATATAATAAAGTTCTATGAGGTTTACTGTGATGTTGAGCCAAAGAGGAAAGCACTTGCTGCTGCGAATGCTGAACTTGCGGCAGCTCAAGAAAAACTGGCCGGTATTAAGCGGAAGGTTACGGTAAGTACAACCTTTATCGAAACTTAATTCATTTCACATAAGGCTGTGATATAAAGACTTTCAATTTTCATAATTTTTGTTAAAAACATTTTGCTTTGAACAGCTTTTCGTGAACAAATTATTTCCTACAAAAACACAGCAAGAAGCAGCAAAATATTAAGTAAAACCAAATTTTGTATCAATTTCAGTCACTTGAGGAACAATTGGCAAAACTAACAGCAGATTTTGAACAAGCTACAACCGATAAACTACGATGTCAACAAGAAGCAGATGCTACCCAGGCTACCATTCAGTTGGCTAATCGTTTAGTTGGAGGATTAGCAAGCGAAAATGTTCGCTGGGCTGAGGCCGTCAATAAGTATTTAAAGCTTTAAAATTATCTTTTTTTGAACATTTGACTGATTTAACTTTTAAATAGCTTCGTGAAACAAGGCATCACTCTCCCCGGTGACATTCTTCTCATAACTGCATTCATTTCTTATGTTGGTTGTTTCACCAAACAATTTCGAATAGATTTGATGACAAAAATGTGGCAACCCTACTTAAAGAATATTGATCCACCAATTCCGACTACAGAAAATCTGGATCCATTGAGTCTTTTGACGGATGATACAACCATTGCAGTTTGGACAAATGAAGGTCTGCCAAGTGATCGAATGTCAATGGAGAATGCAACAATTCTCTCGAATTCTGATCGATGGCCTTTGATGATTGATCCTCAATTGCAAGGTGTTAAATGGATCAAGCAAAAATATGAAGATCTGCTTAAAGTGATTCGCATGGGTCATCGTGGTTACTTGGATATAATTGAAAAAGCTATCGTGCAGGGAAGTACAGTTTTGATAGAAAACATAGACGAACAACTTGATCCGGTTTTAGATCCTCTGCTTGGAAGAGCCTTGATAAAGAAGGGAAAGTAAGTTGGAATGTAACACAATTATTTGAACTCTTAATTAAATGTGAATTATACTTTCAGAGCTATTAAGATTGGTGACAAGGAAATGGAATATAGTTCCAATTTCCGGTTGATTCTTCACACTAAGCTCGCCAATCCACATTATAAACCGGAAATGCAGGCCCAATCAACACTCATTAATTTTACAGTGACTCGAGATGGTCTTGAAGATCAGTTGTTGGCTGAAGTTGTCAAAGCTGAACGACCAGATCTTGAGGAGCTCAAAGCTGAATTGACAAAACAACAAAATGATTTTAAAATCATGTTAAAAGAACTTGAAGATGATCTTTTGTCAAGACTATCTTCAGCTGGAGCAAACATTTTGGGAGATACTGCTTTAGTTGAAAATTTGGAAACAACAAAGAGTACCGCATCAGAAATTGAAAGAAAGGTATAGTTTTGCTTTATAAGACAAAGTTTAAGAAAAGACAAAATAAAATTTGGTATTTTAAGGTGGCTGAAGCAAAGATTACATCTCAAGAAATAGACAAAGCCAGAGAGTATTATAGACCCGCAGCAGCTAGAGCTAGCCTTTTATACTTCATTTTGAATGAACTCAATACCATAAATCCAATTTATCAATTCTCATTGAAAGTAATACCATTTTTTAAATATACAAGTCAAGGGAAAATTTTTATACATACATATCTCTTGAACTTTTTAAGGCTTTCAGCGTTGTATTTCAAAAAGCTATTGCTAAAGCAGAGCCGGCTGAGACTGTTGCAGGCAGAGTTACAAATCTAATTGATTGTATTTCATACTCGGTCTTCCAATATACTTCACGAGGATTGTTCGAATGTGACAAGCTGATTTTTGCATCTCAAATGACATTTCAAGTAAGCTGAGCAGTTTGAAATTTGACTCTTTTTTTACAGATCTAATACAATTTTAAATGTTTAATTATCAGATTCTTCTTATGAGTGAAGAAATAACCTCCACAGAATTAGATTTTCTTTTGAGATTTCCAATTAAACCGCATGTTACAAGTCCTGTTGACTTCTTGTCAAACCAGTCTTGGGGTGGTATTTGTAGTCTTGCCTCGAAAGACGAATTCCGAAATCTTGACCGTGATATAGAGACATCATCTAAGCGATGGAAGAAACTTGTTGAATCTGAAATTCCAGAGAAAGAAAAATTCCCACAAGAATGGAAGAATAAGACAGCACTTCAAAGGCTTTGTATGATCAGAGCTCTGCGACCGGATCGAATGACATATGCTTTGGCGTAGGGTTTTTTTTTACTGCAGATGCATATGTAGACCACTTGAAAATTTTATAATTCTTTTCTTCCTTCAGAGATTTCATTGAAGAAAAGCTTGGTTCCAAATACGTTGAGAATCGAACAGTAGAATTCGCAAAATCATACGAGGAAGCCAGCCCATCAACACCTATCTTCTTTATTTTGTCACCTGGTGTAAATCCTTTGAAAGATGTTGAAGCTCTTGGCAAACAACTAGGATTCACCATGGACGATGGCAATTTTCATAATGTCTCACTTGGTCAAGGCCAAGAAGTTATTGCCGAAGCTGCAATGGATGAAGCCGCTAAAAATGGACATTGGGTTGTTCTGCAGAATATACATTTAGTTCGCAAGTGGCTGCCATCGCTTGAAAAGAAGTTAGAACACTATGCTGAAGGATCTCATCCGAATTATCGGGTATTTCTTAGTGCTGAGCCAGCAAGTTCAGCTGCGGCACATATTATACCACAGGTATGTACCTACGAAAATGAAAACCAGAGTTTGGAAATATATTTAATGATAACATTTACTCCACAGGGTATTCTTGAATCTTCTATTAAAATTACCAACGAACCACCAACTGGTATGATGGCAAATCTTCACAAAGCATTGGATAACTTCACGCAAGAAACCCTTGAAATGTCCTCCAAAGAAGCTGAATTCAAAGCAATCCTTTTCTCGCTCTGCTATTTCCATGCAGTTGTAGCGGAACGTCGTAAATTTGGGCCACAGGGATGGAATAAGATTTATCCATTCAATGTTGGTGATCTTAATATAAGTGTTTCAGTTTTGTATAATTACTTAGAAGGCAATGCTAAGGTTCCATGGGAGGATCTGAGATATCTCTTTGGAGAAATTATGTATGGTGGCCATATAACCGATGATTGGGATCGTCGCCTATGCATCAATTATCTCGAAGAGTACATGCAACCTGATTTGGTTGATGGTGAATTGTTTCTAGCACCAAGTTTTCCAGCTCCACCAAATACCGACTATGCCGGCTATCATGCTTACATAGATGAAAATATGCCAGCAGAGTCGCCGTATCTTTACGGTTTGCATCCAAATGCAGAAATTGGTTTTCTAACAATGCGAGCTGAGACTGTTTTTAGGACAGTGTTCGAGATGCAACCACGTGATGCCGGCTCAAGTGGTGGAGCAACTGTGACTCGTGAAGATAAAGTCAAACAGATTGTCGATGAAATTCTTGAAAAACTTCCCGAGGAGTTCAATATGATGGAAATAATGAATAAGGTCGAGGAGAGAACACCGTATGTCATTGTGGCCTTCCAAGAATGCGAACGAATGAATTATCTAACGAGCGAGATGAAACGAAGTTTGAAAGAGCTTGATTTGGGTTTGAAGGGTGAACTGACAATTACATCTGACATGGAAGAGCTAGAGAACGCTCTATTCTTAGACCAGGTACCGCCGATTTGGACACAACGTGCTTATCCTTCATTGCTTGGTTTGACTTCGTGGTTTGTGGATTTGCTTCTTAGGTTAAGAGAACTAGAGACGTGGTCAACCGATTTTGTGGTAAGGCTAAAATAAAAAAAAAAAAAAAATTTTCTCATATTACCGCACATATTTTCCTTAAGCTCCCTTCGTGCGTTTGGTTAGCTGGGTTTTTCAATCCCCAATCTTTGCTTACGGCAATCATGCAAAGTACAGCCAGGCGAAATGAATTACCATTAGATAAAATGTGTCTACAGTGTGATGTTACAAAAAAACAAAAAGAGGATTTCACGTAAGTTTCTTATAAATTATATGTTTTGTTAAACGGTTAAACAGATGTTTCAAAAAAGGTTCATATGGCAAAAAGTTGATACAACTATGAAATTTCACAAAAAGTTCTTCAAGAAAGAAGCAAAACTAAAACATTTTGAAAAATACATAGGTATCTTCAAAAGACATTCGGTAAGAATCGATTCCAAGAAATGTTGGTCTCTTGTGACACTTAAACCACCGAATAATGAGGATCAATGTTTGAAGATCGACAGATGATTTTTCTTTCTTTGTTTAAATTCACTTAAGGGAAGTTTGTAGTTGAAATATTTTCCGAGTAATTTTAGTTTACCTTACGACGATGTTCGAGTTGTTGAATTATTACACTTGCTATAAATTAACTTTATTATATTTCAATTGGAAATTCCGATTAAAGGCTGTGCTCAAGGAACATGAGCTCGAAGAATTTGTTTTCAAAGATTTGGAGAGGATTCTGGAAGCGGAAGCAGATGCAGGAAAAAGAAATGCAATTAAAATATTAGAAAAGAAATGCAAATCCCTTATTATAAATCGTATAGTCATCTAGAGTATATATAGAACAAATTAACGGCTAAGGAAATTTTGGTAAGCCTTAAACAAACTTATAAGGAAGACCTTTTGCGAAACAGCTTACTGAGCTTCAAGTGTTTAGAAGGAGGGGACATTTATCAACATCTCATTAAATTTGACAAATTCAATCGAGATTTGCGTTCAACAGGAGCAAATTTAGAAAATGCTGACGTTATTTTTCCCTAATACGTACATTGCCCCCTTCATTCATCGCACTGGTGACCTCTTTGGAAACGATGGAAATAGAGAATTTGTCAATTGATTTTGTCAAAAGTCGGATCCTAAATGAAACTAAAAAAAATCAGCTCCAGAAATTATTCCAGAATTAGTAGGAATGTATACGAAGAGTTCATTTTAAATGCTTTAATTGCGAAAAGCTTAGGCAGAAGCGAACAAAAAAAAAACAAAATGAAATAGAAATATGTTGGAAAAGCCAAAATAAGTACAACTGATGCTGAAAGATTACTTTTGTTGCACATTCAAAAATGCGTCTAGAAGCTGAAGCATTAAACTTTTACTTGGATTCCGAAGCAACCGACCACATGATCAATGAACAATATTTGATGAAGTGTAAGACATTGGAAAATCTAATTCAAATATCAGTTGCAAAGAGTAGAGTGCAAATTTATACGCTTATGAAAAAAAAATCGAAGAATTCGTAAAAGAATTATCTTGTAACTTGCTTGCTATTTGAAAGCTGGAATTGAAAGGTTTTTTGAAAACGGAAAGGCGCAAATTTGGAAAGGAAAAAATCTCTTGACTGAGGCTGTAAGCAATAGTAAGCTGTATGAAGTATGCATCGAAGTTCACAAATTTGGGTTTACTGACTTGCAGACTGGAATAAATTTAAAAGTGCCATTGGGGATGAGTTAAAATATTTGAAAGAAGCTCATACCTAAACGTTAACAAATCTTCCTGTTTCAAAGAAGCCATTGGCAATAAATGGGTATTTAAAATAAAAAGGGATCAATTTGAAAATATCAGCAAGTAATAAGCTCGTTTGGTTGCCAATGGTTTTGCCCAACGGATTGGTTTTGACTATACCGAAACATATGCAACTGTAGCTATACTAACGACTGTACGAGTAGTTTTAGCGGTAGCGAACAAAACTGGCATGTACATTCATCAAATGGATATGAAGTCGGCATTCTTGAAAGGCAACATAAATGAAGAAGTCTATAAGCGACAGCCGGAAGGTTTTAAAACAGGCAATCTCGTTTGCAAATTAAATAAATCGTTGTATGGTCTAAAACAAGTTTCAATAATGTGGAACGAGCGATTTCATAAACTTATCATTTCAATTGGTTTCAGAAGAACAAATTCCGACTATTGTCTTTATACAAGAATCAAGAAAGAAAATCAATTGTTCATATTGATTTATGTCGATGACCTATTAATCGTTGGAAAAGACTTGCAAGAAATGGACGACGTAAAGAAAGTTTCAAATAAAAGAAATGAATGAAGTTCAACATTTTCTTGGCATACACATCAAATGAAGTGTATGATGACGTGGAGTCAAAAAGAGTCTTTGAAGAAATTTTTGACAAGATTTGAAATGCAAGATGTCAAGGAAATTTCTACTCCAATAGAACACAATTAGCAAATACCCAAAGGTGACAAAATAAACACTAAATACCCTTACAGATAACTTATTGGGTTCCTGGTGTATGTGATGATGTCTATAGTCGTCCCGACTTGAGTGCATCGGTGAATTACTTCAGTCGCTTACTTCAAAGCTGTTACATAGGAGCTCACTGCAAACATTTGAAATGCGTTTTAAGGTATATCAAGAAAACCATAGACTTTTAGCTGGTTTATTCGAAGACAGATGACGGATTGCCTTAACAAGGTTACGCAAATACGGGGAAATGACACAAATGACCGAAATCTATCTCAGGGTATGTGTTTAAAATTTTTAATTGTACAGTTTAGTGGTGTTCCGGAAAACAAGAGTCAGTTAGCTTGTCTTCTGAAGCTAAATATGTAGCTTTATGTAATGCTGAATGCAAAGCAATCTGGCTAAAAGAACTACTTTGTGATCTTGGTATACAAGAAGACACCGTTAAAATATTCGAAGATAATCAAATATGCAGACAAATAGTAGAAGAACCAAAAGAGCACAAACGAATGAAGCATATCGACGTAAAACATAATTAAATAAGAGTTGCTATTCTATCTTCGAAGAATCAGATAGAAGATATGATGACAAAGGCTTCACCTCAAGCTCATCAAGTTGAGGAGGAGTGTTGAATTATTAACACTTGCTATAAATTAACTTAATTATATTCAACAAAAAATATCGAATAACTTAAATATTTGTTTGTCAATATAAGTTTTTGTTATGAATTACTTGTGAAATAATTCTACTGCTGTGCTGTTGTGTTCCCTCGAACAATAAATTGTTTGTACCATTCTCTTATAAAGGGCTATTTTTTTAAAGCTATAGGATAGTTTTTCAAAAAAACAATTCAGAAAAATGCATGAAATCTTTATTTGAATCAATAGTACGGTCCATATAATTTATGGTCTGAAGATTATTTCATGCAAATGTTGACCTTGACTGCGCCTCAAATGGTTCATCTTCATTTTTGGCATACCTTTTCCAACATTTCGGCCTGTATCTCACGACTAAATGCTTCAATATTGTCTTCCAATGCGTTAAATGAAGCGGGCTTTTCTGAATAGAGATGACCTTTAACATAGCCCCACAAAAAATAGTCTAAAGGCGTTAAATCGCACGATCTAGGCGGCCAATTAACCGGTCTCAAACGTGAAATAAAATGTTCAACGAACTCGCCTCTAAATAAGTCTATTGTTGGACCGTCTTGTTGAAACCACATGTCATGCAAGTCAAGCTCTTGTATTTTGGGCAAAAAAAGTTGAATATCATCTCACGGTAGCTCTCACCATTCACAGTACGTAACAATTTGCCAACCTATAAATTTCACCAAACTGTGACTTTTTCTGGATGCATTAGTAGCTCTTGCAATACTTCTGGCTGATATTCACTCCGAAATCGACAATTCTACTTATTTACGTACCCATTGAAACAAAGATGAGCTTCGTCGCTGAACAGATCTTCGGCAAACTTTCCAAGAGCCCATTTACCAAAAATTTTACGTTGCAATTTGTCGTTCGACTTCAATTTTTGCACCAGCTGTATTTTGAAAGGCATCGCACCTAAATCCTTTCGCAAAATTTTCCACGTTGTTGAGTAACAGAGGCCCAATTGCTGCGAACGCCGACAAATCGATAATAGATGGTCATCATCAACACTGGCCGATACAGCTGCGATATTTTCTTCAGTTCGAACTCTAATGCCCGACAATTTAAATTTAGTCCGAAATTTAGTCACAATAGCCCGAATAGCCGCTTCAGTGAGTTTTATACAAAATTATTAAATTTCAATATGAGAAATGTATGAAACGTTAAATACCTAACAAATTAACAATTTAAACGATTCAAGGCAAGATTATTGACACCAAAACAAGCGACTTAAAAACCAAATTTAATTTCTGACTGTTTTATTTTTTAAATATTGCACTATGCGTAATTTATGACTTTTATCATGAATATAGGTAATCAAAGGTAATTCAATCCTCAATTGACCCCCAAATTAGTTAACACCCGATGTTTTGTGCCATAGTTTTTGCATGCACATATTTACAAACAAATACAAAAATAAATGTTTAATGTTTAACCCTCAAGAACTCATATTTCGTCTAACGACCACTAAAAGTATCAATTACATGAACCATCAGACAATTCTGCTTTAATTAGTATATTTTCTTCAACAAGAATACCTACACTTCAAATTTTAACATACCTTGAAAAACTATTTGAAATTTTAAATCTGTCAGTTAATTAATTCCAAATACATTTTCTTAAACTCATACTTTATTCATAGCTCATATTATTAACATTTATTTAATTTTTATAGAACGGCACCTCGAGAAGGCGCCTACGTTCATGGTTTATTTATGGAAGGCGCCAGATGGGATATTCAATCAGGCATCATTATGGAATCACGACTAAAGGAACTTTATCCTCCAATGCCTGTTATAAATATTCGGGTAAGAAGAATGAATGAAAATAAAGAGAAGCAAAAAGAAGAAAACACTTTTGTTTGATATTCAGGAATGCAATATCAAATTTTGACTTTCAAAATAGAAAATATTATAATTACATGATTTTATTTCATATTGTTTATTTTTTTTCTAGGCTATAACGCAAGATAAGCAAGATCTGCGAAATATGTATGAATGCCCATTATACAAGACGCGAACAAGGGGTCCAACTTATGTTTGGACTTTTAATTTAAAAACAAAGGACAAGCCAGGCAAATGGACACTTGCCGGTGTTGGGCTACTTTTACAAACTTAAGTTTTTTTTCAATCATTATTGTGATAGAAATATTAGTCTAGTTTTCTGTTTATCAGTCATGAGGCTTTGATAAACAAACGTTTGTAGTTGTTTGCTTGAACGATGTTAAATATCTAAAATCAAAATTTTCAGATTGAGAGTTCAAGCTCTTGTTGAAAGTGAGATCATCATAATTGCACCTTAAGAAAATAAGAAATTAGGGAATATAACTTAAATTGTTTTAAAAACAAATAAATATCAGTATTTAGTACTTAGTTAACAAAACGTGCCGTGTGGATAGTTTCCGTTAATCATTTTGAACTTGTTATCAACGCAACAAAGCACCTCTAAGAACTTAATGCACAATGTTGTAATAAAACACTAATAAACTTAATGCAAAACATTGATTTTGAAGTTGAACACAAAGTTTTGCATACATTTGTGTTCATAAGTCAATCTTTACTTTAACTCTTTAACCTAAAGCAGTATGTTATTTAGCTAAGGTCCATCTACATTCGGTTTGGCTTTGGTTTTCGTCTGTTTGCTGTGATGATTTCAAAATTTAGTTATTTTTGTAGAATAACGTGTTGTCTATTTCCAAAAGTTATGCAATTATTTTGGTTAATTCTAAAACATTGTGAAGTTTCGGGAGTCAAAGTTAATCAATAGCCGTTAACATTTAAAAATGAATAAAACTTGATTACAATTTATAGTCACGTCATATGAGATTCGCATAGTCCGGTTTTTAACGTATATTCATGATTTTATGGTGATGGTTGTGAACTTTTAGAAGAAAGTCGTATACAAATTTACGAGCTCGAAGCTTTTATGTTTCAGATATTGTTTGTTGTTGTTTTATCATGATTAGGATTTCACAGTTTGCATTAACTTTTCGGAACCCTGTAAAATAGGCTTTTTAGAAAATTTAAAGATCAAGATCAAGATTGATTTCATATAATTTTAAAGGGAACTTGACCCAGATATATTAAATTAATTATTTATTTCACATCATTTAAAATTATTTTAAGTATCTGCAGCATTTTTTATGGTATTTTTTTGATCGCGATGCACTACTTAAGCCTAATAGGTTCAAAGATATATTATTTTTAATATTCATCATATCGTTCACTTGTCACCAAAATCGGAAAAATATGCAACACACATTTTAGAGCTCTAGAGAGAGACATCTTTATCTGTTAATAACTATCCTCACAGAAAGGTTAGGTTAGGTTAAGGTAGCTTTTGACGAGAAAACTAACACACTTAGATCAATGGTTGGACTGTTGTCATACCATATGGAAAAGAATAGTTCCACAGTTGCATTGTTAACGCTCTCTCGAATACTTAGTTTCCAGCTTAATTTCTTATCCAAAATAAGGCCTAGCTTTGTCTGAAAATTTAAGCGGTAAACTAGGAGAATTTTATATTTCTTAGTAAAGAGGACAAGCTCGGTTTTGTGAGGATTGAAGCCAAGTCAACACCTATCTGCTATGGTAGGGAGCTCGATTAAAGCAGTTTGTATTATGTAGTCTCTTCATTGTGTTAAAATACTAATTAGTTTGAAGCCGATATCGAAAATTGAGTCGAAAATAAATTTTAACCAACTTTTAATAAAGTTGATTTTTAGGTTTTTTTTTAACTTCTCATTAGGAAGTTATTGTAATGGGTCCGATTTGTCGACGTTTCAAGGTCCATAGAGTCGAAATAAAAGATTTTTAGAAAGATGTACGTGCGTGTGATGTGTATGTGCGTTCGCGATGTTTTTTCGTTATACGGATAATAAGGCAGAAAGATGCAAAAGAGCTCTCAAGAAAATTGCGTGGGTGGTATAAGTCAATATCTTCCTCTGTTCTCCTGATAGTTCAGTTCATTTTTTTCAGTATTTTGTTGCTTTTATGGGTTTTCGTGTTTTTTAAAATTGAAATTTTATCAAAATGAGCTACAATTATTTTCATTTGATAAAATAAGTTTGTTTTTCACCAATTTTAGGGTATTATTCTGAAAGTTTTTATATATAAAGACCATTAACAAACGTTTAAAACAAAATTTAGCGCAAAATTATATATATATTTTTGCAGTCAATGCCTTTATTTATCCTCTACATATCGAGAAAAGAGCATCACTTTTTATCAATTTTGTGTAGTTTTTTCGTAGATTTAAATTTTTATGAAAAAACAGACGGTTGGTTACTGAATGTTAAAATCAACATATTTTATAAGATGCAATTAGTTTGAAGCCGATATCATTAATTTTTGAAAATTGAGTAGAAAAGTTTTGTATTGTTCTCAAATTTTTTTATTTTTGTATTATTGGGCAGGTTCAGCCAATATAAGGGATTTCATTTGCATTCTTTGAACGAGCATTTTGACTAAGGCAATTAGTTAGTTTTTCAAGTTTCTACTTTAAGTTCATAGTACAAAAACGACCAAACAAAATTATTGTCAACAAAACACTCCTCAGGCAAGCTACAATTCCATCACGATTTTTATTTTGTATTGTAAAAAAAAGTATTACTTATTTCTTTTCCAAATTGAGAAGGGACACTTTTACAGAACTAATGAAATGAAGTTGTGCAGAAAATTAATAAACCACAGAGTAATAAAGTTCAGCTTTCAGTTAATTGAAAAAACATGATGAACTGTCATGTTGATAGAAGTAGACTTGACTTGATAGTTAGGGAGATTTTTCTTGACTAACTTTCCAGTCAACTTTCCCAATAAAGCTGCCTTAATTGGAAGGTAATTTTTTGGCAGCTGATGACCACAACTTATCCCTTCCAAATAAATTATATGGTGTTTTTGAAAATTACAAATCTTTATCTTTTAGATACAATTTAAATCAATTAGGACCTGACTTAGTTTTTGTAATTTGATAACTCACGGATATTCGATTCACTCTATAACCAGTTGTGTAAAACCTTGAATGTAATTCCTTTATGGCTTTAGAGTTGATTTGTAATTTAGATTCAGAGTCATACTCCGATTCATTCTCAGAAAAACTCAGAAATATCCGTTTTCATCACTATTGTCATAAACTTACTGTTTATAAGTATAACAAAACCTTCAACCTACAATTTCATAATACTTACTTAAGGTGGCGCTACAGTCCGGGGCGGACCTGGGCCTCAACCAACAAGCGTCTCCAGCCAGCTCGGTCCCTAGCTAGCTGTCTCCAGTTTCGCACGCCAAGTTGGTTGAGGTCCTCTCCCACCTGCGTGCGCCACCTGAGTCGCGGTCTTCCTCTACTGCGCCGTCCCTCGGGATTGGATTCGAAGACCTTCCGGGCTGGAGCGTTGATGTCCATCCGCTCTACATTACCTAGCCATCTAAGCCGTTGGACTTTAATTCTGCTAACTAGATCAGTGTACAGTTCGTCGTTATATCTTCTCCTCCATCTATGCGTACGGGACCAAAAATCACCCGAAGAATTTTTCTCTCGAAGCATCCTAAGACGCTCTCATCTTTCTTTGACAATTTCGTAATAAGATCAAAAATTGCTTCCATACCGTTTTGGGCTTTTTCGTTAAGAACCGTTTTATGTTCTTTTGAAGTTAATGTATGCAAATGAAGACTTACAACTTACAAGTTTTTTTTTTGAAAAATAAGTACAATTTTCAAACGGAATATTGAAGTAAGGGCTTGCAGACTTTTTGAAATCATCACCAATTATATTGAAAAAAAAAACTACTTCATGAATAAAAACAGCCTCAAAAAGTTTATTAATAGTTTTTATTTTATATCGCAAGAACCTGACGTGGTAGATTAATTTTGAAGTCGGATTCAAAGTAAGGCCATCAAAAACCTTACAAAACTGCATTGTCTTAATTTGGGTCAAGCCGTTAAAAAACACTTAAAATTAAAAAAAAATATGTTCGTATAAATTTCATGTATATTTTCTTATAGTCCTTAAATTTAAGAGCTAGTGCAGGTGACCTAACTTACGTAGTCATCACCTTATGCATACCTATTAATCTATTATTATAAAAATGATTTACTGTACCTGTATGTTTATACAACCCTACTATTATAATTGATATTTAGGCTGATAAAATGTCCAGGTATCTAAACTACCTAATGAGTAAAATTCTTATAAAATATTCTTACTCACCCATTTGATAAAAATTCCTAACAGAAAACATCAATACTTGTAATAGGTAACAGGTAGCAACTTCGTATAATCAACAATAAATAATACCTAATCAATCACCACCTTTTATATGCTTATTTGTCTTTTATCTTTTGAAACAATATTTATACTATACGCATACATGATTGACAAACATTTATTTTAAAAATTCAGCTATCCAACTGTTAATTATCTTTCAAATTGTTAATTACCTTCTAAGTATCTAATATTGTTATTTAAAAAACTGTTAAGAAAATAAAAACCTTATCTATAAATGATGAAGACTGCGTTTATTTTTATACTTATAACCAACAAAAACCCCTTTCAAATCATCTTCAATAAAGGTAGTCCTATACAATACATATCTATATTTTGCAGATAAGCCTAAAGATGGACTCCGCCGCGTCGGTCGCGTCGGGCCGGCCGGCCGGCCGGTCGCTGCCCGTTTACATATCTTTATTACATTCCATTCAAAATATTTACCTACATTTCATTGGAATACCTTTACCTACCTTCATCAATATGGTAAAATCTTTTTAATCTTTAAAAGTTGCCGCGCGATACGATGGTGAACGTGACTTGACTCTGAGTTCGAATGAATGTCTTAATGATCATAATCAATATAATCTCATATTATGATAAAGAAACAAAAAAAGCGTTTAAAATCTAACGCACCCCATTTAACATCATTAAAGTATCTCTCAATGACTTGTGGTACCTACACAACATACGGTCATCGTTTGTGGTTGCTTTTGTTTATTCAATGAGAGAAAGTCACCTCTCTTATTATTATTGATTTCATTCAAAGAAAAACAAAAAGGTAGTAGGTTCACATAAATGTAATAAAAAAACAAGAAAAACAACAAAAACAAAAAATGCAAGAAATACATCAACGTCACGAAGTGTTTAATTTGTCGTAAATCATTTTTTATCACCAAAGAATCTCTAACTACATTTTCTCCTCTTTTCTCTCTCTGTTTATAAATAATTCATCGTGCTACAATTATTATTAATTTCATATCTCGTTCGATCTCTGAATACTTGGAATCGAACTTGTTATTTTGTTACACTCCGAATCAATAAATGTAAGTCATACTTTCGTCGTTTTTATTGTAAATGGGAGGAGCAATGAAGTAAAACACGATGTGATACTTTCATGTTATAGGTCTTGGGTTCAATCCCGGCTTGTGACACCTATATTATATATATATTATATATTATATTAGTCAAAAAGTAAAATTACAGATAAGGTGTTTTTCTTTTTTAGTTTAGAAAAGAGTTCTTTATAGATTCTGGGCATTAAGAGCATGTTCTTATCAACCTACAAGGAAAGTGTGTTTTGTTTGAGAAATATTTTTGAAACACAATACAACACTTAGATGTCACTATTTTACAACAAACTTCTCCATCTAGCTCGGTCCCTAGCTAGATGTCTCCAGTTTCGCGCTCCAAGTTGGGTGAGGTCACCTTCCACTTGTGCGCGCCACCTGATCCGCGGTCTTCCTCTACTGCGCTGTCCTTTGGGTGCGGATTCGAAGACTTTCCGGGCCGGAGCATTGGTTTACATGCGCTCTACGCGACCCAACCATCTAAGTCGTTGGACTTTTACTCTTCTGGCTAAGTCTACGTCGCTGTACAGCACGAACAGTTCGTCGTTCCATCTTCTCCTCCACATCCCTTCGATGCATACGGGACCGTAGATCACACGAAGAACTTTTCTCTCGAAGCGACCAAAGTTTCTTTCATCCGCTTTTGTCATGGTCCATGCTTCTGCACCGTATAGCAGGACGGGGATGATAAGGGTCTTATATAGCAATACTTTGGTCCCTCGAGAGAGGACTTTACCACTCAATTGCTTTCTCAGTCCAAATAAACAGCGGTTAGCAAGAGTTATTCTGCGTTTGATCTCAGCGCTGGTGATGTTTTCTGCGTTTACAGCGGAGCCTAGGTAGACGAAGTCCTTGACTACCTCAAAGTTACGTCTGTCGATTGTGACGTTTTGACCAAAACGTCGATGTTGTATGTTCTTTCTAGACGACAGCATGTACTTTGTTTTGCCCTCATTAACTGTTAAACCCATTTTTGCCGCCTCTGCCTCAATACTCACAAAAGCCCCATTGACATCACGCTGAGTTCTTCCGATTATGTCAATGTCATCAGCATATGCCAGTAATTGGACAGACTTTTGAAAGATAGTGCCTCTAAGGTTGACGTGTGAGCTCTGCACTATTCTTTCAAGCACGATGTTAAAAAAATCGCATGACAGCGCATCACCTTGTCTAAAACCTTTTTTGACATCGAAAGGTTCTCTTAAGTAGTTTCCAACCTTTATGGAGCAGCGTGAATTCTCCATGCTCATCCTGCATAAACGGACAAGTTTAGCAGGGATGCCAAAACTAGACATGGCTCTGTACAGCTCGTCCCTGTAGATGCTTTCATATGCGGCCTTGAAATCGATGAAAAGATGGTGGGTGTCGATTTGGTGTTCTTGAGTTTTTTTCCAGGATCTGCCGTAATGTGAATATTTGATCAACTGTGGACTTTCCTGGTCTAAAACCACACTGATAAGGACCTATCAGGTTGTTGACGATGGGCTTTAGACGTTCACATATTACGGCAGAGAAGATTTTATTGGCGATGTTAAATAGACTTATCCCTCTATAGTTGGTGCAGTTTAGAGGGTCTCCTTTTTTCAAACTCTTAACAAGCTAAAAACACGTTCAGAACGAAAAAAGAAACACGAATTTGAAGCTTTGAACGTTCAAAGATAAATAAGAAACAACATTTTTTGTTTGACAGTCCAGGTTCTGGTCTGAACTGAAAAAGAAAATCAACTATTATGTGACGACAAAATGTTATATCTAGAACTCAACTTATTGTATTAGGATGATTGGGTTTGTTAGTCACTTCGGATCACAATGACTAACCTAAATTTATAATCAAAACAATCAATAGTGAAGATACTTTTAATACCCAACAACAAAGCAATGCAGAAGTATTACAACCATTACTTAAAAGTGAAATCGAAAAAAAAATCGGAAAATTTTCATTGACCAACTGGTTGAGAGATATTTCCAACAGGTTTTGGTCATACAGAAAGTCCCAACTCAATTGACAAAATCTAATATAATTATCATACACAAAAAAAGGTAAAAAAAAACAATAATAATAAATATAAACCTATAAACATAATATCTCCAATTTAAAAGGTTTTTGCGAAGAACATTATACAATAAAAAAAAGCACTGTATGCTTTAAAACAGAATCTATCCGACCAGAATTTGAAATTTTACGAAGTGTAAGACAAGGAGATCTTCTCTCACCAGCGCTTTTTTCCGCAACCCTCGAAGAGATCCTTAGGCAGTTAGATTGGGAAGAAATAGGATTAAAAAATGGGAAACAAGAAAATATATGTTCGATTCAACAGTGCTCCCAGTTTTAATAGATTATTTATTTACTGTTTCCAGCAATTGGGAACATTTTGGGAAAGAATTCAGGAATGAAGCCTTTTAAAGTACAGTTGCTACTAAAATTGAAGCCGAACAACTCACCAAACCGTATTTAGAATGAAAAACAGTCAGAAGCATTAAAAAAGAGCTTCCAGTGCATCCAAAAAAGTCACGATGATCTGTCGGAATCATCGGGACGTATTTCATTAAATCGCAACGTTACTGTGAATGAAGAGTACTAACGATCAAGACCTTTACATGTGGTTTTAACGGTGCCACATAGTACGCGTGACAATAGACCAAATTGAAAGACGAGTTCGAAGAACATTTAATTTTACGTTTGGCTCCAGTCAATTAGCAGCCTAGATAGGCGATCTAAAACCTCTAGACTATTTCTTGTCAGACTATGTAAAGCCTTGTTTCTAAAACGTAAAAAATCCGTTTCAATTGACACACTGAAAGCCAACATTAAAGCCTTTAGGGTAGGGGCCAATTATAGCTGTCATTGGTTGTTTCTCTTTTGAACAAAAAAGTGTCAGCTGTTCAGGAAAAAAATTTAAAAAAAAATTATTTTTAGCAAAAAATAACCACTCAATTAAACTTTTAACGTAACAAAGATTCTGTGGAAAATTTTCGATCGATCAGTATATGATTTTCATTTCTAATCAAAGGGAAACACAGTCAAATATCGATTCAAAAAATTTGCCGGTTTGCAATGATATCTATAACTGGCCCTTTATTCCAAAATTGACTATATTTGAAATAATTTTCAAATATCAAAGATAATTGTAGTTTTGAAAGTAAATAATTTAAAATCAAAGAATAACTATGAAATACATGTTACATGTGTGCATAAATAATATTAACAGGAGTAAAATTACAAAATGATAATTAATTTGAAAAATAGATACGAGTGCAGATAGTATTTCATTCAAGTGACTCAGAGTGTATGTATGTACGTTGTACGTTCCTTCAAAGTATTTTCCTACAGAAAGATAGATACCTAACCTACACACAATGTACGATCGGATCGGCTACATCGACACCGATCGTGCTGCTGCTCGCGTTCGCGTTCGTTGTGATTCCCTACTTTTTTTACTTTTATATTTATTTCTGTCTCAAAATTCAAATTCAAATTCAATATACAACACTCACTGCTGACCCGTCCGTCTCGTCTTGTCTATGTCTCCATCTCCATGTACAAAAGATACAGTCCTCATCTTATCTGGTTCTGGATGTGTAAAACGTCAAAATCAAAGTACTAGTGGTCGGGTCGCCGAGCATGAGACAAAAAATATCTATATAAAATTAGGTACCTATCGCTTATTGAAGCTAAGATATTTTTGAGTCCAAACTAAAAGGCAGCCACCGCAGCATCTATACGGTTCGTTTCGGTTCGGTTCATCCATCGTCCATATCTTCTTCACTTCTGTCCATTTATTTTCGCAAACTGTTATTTTTTCTTTCTTAATTTTGTTTTTTTTTTTGTTAAGGAGGACACTGAAATCAAATTTGCGCTGAGCAAACTAAAAATCGAAAAAGAAATAAAAGCCAAAAAAAACAACAGACAAAATTTAAAAACGATCGCGAATTTTTAGAGTCTTTTGCGGCAGAACTATCGTTTTCCGTCCAGTTGAATTGAGTGAGTGCATATTGAGGCTTACACTTTAGTAATTTTTGGACGTTGCCGCTGCCGCCGCTGCTGTTGCTAAAAGACAATTATGTTCTTGTGAAAAGTGTTTCGGATTTGGGTGAGATCGGTTCGTTGGCGGACTAACAACTAACGACTAACATCTTGTATCTTGAAGCTTGATATCTACCTTTCAATCGGTCCCATCCTATACACTATACACACACCTTTTTTAGTTCGTGTTGTGTTGTTCTTTTCCTCTTCAAAAAAATTGGATATTGGGATCCAATCGATCTGTGTGAGATAATTTAGTGTTCGCAAATTTTGAAAATCAATTGATTCGTTATTCGGCGTCTAGCGAAAGTGGTTGTGTTGTTTCTGAAGAACGATTTGCCTCTCATAATATCCCGAAACGTCGGAATTTAAGTGAACAAGTAATATTTTCTATCCACATCCACGTGATCATTTGCTGTTATTATTTCCTAATTAAAATTTAAATAAACTTAAATTGATTGGATTGTTTCAATTTAAATAAAAAAAAAAGAAATAAAACTACATACAGTCGATTTTTGTAGCTGGGTTTTTGCACAGTTTTTGTGTTTAGCTGATTTTAAAGGAGGCAATTGAAAATTATTGAGAAATAAAAATGAAGTTGATCTGCATTTTATTGGCACGTAAGTAAAACGGACCTTAACAAATTTTGTTTATAAAGATGATGGTTTTTTTTTGTGTTTGGCGCCATATTTTAGTTGTGTATCTAAAATTAATCAATTGTTTATAGTTTTGTTTTTTAAATCATTTGTTTATATGTACCTAAATATTTTTTTAACATGATGATTGAAAATTTAAATTTTCATAATTGAGTGGTTTATTGCTTGCTTAGTTAACTGACGTAGAATGTGTATTGAATTTCCTCAGCCTAAGCAATTTTTCTTAGGTAAGATTGTCACCAGCTCAATCTGAATACGGGAGTTAAAGCTGAAAGTTATTAATGGGATTTCAGATATTTAAATTGTCACACCTATTTTGACAATTTGAAATTTACAAATACTTACACTGATACTCAATAGTTGTTTCTTAATTTATGTAGACAAAAGAGTATCCAAAATACTAGGGGTTTTATCAAAGACTAGAAAACGCTGATAAAGCAAGATAAAAAGAAAACTGGCTTTGCTATGGAAGAACTTTTAAATATCCTTTTTTTGTTTTTTTGTTTTAAAGTGCTTATTGAACTTTTTTTCAAATCAGCATTTTTCACATATTTAACAGATTTGACTTCAAGCTCGTCTTCATGCATAATAGTTCGGTTCTTTCTAACTTTCCATAGGAAGTTATTGTAATCAGCCCGATTACTCGAATTAATAATGTCTCGACGTTTCAAGGTAAATAGATTCTAAATCAAAGATTTTTAGAGGGAAGTCTTTGTTCGTACTCTCAAGAGCCAGTAGAGATAAAGACATCACATAAGTGTTGTATACAGATAATAACACAGAAAAATGCAGAAAAGATTTTCAAAAAGATTGTGTAGGTAGTTTTTTAGCGAAACAATTTAACAAAAAAAGGGAACATTTTGGTTGACCCAAAATAAATCGCGAACCAATAACCATGGCGACTTCAATGTGACGTGGTAATAAACTATATAATTTTGAAACAATCGAAAAATGATTTTTATAAATCAAAAAACTTTTAAAAAATATTTGTCACTCCAAAAAATTATTTTACTTCCAAAATAATTGTATGCAACGAAGAATAACGTTTTGACATCTGGTTAAATTTTGAGAATAATCGATACAAAGGTTTTTTTTACAAAAAATAAAAAAAAACTTAAGAACACATTACTAAAAGTTGGTAAAAATTGATTTACTAGTCAATTCAAAAATTAAAGGTATGGGCTTCAAACTAATTTCCCCCTATACAAATATTGCTTTCAATATTCTGTAAAATCCAGAAGTATTTTTTTTATAAAAATTAAAATCTACAAAAAAATACAGCACACAATTGGTAAAAATTGATGTTCCATTCTCGTTATAGCGTGAAAAAATGAAGGTATTGACTTCAAAATTATCTTATTCTGTGCAAAATTTTGTTGTCAACGAAAGATAATGGTATTAGAAAAAAAAACGATCTAAATTTTTCCTTTACCTATAACAATTACAAATTTCCAAAAAATGCTTCTAAATTCCGACTTAAAACAACGTCAAAAACACGAAGCCCTACAACACGAAAAAAAAACTGATAGAAGAACTGATTTATTCATCTTACAACGACGAATTGTTGTTATTTATATTTTATACATTATTCGCCTTTATAAACTTATTTCGGAATATAAAATGATTTAAAAACTAAATTATTGGACACACATAGTCATAAATAAAAAGTTGCCTATATAAACTTTAAGTTTTTTATTTTGTTCTTTTATTTGTTTAGAACAAATCTAAATGTTTGGTATAACTTAATGTTTGCTATAATTTAACTATATACAGTATTTGAAAAGATTCCTGATTTCTATATTAATGATATTGGTCTTTGTTTCAATTAATTTGAAATAAAACGAATGATTCATGTAGTATTAGTTTAGTTTTTCAACTTCTTAAACAGTTAAACAAAATTGTGGTTGCATTTGGTTAAGACTAGTACGAGCTGAAATTCGCCTTTTTCTCCAAACTAAGACTAAGACCTGAGCTAAAATTTGACAAAAGAACGTTGTGTAGAAAATTCAATTGGTCTTATGGGTACTAAAATAATCAAAGTCACAAAATGATGGATGATGCTTCTTCTTTTTTTTAACTAAAATTTTGCGAAAGAAATTCTTCATTAAACTACTTCTCAATAACATTTATTTATTAACAGAAACCCTTTGGAAATAAAAATACAGAGTATTTTGTAACTCAATTGAGGGGACGGTTTAAAGACTTGTTTTGGTAAAGAAAAAAATGTATTTAAAATATATTTTTCAATTTCTTTCAGTATGGGTTGAATCGCCTTGATAAATAAACGAATTTGATCTATGTAAGGTAATAGTCAAATTGATTGCTTAAAAGATGTCACGACAAAAATTTGTTAGTAGTTGTAAAAAAATATGTTGTTTCTGTTGTTTCGTTAAAAAAAAAACAAAAATTTAAAACGAAGTTTACGACATTACAAAAAATGTTATCAAATCAAAGCTAATTTAATACTTTTATTTAGATTATTTATAGAAATCATTTAAAAGGTCACCATGGCAACAACGAATTTTGGCAGTTCTAATCTCAAACTGTTCAATCGAATTGAACTTAGTTAAATCCATCTTACACAAACAAAAAATTCAATTTGACTATCAAAAATGAATTAGTCAATTATCACCTTACATGTATTTCTATATTATTTTTATTTGTTAAAACAAATTTTCTGATGAAATTAAACCTCAATATTTCCCCCTTTTGGATGCGACATTCAACAATCTGTCAAAATTTAGCAAAACGAAAATTCCCATACAAAAATGACATTACGAAATCATAAACGTAAAATTTCGCTGTGCTTTTCGTTTTTCAGTTCGCTGCTCAACAACGAAATGTGTCATTTTAGTGGATAGCTGTACAAGATTTCTTAGTACAATCCTCCACTCTTTTCGTTCTCAGTTTAATTTTTTTTATTGAAAAAAAAATTGTTTACTCGTGACTTTCGGTGTTTTGACTTTGATTTATATGTGATTTAAAATTGATTTGTCTAATGTGTTCCAACAATACATTTCTGAATCAGAAACTCAGGATGTTGAAGATGTTATTGGTGATGTGCAAGAAGTGATGAAGACGAGCAGTGAACTTCAACTTCCAAAAAATTAACCGAAGAAAAAAAATTGAGTTCTCTTCGGAGGAAAAAAAGAAACTGGCTTCGTTGGTCGAAGTTAGTGAAGCTATTTGGAATTCATAGGCTTTACAAAAATAATTTAGCCGCTGCGAGCCTCTGGAGTAATATACATACCTGCGGAAATGAAAAAACTATGTACTAACTGCTCAACAAAATGTTAATAAATAGAATTCTTTTCCACTTTTGTTTACCAGCAGCTGATTGTCGGAACTTGTCAATTGTTTTTGACAGCTGACAGAACTCTCCACAAATATGTTTACGCTGTGGTTTTCGTGTTCTGCACTTGGAGACCGCTCGCTGGCTTAAGAAATAAATGCGCAAAGTAATTTATCCGTCTGTTAAAATTTGACAGCTCAACAAGCTAGGGCTTCTTACCAATCGGAGAGAATTTTATACAGAAGCTTAATTTTAGCTCAAACTCTATACCATGCTTCAGGTATAATAGTGTAAAGGATCATTTATTTTAATTACAAGTTCTTCAACACCATTCATCTTTAAATATTCATATAAACATATTTAGCTCTTATAGAATACAATTTAAAAGAATGGTTTTAAATTTTAAAACTTCTCAAATTAAAAATTTTAAATTATTCCAACTCCTAAATTAAATGGAAAGATGTTTGGTTATATCCCTTGAGTTTTTTGTTGCTGCTACTTTAAGATCTAACTCCTCTGATTTTGTCCAAAGTTCACATCTGAAAGGTCAAAAATAGTTTTCTTCATATTATAATTTACAAAGTTTTTATTTTCAGGGGAACTGTGTCGTGCGAGAAATAAAAAAATCCTCCAAGAGTAATTCTTGTCATGAAAAGTGCTTTCGCAAGTCATTAGGCCCTACTTCTCTGCGAATTTTTTGAGCCACTAATACTAGTAAATGTATTACCCGTGGAATGATGATTAGTGCGTTGGACCGTCATGCCAGAGATCTTGAGTCCGATCCCTGCCTATGCCATCTTTGACCTGTGTCAATCGTGATTGATTCGGTCTTTATGAACTTCATCAAAACGATTGAGTGAATGCAATCGTAGTAAACCAAACCAATCGTTCTCAATGTTAATCGTTTCATCATGCTGTCTTTCGTTTTAAAGGGAAAGAAATATGTTTCGTTCATCCAACTTGTTCTTATTTTCAAATGAAATGATATAAAATGGGGATTAAACATAGCTTTGAAACAATCAATCAATCATTTCAATACTAATCGTTTTAAAGACCGAAACTGAATGAAAATGAAGTACCTTAACCTTACCTACTCTACTGCAAAAAGATCTATATGGTTCCACACGCTTATTTTCCATTCAAAACCAAAATGAAACAGAAACCTAAATGATTGAAAAAGTGAACGATTAGAATAGAATGAAATTTGCAAATTTTATTCGCATCCAAATGAAGCATATACCAAAACGATTGAAAAAATGAACGATTGAAAAGAACGAATCATTGAACTGAACGACATATGAACGATTGAATCTTTTAAAACGAACGATTGACACACCTCTATGCCATCTAAAGTTTTTTTCACGGATACTGCCTCCTGCGAGGAACTGACAAATTCTCCAAGAATATTCTCGTCATGAAAAGTGATTTGTCAAATTAGCCGTTCGGATCCGGCGTAAAACTGTAGGTGCCCTAGTAAATATACGTTTAGCCACTTAAGTTATAAACAAAAGGATGTACTTTAATGAAATTTTCTTTTTTTGGTCCTTTAAAACCGGTAAAGATTTTTCAAAAACCTCAAATTTATTTGTCTTTAGCTGATTATCAAATCGCAACAGATAATTTACTAAGATCAAACAGCAAATATTGCAAACATAAATAAAATTTTAATTTTCTTCGCATTTCGCACTCGTGTCATGTGTGAGCAAAGCGTGATGCCGATTTAAAAACGAATGATAGAACACAGACGCATTAAACTATAATAACTTTTTATATATTATATAAATAAATAATGCGTCCAAAAATATATTTACATACCTATGAACATACATACATATATGCATGTTTATAGTTCTACCATAGAATCCTTGTGTTCATTTATACATTTTTATTCATATTCCGAACCGAACTGATCAAAAGATACATAATTATTTATGAATCCGTCTGTGAATCGCAAAAGATAAATCAACATGACATGTCCATTATAACTTTTTGGATGTTTCATCTTTCATCTGTCTGTCAGAGAAGCTGTCATCTTTATTGAATATATCCGATAGCAAATATTGGCTGTTGTCCAAAACGTTTTGTATATACGCACAACGAATTACACATGCTCGTCGTAATGTATCTACATTATGTACTTGTAGAACGAACGCAATTTAGTATTATGAATGACGTCTGGGTTTTGTCTTTTTTTTTGACAGTTCAATAGCCACTCACTGACAGAATTATATGATGAAATTTTGCACAATTTCAAATCACATTATAGTTTATGTGAAAATATATTTGGAGCTTTAAATAAAACAAGTTTCACACTAAACTAAATTTAAAAAAATATCTTTCATCTTTGGTAAAGCAAAAAACAAATAATTTTGATCAAAATATTCTGCCTGTTTTTTTAATAATTGGTTGATAGAAAGGGTTTCGCTATTTGTGATAAAGGTTGTGTTGGACCCACATTCCTTGAAAATATTCATACTCAAAAATTCAACATTTTTTTTTCGTATGTATTTTCTGTTTAATCGATTTCTTAACTCGATCATGATTTTGACAGAATAGTGACCAACTCCCAAATTATTTATTTGACAATATGACACGAGTTATTTGAAGAATGACGTTTGTGATTTGTGTATTAAACAGATAAATTTTAATGGTGGACATTTTGAATTCTTATTGAATTCGTCTTTTAAAGGTGTGTTCAGACCAAAGAAACTAAAATGTTTTTTCAACAAATGGGAAACATTTCAGGTTTTCTAAGCAATGTTTACGAAAATCGTCTCTCTTTGCAATAGTACTGCTTTTAGTGTTAACTGTCAGTTATCTGTTCATTGGATACTTTATGCACCCTATAAGTTGCTTAACACATTAACTTCTAGTTAGACCTTTCCAATTATTGTGAAACAGTAATATGAATTGTCTATCGGCTAATTAGGTTCCAAGTAGCTTAATTATAAACTTTCCTTTTATGTTGGAGAACAATCCCTAAGTGAAAGCATGGATTAGATTCAATTGAAGTAGTTTTAAGTTATTTTAAATCCAATTTTCAGCTGATGCACTTTTTAAAGACAGTAACCTATTTAAATGTAGGTTTTTGGTTCTAATACCGGCAAAAGAAAAATATAATAGAGTTCAAATATTTTATGCATTTGCCTACACCCATACATACAGTACAGTTACTCTTAAAATTGACAACAACAAAAAATTACTGTGTTGTTGTTTTGAATAATTAAATTGCAATATTTTTTGTAACATTTTTATTTTGATTATAAGAGAAAAAAACTGAAATAACAACTAAAAAAAGGAATCACAATTGAAAAACTACAATATTCTTCATACATAGCTCAAAGCGTATTATCGAAGATCAAAGAAAGAAGAGGTATTTAAAGTCTGCTAAAATTGAAAGATTATTATTTTGGAGGGCTACCTTTAGCCATGGATTTGACAATTTTTTTTTTGTAAAAAACGTGTGTTTTAATGGGGGCTATCTTGAATAAAAATGTTTGTTCTGAAGACATTGCTAGAGGCCCAGTGACTTGCTGAGCTGGGGTCTTGAGTTGGTTTTTGGCATTATTGAGAAAAAATTCTTTGACAAAAAAGGTGTTTGTTTCAGATCGTGATATTCTTAAAAGTGAAATGTGGCTGTTAAATTTAGTTTTTTTGAAGACTGGCGCATATTTCTTTGAGTGTGTTTAAAAATATCAATTTGTCCATAATTATGTGAATGAATTCAAAGGTTTTCCCCAAAGAGAAACTGTATGCATGTATTTATAAAACGTTTCCCAATATTAAATTAATTACGTAGAAACAATAATCAAAAGACGGAATTAAAAATTTACTAATTTTAAACGACTTAGTAAAAATGTTGAAGTAATTTTTGGCAATTTACAATTTATAAGATTATTTACCGAATTTTAAAAGACTTTACAATCTAACTAACTCTTAACAATTTAAAAATAAATAAATGAGGTGGCGCAACAGTCCGTAGAGAACCAGGGCCTAGTGACTTACAACTCTCAAACATTCCTGTGTAAGAGTAAATGCAGGGATGGAGGGGACCTACAATTTATATGCCGAATCCGAACGGCTAATTTGACAAAGCACTTTTTCATGACAAGAATTACTCTTGGAGAATTTGTCAATTCCTCGCAAGAGGCAGTGCCCGTGAATAAAACTTTTGTGTGGCACAGGCAGGGATCGAACCCCAGACCTCTCGCATGACATTTCAACGCACTAACCATCATGCCACGGTTACTACTTAACAATTGGCTTAAGTTAATATCACGGAATGCTGCTTTAACTTTAAGCTATTTGCATATGATAATATGACATCTGCACAGTTATTCTATAAAGGCAGTGGGTGAAATGGTCCAGTCCATAGTTTGGAACTCCAGTTAATTGGTCTGTTTAAGCGTATTTGCTTTGTTTATTTTCACGAACTGTCACTTTTTAGAATTGTTTGGATGCTTTTTTATTAGCAAAAATGAAACAAAGCTTTAACATTTTGGACTCTACTAGTAAATTTGTAAATATTGACCAAATTGCTAACTAGAAAATTGTTAAATCCTTAAAATGTTGGGCCACTGATTTTAAAAGCTGACTCAAATTTAAAACTGACATTTAAAGTCTTGAAAAAGTCAAATAGACGAATGGACTTCAAGTTATGACTTTAAAAATGGCTTGATAATTTTTATTTTAAAAGTTTAAGCCAAACCAAATTAAGGAAATAATGTCCGCTTTCAGGGCATTAAGGAGAATATCTTGATGACTTTTCTAAAAAATATTCTATAAAATGGCAGGAAAGTTCATTTTTACAAACCAATACAAACAAAACAGTTTGACAAACGAGACAAGTTGTATTCTTTATGGAAGTCTTTAAAGTATTTTGTTCGTATGAATTAATAAATCGTTATATTCTATGCTACAATATAATTTGTGTTTAAAAAGAAAAACTGAATGGAAAATTTTCAAGGATCACGTTATTCGATTTAACTTCTAATACGGGTCAAGAAGCTTTCGCACGTGAACGTGCTGCTCTCAATCTTCGCTACTTGTACGACGACACAGACGCAAGATTGATATTGTTTCCCAGAACAAACTAATTGGATGCAGATGTTGAGCGAAAACAAAACAAAGTGTTAAGAAAGCTTATCAATTCTATGGCATAATGTTTATTAAATGATTATAGACAAGAGTATGACTTTATCAATGAAATAGACATCATTTCTATAATTATCAAATCATTGTCAGTTATATTAGTTTAAGGGAGATCACACTTTTGTTGAAAAATTCATGATTATACGTAATTCCCACAATTTTATAGATAAGCGCTTTAGACAAACCGTCACTATGAATTTGTGATAATTTTTCAGCACGTACATTCATAACAACGGGTCTGTTGATTTAATAAAAACAAAAACATGATGATTTCACTCGAAGTGAAAAATTATTATAGGGTTGCCAAAGTCTACAAAAAACTTTTCTAAATTGTATTTCTTTTTTTTTCATAACTAATTTAGCAATTCAATTTTCATAAAAAAGGTACCTCTACAATAAGGAAAGTTGAAACAAAAACAAAGCACGTTATGTGAAACATTGTTAAAAGCCTTATTAATGCCATCTTCGTTGTACATGAAACAAAAGCCGATGATGTCGCCGGACGGTTAACAATAAAAACCAAATAGTAAATTTCTGAGGGTGCATTCATTTCCACTATCTACGTCAATACTATTTAGAACTTATTAATAGTTGAAGCTCTATTTTCATGTTTTCTAAAAGTGGATAAGAAATTAATATCTACCTATGTACTATTTCTTGTAGATTTTATTTTTCATGAAAACACGGACTGTTGGGTTTTTATAAAAAAAAAACTCCTGAATATGGAAAATTATATTTTGTATGAAATACAAAAAGTTTGAAGACCATATTTTTAATTATTAAAAAGTAAACTTTTACCAAGTTTTAATATTTGTTTTTTTTTGTTAGGTTTTTATTTTTTGTTAAAAAATTGTCAAAGAGATTTTTCTCAATATTTTAATAAATGATGACAACAATATTTTTTAAAAGATAAAAGTAGCTTAAAGTCAATATCTCAAACTTTTGAAAAGATATTTGAGTAGAAAATCAATTTTTAAAAACTTTTATTAATTTTTTGTTTAGGTTTCATTTTTTTATAAGAAAACTGTCAATTCGATTTTTCTTAAAATTGTTCAGAATGTTGAAAACAATATTTCTTATAAGCTTATAATGGTTGGAGTCAAAATATCATAATTTTGGAAAAGATATTTGAGTCGAAATACAATTTTTACCAACTTTGAGTAATTTTCCTTTAATATTGAAAAATTTGTATAGTAAAATATACAATTTTAAGAAAATCTTCAGAGGTTGCTAGATTTCACATGACTTACAAAAATCTAAATTAACTCTAAAGCAATAAGTTCTTAAACGGGTTTCAACTGAAAAACGCGAAACGATTTGAACTTTTATATCCAGTTTTGGAAATATGTATATTAAAAATATAAAAATGATGCTGAAACGAGTATTTTTAAAATTTTAGAAAATATGTAATATCGAAGTAGAGACTTGCGATCAGCATTACAAATTAATCCCAAAGGTATTTTTTAAAACAGTGAATGTATTATATTCAAGGTCAGCTCAAAACTTCATATAAAGGGTGATTTTTTAAAAGCTATAGGGTGGTTTTCAAAAAAACACATATTCAGAAAAATGCATGAAATTTGTATTTAAATCAATAGTACTATTGTATGGTCCATGTTATTTAATGTTTGAAGATTATTTCATGCAAGTTTTGACCTTGACTGCGCCTCAAATGGTTCATTCGGTTTGTCCAATTTTGGAATACTCTTTCCAACATTTCGGCCGCTATCTCACGAATAAATGCTTCAATGTTGTCTTCCAATGAATCAATTGAAGCGGGCTTGTCTGTATAGTCATGAGCTTTAACATAGCAAACAAAAAATAGTCTAAGGGCGTTAAATCACACAATCGAGGCGACCAATAAACCGGTCCCAAACATGAAATAACTCGCCTTTTAATAAGTAAATTGTTACGCGTGCTGTGCATGTCATGCAAGTCAAGCTCTTGCATTTTGGGCAAAAAACAGTTAAATATCATCTCACGGTAGCGCTCACCATTTACTGTTACGTTACAATTCGCGTCATCTTTGAAGAACTGCGTCCAATGACGCCACCAGCCCATAAAACGCACCAAACTGTGACTTTTTCTGGATGCATTGGTAGCTCTTGCAATGCTTCGGTTGATATTCACTCCAAAATCGAAAATTCCACTTTATTACGTACCCATTGAGACAAAAATGAGCAAACTTTCCAAGAGCCCGTTCACCAAAAATTTTACGTTGCAGTAGGTCGTTCGGCTTCAATTCTTGAGCCAACTGTATTTTGAAAAACATCACACCTAATCACACATAATTTGCAAGCGTTGTTCGTTTGAAAGACGATACATGGTTAAATAATAGACCAAACTAAAGATGTTTAACAGTGAAACAAAAAACGAAACGTTTGTCAGCTGCTTAAACCAGTGTTGCCAAAAAAATCACACTTAAGTTAAAGAAAACAACTAATGAGTATTTCTATAAACTAAGTCCGATACTAAAATCATTTATACTATAAAGATTCGTACTTTGTAAAAATCATTGTAAAATTTGTTGTGGAGGATTATATTTTGCTTTGACTTAAAAACACCGTTTTTGGTTGTCTTTAGCATTTTCGAAGTGCTATATTCCAAAAACCTAATTTTATAGGAAAGTTTTAAAGCAAGATACAGGACAAAGTAATTCTTTTAAAAAAATATTGTTTTGTTTGTGTTACAGGAAAAAAAAAGTAATTTTGTCGAACTGTGTTGCAACTTCATAAATGACAATCAGCGACTTGGGAATAAGAATAGAAAGAGCGTATTTTATAGAAAATATCAATATAATTTGTTGGTTTTGTCTGAAACATACATTACTATTCAAATGATGGATCTAAAAATATTTTAAGGCTCTACAATCGTGTATACTTAGTTGATTTTGTAAGTTTTTATAAGTAAATTAAGTTGTGCGGCTTGAAGAAGACTTACGAAAGCATTGCACTCCGCACAAATATGGAATTGTGGAATTCGACCCCATTGAATTCTATATAACAACATTCTGTAGCAAAAAAATTCTATAAACTTTTATGAGAATAAGTTATCATAAGAATTTTTCTAAGTTAATTTGAATAGCAAATTTATTGAATTCTTGAACAAAATTTGTTTTGCTTTTCAAAAAAATAATACATACATACATACGTTAAAATAACATTTGGTTTTTTTTGTGCTACTAATAGTTAAAATTCAGAATTATAAAAAACAGACTTTGTAAGGATACAATATTTTGTGATGATAAATTCAGAGCTACAGTATTATGACATACAGTATTCTGTTTATAAAGTATTCCAAGTTTACAGTTTCTCGAAATACAAAATTTGAGACATACATAATTCGTATCAAAAACTTTCACGTCTGCTCTGCACCTCTTAGTATGAGTGTGTTCATTTGAATATACAAGTTTAATGCTTCTTTTTTTTAAACGATGGGCAAAGGAATTTAACGATCTTATACTCTTTTTTTTACAGTTGCCTTGTTCGTCCTTATTGATTCGTGTTGAATCAATTCAACTATGTTAGCTATTCTGCTTCTTCAAATCCAATCTTTCCATCAAAGGCACGTTTATAATGACTTAATGTTTCTTCATCAACTCATTAATTTTTTATTCCATAGAATTTAAAGAATGAAGCTTTTAGTCGAATGAATATTTTATGTAACTTTAACCGCACAGGCCATCGATTAATTTAAACCTTAATAAAGTGGAATTAAAATTATTCTTTAGAACCAGTGCTCCCTTATCGTAAACGTCTTTATTTTATTTTAAAATAGTTCAACTTATATGCTAATTTAATTGTTTTTGTATTTTGTACGTTTTAAGGTGCATCAAGACCAAAGAAACAATTTTGAAGCTCATAGACATTTAAGAATCATTTTGGGGAATGTTCTCCTATTTAAATCATCTAAGGAAACATTTCTCAAATGTTTCTTAAATGATCTGGGGGTCATTCCGTAAAACGATTATCTTCAAACGATAGCGTTTCGACCATAGTCTCACTTCACATAAGACGATAATCATCAAAGCTTTTGTACGATAGCTAAATAGGTATCGTCTGTCATCGATTTCCAAATATTAACTAAGAAAATTGAAATACAAATGTTTCGGCGTAATTGAGTTTTACAAAGTGAAAATGAAAACTCAGAAAAAATAAAATTAATACGGTTATGTTTAAGAGATAAATCAGATCCCTCTATCTTCCAACCCATATGTAAGCATTTGTGTTTTTTTCTTTTCCACTTGTAAAATAATTTAAACCATTATAGTTTTGATCGAAGTTTTCAAAAAAGGGCCTTATAATAGCTGTAACTATTAAAACTTTGTGTGGCGGAAGCTACCAATGTTCTTGCACTAAGCGCATTATCCAAAATAGTTTTGGTAACAACAAATACTTTTGTAACCAAGTTATGTCCCCTGATAAAATTGAATCTTGTCATCCTTCCCATGAACATAATTGGGGTTATACACATTGGCCAAGGGAGGTTGCTCACCCATAAATTTTGTACGCATTTGCAGATGAACTTGTGTTACGGACCTAGTATGTATGTTTATACAAAATTATAATTATAACTACAATATCAGATATAAATAACTTACATGTTAAAATAGAGTTCTATCGTCGGAGGCAAAAAAAAGTAAAAATATATAAAATAAAATAATAGTAAAATAATAAAAGTTGGTATATTTGGTAAAAAACAATTTGTTGCAAATATTCACAATTTTCCATGGACAAAAACCAAGTTTAATAACATTTTCAAGTTATCGAACAAGCAGTATCTTTTGTTGAGTTCATTTTGACATTTCAGTTATCTTATTATAAAAACGATAGACAAAACGATAGTGTCAAAGATACGTGAAGCAAATTATTGACGATATCGTTAATGATAATCGTTTTGAAAATTACGGAATGACTCCCCTGGACACTCGTGAAACATTGCTGAAATGCTTCTTTGTTTCCCATTCCGAATGGGAAACTTTATTTGATTTCCAACAAATTACATTATGTAGGTAGAAAGTAGGTAAGAGGCTATGAACCTATAGACATCAAATGTCGTAAAAAGTGTAAAGCAACAAGAATGAATGAAAAAAGTTGATGAGCCCCTGATCGCAGTTTGACAATTGCACTAAGCTTACTACTTTCTGAGAATTCTGAAGTGAAAACAAAAATTATGACCAAACAATATCATACAAAATGTTGATTATGCATTATTCCGAAAAACAGTATTTGGACGTGCTCCTATTAAATCAACGATACAACACGTTATTAAAAACCACAGTTTCACTTTGGCTTGGAAACTACTTAATGTCTACGCTGACCGATTAAACCATTAAACATACATCTTAATTAACTAATAACTAACATAAGAACATTGTGAAATTTATATTTTTAACAACTCTTGCAACCATATTACTTCTGCTTTGTGGAAAACAAATCTACTATTACTAATTTATTACAATTCTCCATTTTGCATTTTTACGGACTTTAGCAAACCGTTTGAAAAATTAAGCCATGAAATTGTTCTTAATTAATTAAGTGAAATTTAGCTTAATTAAACGTGTTTCGTTTTGTGGATTTCGTCATATCTTAAAGATAGGTATCAAAGCGTCATATTAAGGAGTTAGACTTCATGTCAATTCAAGTACCTCCAGGGAGTCACCTTAGTCAATTATTATTTATTTTATGTATTAATGATTTGTCTGTTTGTGAAATAAAAATAGTTTGATTTTAAATATATACAAATGTAAGACAATGTGTTTTACACGCAAACTAAGAATTCTAAATTATGACTATATGTTGAGTTCGTAACCTATGAATAGAGAATCCAGTTTTTCTGACCTTGGTGGTGTACTAGACCAGCGGTTCCCAATCTGTTTTAGTTGCGGAGCACTTTTTGCGTTAGAAATTTTACGCGGAGCGCTTCGATGCGTATATGCCATTTCTCGTAGTTACATGCAGCAAATTAAATAACTTTTTTTTTCGAATTTCGTTTATTTTATTGAATTCAGGAAATATTTTCTCAAACGAAAAACACAAGAACAATGTTAATAACTAATTACATAATTATATTAAATGCATTATAATTATATGGAGTTTCTTTTTAGTGGAAATAATGTGCCTGCTTGTTTTTGCATAGAGCTGTAATATCTGGTTGAATTTGGACAATTGCAACAGTACCTATATTAGTGTCTGCATCTAGTCGGGATCTATACTTTGGTTTGGTTCCGACACATGTAGAGAACCCTTATTCGCAAATGTATGTTGTTGCAAACGCCAGAAGAATTATTTTAGCTTTCTCTGACAGTAAACTGAACTCGTGTCTTCAACATACACCAGAATTCTGATAAGGACTTCATTGTTGCAAACAGTTCTTTTATCGAAGAATCTAATGTCAACGCGGCAGAGTACGGATTTATTACCCATATGACATTCATTTAAAATATCATCGAGAATGTCCAAATCTATTTCTTCTTTAAACTCCTTGATTCAGACCAAAACAGGCTTATATTTATAAATGCTTCTTTTTTGTCATTGGATACGCCAATTTCAATAACCAACGCTCATAACACAACATGTCCCCCAAAATAAATTTGTTATCAATAAGCAAGGTTCCAACTTCAGCTCTCATTTCAAAATGCCGCTTCAGTGTTTTTCCGCGAGAAAGGCACCTTACTTTCACGCGAAGAAGTAAAGACGTATTTAGACTACCCATGTCATCGCACAACACTTTAAAAAGGCTTGTATCCTTTGGCCGTGATTTAATAAAGTTGATTATTTTCACACTTTCGTCCAATACCTCTTTAAGAGAGACCGTCATATTTTTCATTGCGAGGGCATGGCGGTGTAGAACGCAATGGCTACTGGTGCATTCTTTAACAATTTGCTTTATTCTTGCGACTACACCGGAAGTTTTTACAGTCATGGCCCGTGCGTACATCCACGCAGTTAGCCCATGCTATGTCATTTACAATTTGTCAATCAAATTCAAAATTTCAGCACCAGTTGTAGTTGTTGGCAATAGCTTGCAGAAGAACAGACCTTCTGGAAAGGACTGTAGATATTGGTAGCGCACAAATACTATTAAAATAGCCAACTCTGCAACTTCCGTTGATTCATCCATCTGCAGCGCAAATTGTGTGACTTTGATTCGTTAACGTAAAGTAGCTTTCACATTCTTCTCTAAGTCTCCGATTCGTCTTGATATTGTGTTATTTGACAAAGGAACGGTGTAAACTAATTTTTTGGCCTTTTCACCCAACAAACATTCAAAAATAACTTTAACACAAGGTTTTATTAAGTTTTTAGCAATGGTATGAGCTTTACCAGTTTGCGCTATTTGGAATCTTTCCAAGAAGGAGGTCATCAACGGATTTTCGTTCACTGTCTTTGAGTGATAAGTAATAAATATAGGTTTGAGATTTAGTAAGTTCAGCATACTTTCTTTATTCTTTTGAAGAAATTAGTCGGTTTGCTTTTGCAATCTGGATGAATCCCTGCAAAGTGACGTTTGATTTTTCGTGGAGACATTACACTGTTCGTCAACACATTGCCGCAAATTAACACATTGAGGTTTGTTGTCACTTGTCTCAGCAAGTCCAAAATTCAAATATGATTCGTGGTACTTCCTTTTAACTGATTTTTGTATACAAACAAAATAAAGTAAAACTCACACACTAAAAGCAACTGCAAATTAAGTTCATAGTACTACGTTTAAAAAAAAAGCTGTTTTTATCGTCTCTTTCACTAGTCTTCTTAGTATAGTATGTAAATTTATACGAGTAAGATGGTATAAAAAATAGAATTTGTCCCTGAATTTCAAATCCGACTGCTGCGATCAAAATTACAAGTTCAGAACCCCAAAATTAACTAGTTACTTGGAATTTTTATATTAACTTCCCATAGGAAATTATTGTAATGGGTCCGATTTGTCAAATTGAAAATTTTGAGTCGAAATAAAAGTTTTTAGAAAGATGTCTGTGCGTGCGTGTGTACGTACGTTTGTACGTCCGTACGTCCGTACGTTCGCGACGTTTTTTTCGTCGTCCATAGCTCAAGAACCAGAAGAGATATCGACTTCAAATAAATTTTGTTATACAGATAATAAGGCAGAAAGATGCAGAAAGGGCTCTCAAGAAAATTGCGTGGGTGCTTTTTTTACCATATCAGTTTGAAAAAAAGATGAAAATTTTGGTTAACCTTAAATGTCTTACGAACCAAAAACGCTAGAGACTTGAATTAAATTTAATATAATATATTGTAACGTGATACCAAACAGGTATATTTTTTAAAAAAAATCAATATAACGTTTTTTTTTATAAATCTATAAAACTGAAAAAAAAAATTGTCACCTCCAAAATTTTACGACTCAAATATGATTTCATCTCTAGAACAATTTTGTGCAATAAAAAATAATGTTTTTTGACATCTGATAAAATTTTGAGAAAAATCTAATTGACAGTTTTTTTTACAAAAAATAAAAACCTAAAAAAAATTGTATAAAAGTTGGTAAAAATTGATTTTCGACTCAAATATATTTTCAAAACTTTGAGATATTGGCTTTAATTTACTTTTATCTTTCAAAACATCTTGTTGTTAATATTCAGTTAAAGTTTGAAAAAAAATCGATTTGACAGTTTTTGTACAAAAAATTAAAAACCGAAAAAAAAAATTAACAAAAGTTCGTAAAAAATGATTTTGGACTCAAATATCTTTTAAAAACTTTGAGATAATAGGTTCTAACTAATTTTTTCTTATAAGAAATATTGTTTTCAATATTAGGACAAATTTTGAGAAAAATCGAATTGACAGTTTTTTTACAAAAAATAAAAACCTGAAAAAAAATGCATAAAAGTTGGTAAAAATTGATTTTCGACTCAAATATCTCTTCAAAAATTTTAAGTATTGGCTTCAAACTACTTTTATCTTATAAAAAATATTGTTTTCAACATTTGGTAAAATTTTTGAATAATTCGAATTGACAGTTTTTTTACAAAAAATAAAACTCTAAAAAAAACAATACCTACTAAAACTTGGTAAAAATTTACTTTCGGCTCAAATAGCTTTTCAAAAATTAAAAATATTGGCTTCAAACTTATTTTATTTCACAGAAAATATTGTTTTCAATATTCAGTAATTTTTATATAAAAATCCAACAGTCCTTTTTTTCATAAAAAATAAAATCTACAAAAAATAGTGGGCAAATTTGGTAAAAATACATATAGACAAACTTTTAAGCAAGACATATCGACAGACGGGATGGGAAGTTATCAGTGTGGGTCGCATCCTAGCCTCTTTTTTTTCAAATATTTCCGCGGAGCACTTGGATTTTCTTCCAAGTGCTACGCAGAGCACACTTGGGAAACCCGGTACTAGAATAAATAATAAAATTTACTGATTACCAAACAAAAACCTAACAAAGCACTGGATTTCATCGTCAAAAGATTTTCCCGATAGTTCCGTGTCCCGAAATCGTATTTTAATAAAATTCTATATGTTTCCTTGTTCAGGCCAATTTTTGAACACGCTTGTGTTGCGTTGTATGGGTCCCGTACTATTCAAGGAAGAGTAAGAAGTATTCAAAGTAGATTTTTAACATTTTGTGTATATTTTTGCTCCTGGATAGACTTTTATTACCTTCCTACAACCTTAGAACTATTTTAAACAGATCGAACTATGGCGCTAATAATTCTCTAAATCAATTAATCTGTAAATTTTTTATGCTTATTAACTTTACAAATGACAATCTCAAATCTGAAAGCTTTAAGGTCTGCTATAAGCAGTTAAAATTATGTTAGTTTTAAGTTTAAGTTTAGATATATATCATAAATTTAACGTTAGCATTAAACGTATATATTAAATTTATAATATATGTACATATGTAATTATATACTTAAATTTTTGATTTATTGCTTTTTATATTTTCAGTGTCGCTAGTTTCCTTATCGATGTCACATTCCCTGTCTACTGAGGAGAAATGTGTCCTTAATTGTGACATTAAATCCTATATGCCGGTATGTGGTACAGACGATGAGGGAGAAACGCGGACCTTCAATAATTTATGTATTTTGAAAACGGAAAATTGCTTACGCAATTTAAGTAAGTCATCTTCCATATAAGAGTGTTATTAGTCTTTTTAACTCTTGTATCTTTTTTTTAACGCAGGTTTCCAAAAGACCGCTGATGGCCCGTGCCCCTAAAATGAGCAAAAACTATCGGAATTTAAATTATAATTAATATGTATTTATATATTTTGACCTAAAGATTTAATTTAAATCTAAGCGTAGTCATGACCTAGGGCAATGTATACAACGCTTCATCATCATCAACCATCACCACCATCGATCGCCATCGCCATCGCAATCTTAATCATCATCTGTTGCGGTTGCAGGACCAGAAAAAGAAAAAGAAAACAAATTAAATTAACATATCAATCTCAATAGTGATGCCATATTGTTCGATTGGCAGCAATAATTTAAATTTAAATTTAAAACAAAACAACACAAAATTGCCGTCGTCAGTCATTTCTATATAGTTGTAGCGATGTATATGGAGCCAATTTACGTGGTATTTGTGTGATATTCTTAAGTTTGATCAATCATGAATGTAGATTTGCATAATATACGTTTTATTTTTGTATATTTAATGAATACTTATTAGAAAATATAAAGAGACAACGAAAAAATAAATAACAAAATAAAATATAAATCAAATGCAACTACTTGGTAAATGGTAAACAATAAAATTGACTTTTGTTGTTTACTATTAGGGTGAGAGATTGGTGTAATGGCATTTACCATTAAAGTTAAGAGGTAAAGTAAAATAACTAGGGTTGTTCCTGGCCGGATAGCAGATAGGATTCGTTTATTATTATTAGTTTTGAAAAGTACTCTTTTTTACCCAAAGTAATCTTTGTAAAAAATGGATGAGATCATTGCTTCTTTACATATGTTAATCATAAAAAGTTGTGAGTTGCATTTTATCAACAGTTGCTTGTTAAACTTAAATTACGCGGTCAACGTACCATCACACAAATGACACCCTCCAACCAATGTTGTCAAAAAATGCGTTGACGTGTAAGTGAGTTAACGTGACATTTAGTTTAATCTTTCAAAGTTGACTCGCCAAACAATTACGTTTTAACGATTTGACAAAATTAATGTTTATGTAAATCAACTTAATTTTTTTAAGCTGGGAAAGAATATTTACACTAGGGCGTTTCAAAATAAAATTATTTTTTTCCTGAACCAGGCTCAAAAGTTTCGTTTACATGCCAAAATAGGCCTCTGAAAATATGAGCCCTTAATATTAATATGTAGGTACGGTAATCCGCATCGCACATTTCCCATAAGAATAACATAGGTAAAAAAAAAGTTTTTCTTCCGATTTTTATAAATAACGAACGAAAAATTGCATTGTAATATCTCTTATGTATTTTGTAGAGAATTGAACGCTCTACAAAAAAGTGTCACTTTTTGATAAATCAACTCAGTCGAAAGTTATTTAAGGGTAAAGTTTACTTTACCCTTAATTAAGGCGTTTTATTTACAATACTCTTAAATTTATAAGATTACTAGTTTCAAAACAAACTGAAAGTTTATTTCTAAGCTCTCCGAGTAAAAAAAAAACAAAACTCTTATATATTGCCCTCAAAGATTGCTGAAATTTTATTCATCCAACAGTTTTAAATAAATTGCGCTCGAAAACAGCTGAAATTTTTCACATGGCCAGAAAAATTATCAGATTTATTAAGTTTTCATTACTTAACTAATGAAAAATATTTTATTTCAAATAAATTCGAAATTTTTCCATTTAAAAATAATTTTTACGCATTTACATTACATTGATCTTGCTGAGGAGTTGTCTTATTGTACTTAGGATAACTCAGACGATGTTCGCGAGCTACTTGCAATAAATATTACAGTTGTTCTTCATCTCTCGTAAGGCAGTTGTTGTATTCCTTAATCAGAGCAACCCCTCGTTCAGCTACGTCATTTGTCACTTCCAATGTATTGAAATATTCTAAACATTCCTTATATGAATGATTAATGCACCATGTTGAAACATCATACAACAAATCGCTTGGTAAATCGAACAGCTCTACGGAATTTTCGGAGACGAAGTCACTCAAATCTTTTTGTAAGAAAGATTCTAAATTTTGTCAAATTACTGATATCCTCGATTTTTAATTGCCGCAACAATTTTTTTCTTCACATCAACTGATACGTTACTATCAAATAATAAAAGAGTGACCAATTTTTCATTTAAGTACCACAAGTTCTCAATCATTTTCTTCCAAGCTCTTTGTAATACCGGTGGATCTGTGGTTTCTGATTGAATCAAATTCTTCATAAATTGTAACTCATTGCTTGGTGCTTGGATAGCAGAAGATGAATTGTACCATACTTTAATAGAAAATAAAATGGCAAAAATACAAATTCGGCGTTTATTTTTTTCCTCTTGAGCAGTAAGATTAAACTGATTAATAAAAATATTTTCAGGCTGTAGATGGCCCTTGACATCTATCGCGCATGGTGCATTGCACCAGGTCGTTTAAAAGAAAAAAAATTTCTTCAGAAGAACTATCGAGGAATAGGTACTAAATATAAGAGTAAAAGCTCTCGATTATCATCTCGAGGCTGTGACATCTGAAAAAAAAGCAATTAATTGAAAGCTAGGAATTAAAAAATCTACAATAGGAGCAATAAACAATTTATACCTGTAAGCAATTGTTAATGAAGGTAACAATTTCAGATTGTTTTTCTCTCAAAGTACTGGCGATAATTACATCTACCATTCCGCTTTAATAGTTGGATTTGTCAACTTTATCCTAATAATTTTTAAATCTTACGAATATTGGAACATTAGGACCAGATGTCGTTTTCCAAAAAACTTCGAAAACTCCCCTCAAAATGATCTCCATTATATGATAGCGACATGGAAGCCAAACTAATTTCTGCCAAATGCTTTTTCCATTAGAACACAAGTACCTTATTAAGTACCTTAATAAAAAAAGGTACAGCTAAGATAAAATCGAATATACAAGCTTTATAAAAATTATAATGTTTTGAATATATAATAAATTATACCAGTATTTACAGTTGTTGGCGTATCAAAACACATTGCTCTCACATATGGAGCAACTTCCCACTCATTCAAAGCGTCAATAACAGATGAAGCTTGTTTAAGAGCACTTCCATCATTTTGGAACTGCGAGAAGTTGATCAACCCCAGAAACTGATAAGAGAACTACAATACGGTCTACAGTTTCCGTAATTTTAATATATGATTTCAGATCCTTAGCAATAGATGATCTATATTTCATTCGCGCTCGTTAAATTGTGCTGTAACTTAGATTAAGAGTTGACAGATCCATTCCTTCACTTTTGTACGCAGCAGCTAAAATGAAAATTGCATTCCAATAAGTTACTTTTGCTAAAGTTCAGGTGTCATTACATCAATTTTTGGAATTTGTTCCGGTTGTCTGAGTTGACTTTCAAAATCAGAAACCTCAGTAGATACATGACTTGATGTTGTTGCTGATAAGTTAGATTGAAATATCATTGCAATGACCGAGTCTCAACGTGAGCGTTAATGTAATCGTCAACACGATGACTGTATTTTTAGTTGACGATTACACGAGCGACGTGATACCCTTGGGAAAGATTTTGACGCCATTTTTAAACGAGAGAGCAATTGCGCTGGCCGTTTTAGTTGTTCGATTTTAAAACAGAATTGTAAACGTCAAAAATCTGAGCCAGTATGATACACCTACTCTTGCACCAATTCTTTTCAGAGTTTTTATCAGATTTTTGTGACTCGAATCGAAGGAATGATGTTTTAGATTTAATCCGGCTTTCCGTACTTTTATTTTTTTTAAATATAAAAAAATGTATTTGCTCAGACATGAAGTAAGTTATATTTTATTTGTTGCTTAATTTTACATTGGTTTACATAAGATTTAAATTAAAGCAGTTTGCTATAAAAAAAAAACAAAATTAATCATATTTGTTCACGTTTTTTGTGAAAGTTAATTTCATGTTGAAAGTGCCTTATCATGAAGACGAAATTCCCAAACCATGTGGAGCTTTGAACCTTTGGGGTTTAGTTTTTTTCAAAGTATTTTGATAAACTATTACGTTTGAGTAATGTCTTCCTTAGTACGATTATTAAAGCTTCAAATAAAATAAAAACTACAGAAAATGTGTCAAATTTGTCCTACTCTACTATACTATTTCTTCCAAGCATTTTTCTTCGACTGACATGATTGCGTTTGGTTTATAGTTTTCAGTTTTGCATTTGATACCTCCTTTAAATCTAGGACGAATAGTTGATGTTTTCATAAGTCTTGTCACATAAGACTGTAATTAATTATGGTTTGTACAACACAGGTGTGAGAATTTCCAAGTTATTTTTGAGATCAACTCGTCGAATAATATCTGCTACAATTCCTTTATTATTTTTAATTTTGTTTATAATATTCAAATTTTTCTTTTCAAACCTTAATAGACCAAGAATATACTGAACTCTTATCAACACTTAAAAGTTGTCAACATTAAACAAAGCCTATTTCAGCCCTTGAAGAAGTTCAACGACCTTAAGTATCAAAGCCAAGGGTGTTTCGCTAAATTCAGGCAGAATCACTATTTCTCCGTTTTGTTATCAATTTTTGTTTTTGTTTAGCTTTTTGTTGTAATAGTTTTTAATAGTTTTCGAAAGAGCTCAACCGTTTACTTATGTATTATATTATCAAAGTCTAGGTAAATATTTGGTTTTCAAGTTTGTTATTTAAAATAAAAATAAGAGATAGCTTCTAATCGAGTTTTTTTTTTTTTGTTGTGTTTCAAAAATAAACAAAAATAAAAATAAAATATTTTTAATATATAATTGCATTCTTATATTTTTCAATGTTAAACAAATTTATCTTAAATATTTTAAGCGTTTAGTTAAGTTACTAAATTCTTCTGGAACCAAACTCAATTAAAATTAAAAAACGATTTACAAGGAACTAAAGCTAAACGATAATAATATTGATAGTTTCGATCATGTAGTTTCCATAGTTCAGCATTTTTTAACTCACTGATTTCGGATACTGAACTTTTTTTGAGTTTTAAATAAATTTACTTTTGTGACCAAAGTTAAGTCTTTAATACTACTGGATTCAAAACTATTAAATATAAAACACAAGTTAACAAGAAAATATATTTCCCTTTATATTTTATTTAAATTAATTCATTCTACCCGTAAATGTTTACCATAGTTTTGAAAACTCCCCGTATGGTCTAAGTCGTCATAAAATATATGATCTTGTTCAAATTCATCTTTGTGGAAAATGTTGTGATAACCTTTTGTAACCTGGCCACTTCGTCGATATTTGTTTTCTTGGAAACTTTTTCCATTAAAATCAATTGAATGAGGATTTTCCGTTGGAGGACGTTTCAGCGTTTGGTCTTGATTCTTGTGGAAGTTATTAATAAGTTCCCAAAAAGGTTTGACTGATTGTTTAACCAATAGTTTTTTCTTTCCATATATAATCGAACAATTAGGCATTGATTTTGTCTCTGTACTTTGAACTGAATCTGTTTTACTTCGTGGACATTTAAGTACTAAACTTCCGCTTAGTTTCGCTGTATCACATCCCAGCGAATTTAATACAGCAACTTTTGGCAAACTATAATAGGAAATTGTATTGTCTTCAACTACAATTGTCCTGATTGGTTGTAAAAAAAATAGAATTCCAATTAAAACTTGAAAATTTGATAAAAAATGCATATTGTTGAATTTAATTTTAATTTGATTTAATAATTCACTATAAACGAGCTAAAAACATACTGGTCAATTTGGAAGTTAAGGAATCCCATTTTATACAGAGAGAATTTATTGTTCTGCTTGGCTAATGACGGAAATATAGTAAGAAATAAAGTGATCTGTAATAATAACGTGGCTATAAAAAATAAAACCGCAATTTAATTTCGATCAGATTAAAATACCATCAATACCTTACCTTGGTACGCTTCCGATTGTCTGCATTTACGTATAAGAAAAGACAATATGAAGTAAAGGGAAGTATAAGAAAGGTTTTACATCTCTGCCTTGCCTCTTTTTTTTATAGGTTACAGGCACTCAAGAGGTTACTAATACCCTTAACATGTTTACATTTAAACAGTGCGAGTGTGAGAAAGAGAATCTTTATACTTACAATACGTCCGAAATTGAGCTTGAGGGTAAACTGATGAGTATTAATGGAAGTGCAAATATTACGGTTGAATTGTTTTAGCGGAAAATTGCAATTGCCTGATTCGACAGAACATTGTTGGTTATAATATGTGTCATGAAACATAGCGAACGGTGTTCTTGTGATGTAAATGTTTTGATTATATTTCTGTAGTCTATAATTTTCATATCTCTTTTTTGGATCCTATCCAAAACATTTAAACTTCTTTTAGGAACACCTGCCAAATATGCAAATATGCAAGCTATATTCAAGTTTTTGACGAATGAATAATTTTGAATAAATTATAAATAGATCGGAAGGGGTGAAAAATTTCTTGCACCGCCGCGCCGGAGGAATTCTAAGCACCTCCAACATTTTTGACAATATCGAATATTTGATCATTCCATAAGAGTTGCTTGGTTTCCTGGATGCAATTGCCACTCATGGATAGAGGCATCTGTGGTGGGTTACGCGTAAACGATAGGAGACAGAATTGAGTTTTTGAAGCATTAAATTCTATACACGGTTGATAATACCCTATTGAACAATGATGTCGAGATCAGAATTTAATGAGTTTATCATACGCCGCCGTTAGAGTTCCTCATCCGAAGGACAATGATATGCTTTTAGAAACGATATGAAAAGCTGGGGGTACTGTCATCAGCGAATCAGTGTAATGGACTAGACGTAGCAGACAGTATTATAATGAATACAAGGAAGACAGTGAGAGACTGAGGAAGGAGGATATAAAGATTTATTCCACAGTTCATTTAGATAAACCTTCAAAGTATCGGTCGCCTTTTGCTACGAAGCCCTATTGCCGGTCATTAAGAAGCTTCCGTGATATTTCTTAAGGTGATAATTAATCAGCATTTCCATGACCTTGGAAAGAAGGAAGGTAAGAGCGATTAGACGATAGTTGGAGGGGGGGAGGATTCACCATTTTTAAGGACACTTGCAACTGCACTAATTAAAGTAATAATAGTTCAAAATCTATTTTTGAATTAGTTAAAAAAAGTTTAGATTCTAGAAAAATGATATCATTTTGGCATTTTCCACATAAATGCACTCGTCTATGTACATTCATTTTAAGATGGATTTCGCATATCAGTACACCGGTGTGCACTTTGCACACCCTATTTGCAAGAGAGAACAAAGACTTTGCAGAAGAGTGCATAGAATGCATACAAAAATTAATTTGGTAAGTGCAAAGTCAAAAGTTGATAAGTTTTTGTGGAATAAGGCCCAGGTCATATCAGGCTGTCGAAAAATTGACTATGGCAATTTTAAACCAACAACCTTTCACTCCAAACGCTCTTTTCACCGAGTTTTTTGTGGACAAAAATTATTTATTTAAGTCGGATTAAGATGAACCTTGTATGTTGCGATCCTGGATTGATGCGGGTAATAGGGCATCGGCATGTAATGCTTTCAAATTGGAATCAATTATAACCAACATATTCCGGCTATCTTAACCTTTTCTGTCTTCAAACTGATGTTCGATACACCGATATCGTTTCTGGTGAAGCAACAATTATTTGTATGTATGTAGGTACCCTTATCGCCACTTGAATAGGACACCCTGTACACTATTTTTACTTTGCTTTTACCTCAAAAGCGGAATGATAAAATAATAGTACTTTGCCCGTTATCTTTTTGCAACTCTTTTGTTCTATCTCTATGACAAATTGCAAGTTCTGGAAAAAAGCCGATATATTTTTTGTCTACTTGATGTTAACTTTCGTCTAAGGCGGAAAAAGGACAAATCGAAGCATATAAGGACGCTCCCTTATCATTTGCCAAAATAGCTAAAAAAGTCGAGAGAAGCCGACAAGTGATATTCTAATTTTTAGTTAATGAGCTTTAATATGACATGAACAAAAAAAATCAGGGAAAAAGCAAGTCTAACAACCATGCGTCGTGTTATTTCGAAAGCTTAACACATGAAAAGACTTAAATCAAGAAGAAGCCACCCCTTAACCCAGTGTGAAAAGAGCAACGCCTCAGTTTTTGCCGTGCACATGTAACCTGGACTTCTGAGTGGCATCGAGTGGTCTTCTCCGACGAAAAAAAATTGTATTTGGAAGGTCCCGACTGATAAAGCTACTATTTCCATGACCTCCGCAAAGAAACTTATTATCTGGACTGGCTGCATAGCAGAGTTGGAGGTCAGGAGGTGTAATGGTTTGGGAGCTATTTCCTATTATGGTAACTGTGTCAACAACAATGAATGCGTTGTCTTACAATGGTATATTGAAAGAGGCCTTTCCATAGTTTCAAACCTTTTTGGACCTCTGCTCTGGATTTATCAACATGATAATGCGCCAATACACACAGCCCGGGTAGTTAAATCGTATAAACAGAGCCAAAATGTGGAGCTATTAAGCTGGCCGCCCTACTCACCAGACTTGAATATCATAGAAAATGTTTGGGATGGCTGACACGTCAAGTATACGGATCAGGTAAACAATATTCATCTATATCCGAACTAACCCAAGCCATTGAATTGGCTTGGAGCTCGATTTCGCTAAATTATTTGGAAAGTTTGTATGCATTCCTTTCAAACAGGATGTGTGAAGTCTTGGAGCGGAAAGGTGGCTCAAAATACTATTAAAACATTTTTCTTTGTTAGATAAAATAATCCAGTTACCTCCAATTAAAGTATCGTTTGTAATAAAAAGAGTACCTAGTAATACTCTAAAATGTTTTTTTATTAAAGTGTCCTGTTCAAGTGGTGCGAAATTTGGACCTAGCAGTTCATCAATAATTTTTCATTAATACTTAAATCCTTAGCATTAAATCTTTTTTAGGTGAAATAAAAACAATTAACTGAACTTAAGATTAAAAAAAATAGGTCTCTAGAATGTTTGGGACCTATGGACGATAGAAAAAATACTTAAGGGGTGTCCTATTCATATGGCGAGGATGGTATAACTTCTATTACATCAGGCATGTTGAAGGATATGAATCATAACTTAGAGAAATAGGTTCTTAGTTTTATATATAAGATATGCCTAACTGTCTTTTTTTACTTCAGCTGTATCAAATAGTTCCGTCAATACATGAATCGGCCTCGACATACTGGACCGGAAAATGTGAGTGCTACCAATTAATGGTTTGTTACAAACCGTTTCCATAAAAATGAAGCGTTTAGAGAAACTTAAGTTAAATATGAAGACATCTAGGCATCTTCTAACAAATATTTTACTTGAATTTGGAATGGAATGGTTGTGCCTGTGACTATCGTGAATGATTGCATTTAATTTCTGTAGTCGAAAAAGTTGAATGAAGCGTTCATCGTAAAGATCAAAAGGACTGCTTTTAAGTCTAAGTTCCATTAGAAGTTTTCTTTGGCTTGGGAAATAAAAAAAATATACTTGTTTTTATTTAATTACTTGTGAATTTTATACGTTTTTATTTTTTTTCTCTTTTTCACTACGTTTCGTTGAGGATAATATTCCATTTTTGTTGCATTTTATGAAAAAAAATTTCAATGACAGATATTTTGAATGCTATAAATAACCTGTCACAAAAAATCCAATGATTCGTTTTATTTATGGAAACCAATAATACTTTTAACTGGTCTATTTTAACATTTTTAACATTCTATTGTTCATATTCAATATGTCAAAGTCGAAAGGACCGATCGCGTGGTTGTCGTTTAACTAAAAAGTGTGTAGCCGGACGAATTGTAAAATTAACTATAAGCTATCAGAGTTATCATTTATACATGAAATTAACAATTAAAACAAATAAATAAGAGAAAGCGCTTATAATGACAAGAATTACTCTTGGAGGATTTGTCAGTTTCTCGCAAAAGACAGTATTCGTAAAAAACTTTAGGTGACCCAGGCAGGGATTGAACAATTTAAGAGTCCTTATGTCAAACAATGAGCTGATCACATTCTACATGATTTATTGTTTTGTGTTAAAGGATTCCTTGTCAAACAAAAGAAATAAGTATTAAAAAATGATTTCATTGTAATGTTTTTATTAATTTTTGCATGATCAACTAAGAGTAGAGGTTTGTGAAGTTATGTTCCAAAATTAAAATTATTGAACTTTGCATGCGAAAAACTAAACTAAAAAATGTAAATGTTACTGAAGTTTAAAATGTATGACACTTGAAAAAAAAAACTAAGTATAGTTGCCTTAGTTTAAATTTGCGTCCAAAAAATGCATTGCTTTCTTACCTATAATATGTAGTTTTCCAACCGTAAATAATATTAATGGCTGATCTGTAAAAAACTTAAATATCATGTAAATTTCAATACAAAAGATCATGACAAGTAGTTGAATTCGCTGCACCTTTTGTGGAAACCTAAGAATTTGAAAGCATTATACAAATCTTTAAGTAAAAATACACATCCTTACAAATTTCTTTTTTTATACATCAAATATTTTTATTTATCAAAAAAAAAAATTTCCATATCATAACATTTCTCATAGAATTTTTGTTTACAATATTTACATTTTTTTGTGTACAATTTTGCATGCAATTTTATATTATGAAGAAATTAAAAATATTGTGACCATTTAAAAATTGAACAAATAATTACAAATAATAACTGTGTTTATAAATTTATACAATATTATAAAGTTATAGGTATTTCTTTGTTTTAAACGAAAAAAACCTTTGATTCTTAAGTACACCTTCATGTGGGCTTTTTGTTGAACTTTTCGTTAAGAACCATCGTCTTGTTTTGTAATGAAACTGCACTTGTGAGAATTTCAACTTACAATAAATAAAGAAGAAATCAAAAATATAATTTTTATATTTGACTATTTTTGAAAGCTTTCTTGAGATCTTTATTTTTAATCAGAAAACTTAAATTCCAGTAATTTGGGCATCTAAAGAAAAGTTTATCATATCTCCAAAGATTGTTTTATAAACATGTGTTTTTAATTTTTAAGGTTTCAGTTTAGGATTAGAGTTAATTTTTCAAACATTTCACAGCCAATATTACCTCTATATCGAAATTCACCTTCAACACACAAAACATATTTGTTTCACTTACTATTCTTCGTCAACTGTAACTGACTTAATGTAATCATCAACATTTTCAGATAAATAACTTAACGAATCTGTTAACGTCTAAAGTGACACTTACATTGGGCAAGTTCAGATTTAAAAAAACTTAAAGGCAAGGCAAGTTTCTGGTTTCTGATTGGCCAGCTGTGACAAAATATTCTGCCAAATGCGGCAACATTATTTGAAAGTTGATTTTTAAAGTTAAAAAAAATCAAGTTTACTAATGTCAAAATGACAACTAAGTATGTTTTTCATTCAACAGAAAGCTTAACTTTATTACTAGGTGATTTATTTATCTTATGCACAATTCTGTTTAACGTTTTGTACAAAAAGATTAGTTGTTAAACTAAAAAAAAAGTAATATTTCTATACAATGCAAAAAACCACCCAAAATTGACTTTTACCTTGCCTGAGGAGTTTAGTTTTTGTAAATATTAAGAGATGATGTTGGTACTTTTAACATCATCAACTAAAGGTAGACGTTAGTAAAATAAAGTTCCAAGTTTGAAACTGCTGACATATGAAAGACCACCTTATTGCCTTGGTCAAATGAATTTGACTACAAATGAAGTGCCTTGTGTTGTCTGAAAATGCCCATTATGCGTAGTCAGATAGCATATTGCAAAGTTAAAATAATGACATGTTCTTATTTTTGAAGGAAGATTAGGTAGATTTCAGTATTTAAAATGCATATTTATGTTTGGTGCGTAACGTACATAATCTATAACATTTGATTTTGATAATTTTGACATTTATTAAAAACGTAGAAAAATACAACGTATTGCAAGCCCGTTATCTTAAAACGATGTGTTTTCATGCAAGTCTGCCTAGCCCCTTAAGCCCCAACTATAATAGACTTAACCGAAAGTAAGCTAATGTCAAAACCGAACGAAAAGTTATCAGAAGTTATATTTCAAAATAAAAAGTAACCATAATGGATTCAAGTAACTTAAGCAAATTTCAAACGAAATGCTTTTCAAATTTGACATTTGCTTAAGCTCTAACCATTTAAATGTCTTGCGTAATTGCGCGAAAGTTAACGAAACTGAGCAGAACGTCTATTAAGGGTAGTGAAATATAAGGCTACGTATTGGTTCGTTCCCTTAAGCTGGCTTAAGCTCTTTTCAGTCTATTATAGTTGGGCCCTTAGATCTTCGTCAGACATGTTCATAAAGTCAGATTTGTGATCAAATAAACGCAGATAAATTGCTGAAAATATGAACATCATAAATGACAGAAAACATAAACGTCATAAATGACGTCAGCGGAGCCGGGCAGATTGTGCATCCATATTTTGTCGACTGCAGAAAGCAAGAGATAAAAACAAAATATGAAGTGCAAACAATGTGGAAGAAAGATTTAATATTTAACTGAAAAAATAATTCTCATGTAAAACAAATTCTCCAAAAAAGAATTATCATACAAAAATAATTAAGTTCTAAGAAAAATCATTGTTGAACATAATGTTCTTAAAAACTAAATAAAAACATCTCGCGGCGGCCATTTCTAATTTTTGTCTGACGTTTATGAACATTCGGGGACTACTCAAAATTAAGCAGGCATACATTCTATAAAATTGATTGGTTCATTAAAGCAACAAAGAACGCAGATTTTTATCGTGTTTGTCTAAAAACATAATTTTGAAAAAGTTGAACTAAATTATAATTTCTTATATACTCGTATTTTATTCTTAGAAGCAAATAGAAAGGATTTTTCTTTGAAAAAGACTATTTTAATATGTTCATTGTTAAAGTTGAAAAGCCCGTCTAGTGCCTCATTATTTCGCTATTACTTTAATAATACGTTTGTTGTTTACTATGAATTGTGTGATGAGGTTTGTTTAAAAATAATATACAATTTTGTGTTTCATGTAACTTATCTTATAAGTGATGTAGCATACAATTTTCAATTTAAAAAATAAATAAAAACATTCATTTCAATCTCGTTAGACATTTTTAAAATGCAACAGACAATGGGCAAATTTAAGTTTAAAGGATAAAATTTAAAAATACGATATCTGACTCATTTTTTTGTTTCACAAACATACAAATTCTTTCTCTTGATTTTTATTTATAATTTTTGTATGCAATATTAATAATTTTAAGGGTGTACACAAAAATGTATTAAAAAAAAAAAGAATTTCGTACCGTGATATAGAAAAAAAGGTGATCTTTGTTTCTGACACTTCTCTTCTTAATATTCTGAAAGAACGCGTTCGTAGTTATGGAATTTCATTTAAAATATTTATAAATACGCAGCCTTTCAATAATTTTAATTTTGTGTTTGGTCACTTCAAAAAATATATAAAAGTGTAAAAAAGTGTCCTTACGCTTTCATGTCACGGTGTGAAATTTTCTAAGTTTTTTTTTTTTAATTTTTATATTTAAGTAAATTATTGTACGAAGTGCAAACAATTAAGACAAGCAGTTAATTGCTAACTTATCTCATAACTATCTGAATCAGTATCGTTCAATAGTGGCTATGCATCATCTTGCACATCCATTCTGAAAAGAGAAATTAAATAAAATTAATTCAAAAATGCAAATTTTTATTTTAGATGATAATTGAGACTTCTTATTTTAGAGCATTAAATTTTCGATTTTTGTATCACTACAACAATATAACAAAATAAACATGCATAAGCTTTGTGATAAGTGCTAGCGAAAAGATTGACAGATGACATAGGTCTAAAAACATATCACATAGTAAAAACAAAAGTTTCAAACAAGAGTATACATATGTATATGTTCATACAAAAAAATATGCTGACAATTCTTAACAAATTATGTTCAGCTATTTTAATAAAAAAGAATATTTACCTCATAAAAGATTAAAATCTCTTATTTTTATTGTATGTGGAAAGTTTACATTTCTAAGATTTTAGAAATGTTCATACACATTTCTCACCTTCACTGTCAGAAATATGTAAACAGAATTTTTATAATTCAATGCCTTAAGAATTCTCTATAGCACCTTTACCTTCTCAAGAATCTTTTTTATATCTTTCAATGACAAGTAGTGTTAATTTAGTTATAGATTAATTAGCTTTTCCGTTTTTTGTATGCAATTTGATTTTTTTTCTGTCAAATTTGGATTCCAATAAAATTGATTTATGACAATTGGTCGCATTCACCCGTGGCTACGTAGTCAAAATTCAACTAGCTTTGTAAATGCAAAACTACACTTCAAAGCTAGTCAATCTGGAACTGTCACATTATTGACAAATGCAAATATATAAAATAAAAAACATTTTTGGTTTGATAACTTTAACTTATCTTTTGTGCTTTTAAATTCAATAAAATCAAATTTAAGACACAATTTGAAATATTTAAATTTGTATATTTAAATACTGAACGATTTATTACATTTTGAATTCGTGTGTCTTTACCGAGCAGCTGATTCTGAAAAGTCAAAATCATTCGCCACTAACTTTGTAGCCGAATTTTTTATACTGCGTCGGATGGGAAATTTCAACTACTTTTGTAATTAGATTTAGCCAATCAGAATTCCTTGAAAACGTAGTCACAAGCTTTGTGAATGCGACCATTGTGTTGGTGTTCTTAAATCTTGGGCAGGTTTAAGACTACATAAAATACTGTATTCTTTGAACGCAAAATAATACCAGAAAGTACCGAAAACATTTTTATGTTTTTTTATTGTAAAGAAAAAGTCCTTACTCCTTTTATAATACAACACAAAACATCAAATGAAATGGTGCATATAGTAAATAAATCACAGAATACTCAAGTTCAACTTTCGGTTGAAGTAATAAAACATGATCAACTCTATTTTTGACACAAGTAATCTTGACTTGATAATAATTTGGATTTTTCTTGACTTAAGTATGCATGATTCGAAAATCTTCCAATATTGGCCGAACTGTCAAAAGTCTTCCAATAGCATGAAATTATGTGACCGTTTATACGGTTGGTTTATTTCATCCAAATATTAGACAATTTTGGTAGTACCTGTGGCATGATGGTTGTTGCGTTGGACTGTCATGCCAGAGGTCTTGGGTTCGATCCCTGCCTGTACGGGTACTGCCTCTTGCAAGGAATTGACAAATACTCCAAGAGTAATTCTTGTCATGAAAAATTGCTTTCTCAAATAAGCCGCTTGGATTCCTGCAATTACTCGCACACAGGAATGGTTGAGAGTTGTAAGTGACTGGGCCCTGGTTCTCTACAGACTGTTGCGCCACCTAATTTATATATTTTTATTTATTTTATTAGACAATTTTTGGTAGAAACTAGGCTAACAAGGTTGGATAACTTAATATAAAAAAAAATTGGTAGCTTCATTGGAAAACCATTTTCTCGACAGATGATAGAGAATAGGAAGTGAAAACAACATTAAAAAATATAAATAAAATTGTCCCATCCTTTTTAAACACTTTATTGTATATACATATGTATATATTTTCTTCTTCGATTTTTTGCATTGGAAAATCCCCCAATATTTTATTAGTGGACAATCGTCTTATTATTTCAAAATTCAAAAATTGGGTGCATTGACGAACAAATGATTGCAATAAGTCGGCCAATAGAAAATTTCACTTTCGACAGATAAAATTGGGTGTTTTGCGAATAATCTGTCAATATTGGAAGATCTTCCAATCATGTAGGTACACTTAGCTTAACTTTCCAGTTAACTTTCCAATTCGTTGGCTATTGGCCAATCTGATACTTGAAAATTGCCTAACCTTCAAGTCCCTTGTGTGATCTAAACCTCTCCATTGAAATCTAATGAGAGCATACAAATTTGTATTAGTTATTTGTCAAAAAGTCCCTGTTTAAGGCTGTAACTTTGGAGCTCTAAATGCTTTACAAATTATGACATGTACTACAAAAAAGCTTCAGTAGCTTTTGTATCTGCAGCGCTATTTGATTGTGAATTGAAATAGTTCGTTCAAAAACTACCCAATCCTAGTATTGAATGGCCCCTTTGGGCAGCTGTTCCTTGAAAATGATTCACCATTGAAAAATTCTAAAAAAATATCCGGTTTGAATAAAGTTTTTTTTTAGTGAAAAAATAGCATCTAAAATTCATTAGATTCATTTTAATACCAAAAATATCAAAGTTAACTTTCCTAATCGCTTTTGAATCTCGAAACGATAGCTTCAATAATGAAACCCAATGATTGCCTTAGCGTAAACAGAAATTTGTTCCAATGATTGCAAAGACCTATCTGTCAAAAAACTGGTTTGAGGGTGTAACCATTTGGAAGTACTCCCTAAAAACACAATACATTCATGAATAAATATCAAATTTAATAGATATTTTCTATTTAATTGCTTACTTTTCGTTTTCCTTCAAAATGCAACAAATTTGCGTTTGTGAACGTTTGACTTTGAACATTTGGACATCATTACTGCAGTGAAGCGTTAATGAATTCATACTAAATTCTTCTGGAATTTGGAAAACCATAATCGAGATTGTTAGTGCGTATGACTGTCATGCCAGATGTCTTGTTTTCAATCTTCGCATGTCCACCTACGGTTTTTTCCACAGTTATTGCCTCTTTTGAAGAATAGACAAGTCCTTCAAGAGTATTTTTTGTCATGGAAAGTGCTTTCTCAAATTAGCCGTTCGGATTCGGCATAAGAACTGTGGGTCCCCCTCATCTCGGAGATGACTCGCATATTAATTATTGAGCTGTGATTTACTATAACCTGGTTTTCTACGGATTGATTGCAAAACCTAATTTATTTATTTGTATTATGTTGCAAAATTATTGTTTTTTCCTTCTTTGGAGCGAATATAAAAACATTTATCTGAATGGCGGTATTCAAAAATACATGTATGCAAAATGGTTGTCGAAGTTTTCGAAAAAATCGCGTACGCAAAACCGGTCTTGTTTGATTCGAAACATCCGCACATCCTTAATTATTGAGTGCAATTCGAAAGTGAATTATGGTGGTCTAAAGCAGTTTACCATAAATATTGGGCTTAGTGTTGTGACTTTCAGGAATGGGGAGTTCTTGGTAGACAAGCAAAAAAAAATGATGTAATTTCTTTCTCTTTTTGTTAAACCGGCTTCACGCATATTATACACGAAATTATTTTTACTACGATCATTATTATCAATCAATGTTTTTAATAAAAGAACTTTTATCATTAATTGAATACAAGAAAAAAGTGCTTTTTTTAATTCAAATAAATAACCGATCTGCATCGTATCGCAAAAAAGCAGTGGTGCCGAACAATTGCACAAAAAATTGACGTTTGTGAATTTACTCTTATTCGACAGAAATTTCCCGATTTCTATACCTACCAGATCTTTTTGGGAGGATTGGACATTCTTGGAGGATGAGTCAATCCACTTTTACACAGATGGCTCAAAAACCAAAGAAGGGGTTGGCAGAGGTGTGTACTCTGAACGACTGAAATTAAGTCTCTCATTCCGCCTTCCCAATCATTGTAGCGTGTTCCAGGCGGAACTTTTGGCGATAAAAGAAGTCTTGTCTTGGCTCAAAGAAAACGTGATATCAACATCTGATATCCGTATTTTCTCTGATAGCCAGGCCGCTATCAAATCTCTGGACTCTGTCTCTACAAACTCTATAACAGTCCATAACTGTCGATCATCTCTAATGGAGATGGCGCAACAGTTTAATATTCACTGATGAACTCGCCAGGAACGGTACAGTACAGCCCATTCTACCACGTTTGGCAAGTACTGGCATACCAATCGCTACTTGTAAACTGCTGCTAATGCAAGACGCTGTGAGGAGGGCAGGCACCAGGTGGAACAACATCACCACGTGTCAAATCACAAAAAACATCTGGCCAACACTGGATTTAAAACGTTCAAGGTGCCTGCTCTCTCTAAGCATATTGCATATAAGCTCGATAATAGGTGTCATAACCGGACACTGTCTAATAGGAAAGCACGCCACGAGACTAGGCGTATTCTCAAATGACTTTTGCAGAAGCTGTAGGGACGAGGAAGAGGAAGAAACGGTTCTTCATCTTCTCTGCACATGCCCTGCTCTAGCTCGAAAACGCAAGAATTACCTAGGAGAATTCTTCTTTAACGATCTAAACGATCTAAATCATATCGGTATAATCAGCCTTCACGTTTCGTAAGGGACTCAAGCTGCTTCCATTGAGCTTAGGAGGAAGCCTCAAGATTCATGTGGTATCACAATGGGCCATTGAACTGGCCTAAGTGTGTCCGTTTAAATCTTGGACCCAACCTTATTCGAGTAAACATTGGGAAAATTTGTCAGCATTTATTTTGTTGGAAACTTAATTTTGTTTGATAAATGATAAACACAATTTTTGTTTCACATTAAAACCAAATCGGAAAAAATAACAATAAAGGTGCATCTATTACCTACATGGAAAAAGATCTGGCAACATATTGGGAGAAAACGGACACCGAGCTCAATAGTTTTTGTCTGTCAATTAAATCCTATCTGATTTAAAAAAAAAAAAGTTATATTTGTTTACAAAATTATATTGCTTCATATTCTAAAAACATTGTTTTTAATACAAGCAAATATGTTTTGAAGAGAAAAAATATAATCAAAACAAAATGTCAGTACAATTGAAAGAAGCTGCGATATATATTTCAGAACCGTTGATTCTTCCTAGTATTCCATTTGAAGGTAGATGAAATATTAAAGACTGCGAAATTTATAAAATTGTTCAAATGCAAAAATATTATTGGCATCATCAACAAAATCAATTATTTTGTTTGTTGTGGAATCGCGCAGTATATCTTTCTTCAAATTGATTTGGAATTTATTTCGGATATTTTTTTTATTGTAAGGAGAATTTCAACTTAACCTCTATTTTTTTCAAGGTATTCATTTTTTTTGCTGGGCAAATATGTTCCGAAGGAAGTTTCCCACTTTGGCTCCAAAAAAAACATTGGGCAGGTTCAGTTCAGGGTTCAGTTCAGGGAGTCATTCCGTAATTTCCGAAACGATAATCATCAAAACGAGAATCATTAACGATATCGTCAATAATTTGCTTCACGTAACTTTATCACTATCGTCTCGTTCAATAGTTTTCAGTATAAGTTCGTTGAGTATATTCCAAATGTCAAAATGAACTCAACGAAAGATAATGCTTATTCAATAACTTGAAAATGTTATTAAACTTGGTTTTTCTCTATGAGAAATTTTGAAAATTTGCAAAAAATGTATTGTTAATAAACATGCCGCCTATTTTGTGATGTTTAATGTTACTGTCACTTTTTGTGTTTTCATTTTTTGCCGCCGAAGATAAAACTATAATACCAAAATGTTTGTCCAATATATGTTATTTTTGTAAATCAGCTGCAGAAATAAACCCAATTTGGTCCAAGGGAAGAAATTGAAGACTTCATTTTATGCACAGGGAACATAACTTGGCTTCAAAAATATTTTTTGTTTCCAAAACTAATTTGGATTAGTGCTTTGTGCAAGAGCGATACATAAATCGTTGCCTGTCGAATATACCAATGTTCATCCGCCCCAAAGTTTCAATAGTTACAGCAAATTTGAATATTGAAGGTATATACATTATGTATGTAGAACGACAACCGTCTGGCAAATTTATTTATAATATCATTATAAAGTCCTCTTCTGCAATTCCAAAACTACAATTGTTTTATTTATTTAACAACAATTAAGAGAGATTACTAATGTTTTGTATATAAAAAAATGCTTACATATGGGTTAGAATAGATTGAAGGTTCCATTCATCTCTTAATTTTCTTCGTAACCGAATTCATTGTATTTTTTTGAGTTTTTGTTTTCATTTTGTAACAAAACTAAACTACATCAACACTTTTTTACTTTAATTTGCTTAGTTGTCAATGGAAATTAATAGCAGACGATACCTACTTAGCTATCGTGCAAGCGTTATCGTTTTGACGATATCACTTTGACGATTATCGTCTTACATGAAGTGAGACTATCTTCGAAACGCTATCGTTTTACGGAATGACCCCCCAGCTTTCAGTTGGATGAAAAAACTTTATTAACTGTCATTTTGATAGAATTAGACTTGACTTCATAGTTAGGGAGATTTTTCTTGCCTTACTTTCCAGTCAACTTTCCATTGAAAATGCCTTAATTGGATGGTACATTTTTTGAAAACTGGCCAATCAGATACTACAAACTTGACTAACTTTCAAGTCCCTTATGTCGTCTAAACCTGCCCATTGTAATTTTTTTGACAGGTCGTTTATAGCTATCATTAAAAATGTATGTATTGAAACGAATTTCCTGATTGAAAACCTCCGAAAAATGTTAACTGATAGTAACATGTCATTGAGATTGTGTGAAATTGGAACACAAATCAGTGGAACTATTTATTTCTAGCAAAAGATTGATGCAATAAGATTAATCCTGTATTCAAGCATTTTGTCAAAAAAGAGCAATGCATTTAAAGTTTTATTTAATTTATAAATCCATTTTAATTTTTTTAATGATGAAATTTTATTTTAAAGACAATCAAAAATCCATTTCGTTTTACTGTTAGTTTTCCAATCTTTTGCTGTTCCGATCACATCATTAAAAAATTTACTGATGAAATCAACAGTAAACACACTGTCTGAGGCACGAAGCTCGATGTTATGATCGAAAGAAAACAACATTTAATGACGTAAATTTGCTGATTGCTATAAACGCTCATCAGTAAAACATTTCAGATTCCCCCAATTTTACTGATGGATTCTACTGATAGCTATAACCGGCCCCAAAGCCACGAAAAATGTATACTGACAGAAATCCGTCATTGGAATTGTGTGAAATTGGAACACAAATCAGTAGAACAATTCGTTTCACTCTTGAACATAAAAGCATCAGCTGTTCAGGCAATGGCGGATCCAAGGGGGGGGGTCAAAGGGGTCATGACCCCCCCTGGGAGATAATTTGTTTGCTTTTTCGTACGAATTCCCTTCAATTCAAAACTAATCGTATTGCGTTAATGGATATGACCCCCATTATATTTTGAATTATTTATATTTTGTATATGAAAACAACATTTGTATTTTACTTCCTTAAACTTTGTTGCTAAAAGTACTACTTTTGACTGAATGTTGGACCAAAAACATAATACAAATCAAATATTCAGCCCTATTCCAAGAACACTGCACAAACTCATCAACTTTTGACCAATTGACGATCCAGGGGTGGTCATATGAGCCAAAAAGCTTAAACAGTTAAGTTGTATAAGTAAAGATTTCATTTAAAGATTTATTAGTAATTTAACGACATTTACCAAAAAGTGGTTTGCTGTCAAAAACGCTCAATTTAGAACTTGAAAAACTTTAGTCATTTTTTAAATTATTTTCATAAAAATTGTTTCTAAGAAAAAGAGCAAATATTCAGGTTCTTAAGAAGAAACCTTGAATAAGACATTATCAATTTTATATTAAGTTGCCTTTAAATTCCTTAAACTAGCCTTTAATTTTATTATTAAACTTTTTTGACACACATAGATAGTGAGCATTGAAGTGATTTTTACTTGCGGCATATAGGAACTTTATGGCAAGTTTTGCAGATATCTCGGAAAGGGGACAAAATTTTTGTACGAAATTTAAACGTAAAATGTTCATATATTTATAAGCTCTTTATTTAGTGCTTATACCAAAAATATTTATTAGACAAAATTTAAAATGATTTTCGAAAAAATAGGTAAATCTAGATTTTTCGACAAATAAAATGGCATTTAAATTTTTGAGAAAAACTTGTTTTTGAGGTACATTTTTAAATCTTAAAATATAGGCAATATTTTTAAACAGACTTTTTGGAAGAAATTATCAACTTCTTGCGAACCAGTCGTGCATTTCATTTCTTTAAAAATTGGTTTACTGTTGAATACAAAAGATTTTACAAAATTAAATAAATCTACTTTTGAAGTAAATTTGATTTGGATGCTCTAGAACTGAGATTCAAACACGGATTTCAATGAGACAAATGTCCCAAAAAATCAAGTGACACTTTTATTAAACTAATGGCTAAGTGAAAAACATAATAAACGTTTTATATCTATTGATATAAAAGCTTTGAAACGTTTAATTTGTGAGTACTACTAAACTCTTCTTCTTCTTTTAGAGAAATTATGTGCTTGAATGCAACTATTTCCTTAAATTCAAGAACCAAACCTTTTTGTCTCTACAATTTTTAAGTTTTGTTGACGACTTTATAAGGTCCAAATGCGGGTAAGCAGATTGATAACGATAGTAATAAGAGACTCCCGGAAATTGAGTTCGAAAAACCTACGTCAAAAAAAAACCCGACATTTTTACATTTCAGATCCTCTCTCATTTTCTGGATTTTTAAATTTTTACAGCGTTCTTCGCATAAATAGACATGAAAACAAGAAAAGTGTGTTTTGTTTTTGGAAATACGTGCTCGAAATGAACCAAAAACCCTCTAAGCTATTGTATTTTAGCTCTTAAATATGGAATATTTAGACAACTGTTCGAATCTAGGAATGCTTTCATATCAGTCATCCAAATTAAATAGTTAGACCATAACTTGCTGGACAACAGTGTTCTAAATAATTTGATAACTAAAGTTGTCATTTTAGCAATTATTAAATTTTGTTAGCACCCTTTACAAAACATTAGAGAACATTTTTAAGCGGTGAGTAAAAACTCATCTTTGTGTGTGCCCCCCCCTGATGAAAAGTCTGGATCGGCCCTTGTGTTCAGGAAAATGAATTTCCGTCCGGAAATAGAAAAATGCATTTTTAGAGAAAAATAAATGTGCGACTTAACATTTTTTTTCTCAAAAAAAATCCTTGTGTGATTTACGATAGATCGGTACGTAATTTTCATTTACAATCAAAGGGAAACAACGTCAAATATCGATTCAAAAAATTTCCGGATCAATTTCAATGATAGCTGTAACTGGCGCCTAATTATGCTGTTTAAGGCGCCAGTTATAGCTATCATGAGTTTCATCATTGAAAACAAACATTGGAATTTTTTGGCAGGTCGTTTATAGCTATCATTAGAAATGTCTGTCATTGATACAAATTTCCTGATTGGGACCCACCGAAAAATGTTTACTGATGGTAATATGTCATTGGGATTGTGTGAAATTGGAACACAAATCAGTGGATCGATTCTTTTCACTTTTAAACATAAAAGTATCAGCTTTTCAGGCAAATAAAAAAATACATTTTGATAGAAAAATAAAGGCGCTATTACACTTTTTTTCTCAAAAAAAAATTCTTTGTGTGATCTCCAATCGAATAGTATATACTTTACGTTCCTAATCGTTTTTCGTTTTTTTTCCGGATCGATTCCAATGATAGCTATAACTGTCCCCTAAATGTATCAGCTGTTCAGGAAAACATTTGTTTGACTCGACTCCAATGATCGATTTCCCTTTCCGTGGGAAATAATATTCCTGGGGTGGAATCGGGTAAGGTGATAGTTGACTATCAATTTTTTGATAGTCAAATTGACTACCATTTTCATTCCGTCTGTGTAAGATGATTAAACTCAATTCAATTCGATTGAACAATTTCAGATTCAAATTGTCAAAATTCGTTGTGTCCTTGGTGAAATTTTAAATTGCTTCTTATAAAATATCTAAATAGAAGTATCAAATTGGCTGATTTTGAATACAATTCTTACTTTTCTCGCTTTTTTTCAAATGTCGTAAGCCTTGTCGGTCACAGGAAAAAAGAAACAAAGTGAACTGAGAAAATTTGTTAGTAGTTTGTGTAAGCGTCTGGTAGCTCTATTCGGAATAATCATTTTTGTTTTAAATTGACTATCACATTTTTTTGTGACAGCTTTTTACTCGTAGGTATCAATTTGACTATCAAATTACGTAGATCAAATTGGATCATTTTGATTGTCATTTATCAACAATCACCTTAGCCGATTCTACCCTTGGTTTATTGCTCTATTGTTCCAAGTCTTCATATATTTTAAGCTGTTATATTATCAACTTTAAATTAGAAGATGGTGACGACTACACATAATAGGAGAAGTCAAAAAGATCTGTAATAAACTTAGAGTATGAAATTTTATACGGATCTAGCTGAAAAATATTTAAGTCACTTCCAGATTCCTAATTATGCTGTTTAACAAATATATGTTTATTGCTCATTTTTTTCCTGTACAGTCTTAAATATGCTTGGGTATAACCCTAAATTTTTATAAACATACTAAAAATGATATTTCAATAACTACAACAGTTAAGTTATTACGTTCGTTATATTTTAGATACATACAATAAATACTAACTACTTTATTGGCGTTGATTATGGTTTATGATTCGTATTTTTAAATACATTCCGAAATTTATTTATTTTGTAGTCTATGAATGTAGTTAAAATGAGATATTATGAAATAAATTAGTATAGAAAAATAAAATAAAACAACATCGAATGCGTAGGGACTGATGCATAGGGACTATAAAAATAATAAAATAACTTCACGAAAACATCTTACATGCTTACACAGAGGCATAAATAATAATACAAAATAAAAACAAGGCAACACAAAATTATTGAATTTTTTTATTCTATTATCGTCTTAATTTTGTTTACTAAATTTAAAAATAAAAGTAGAAACTATGAAATAAATACATAACAAAACTTAAATCTACTATACAAGGCATTTTCTTTTTGTAAATTCAAACAATATTATGACATCGACTTATATTGATTTCAAAAGTAGTTACGTTAACGGTTTCTTTTTTAATTTAAATTCACTTTTATTTTATTGCACTGCAAGTTGAGTCAAAGTTTTTTATTTTTTGTTTTTAATGTAACAAATTAATCAAAAAATATTTTAGGCCGATTCATCGTTTGGTGGGATATCCAGTCATTTCTCCATTATAAATTGTAAGTTCGCTGTTGAATGGCACGTTAGTGACCAGATCAATGGAATATGCAGGAAAACATAAGGTAAGTAGTAGGCATCCGTTATGTATTATAGCTACGTAAATTATACGAAAGGCTACACAGAACACATAAAAAAACACATTTTTATAGAAGACACGATGACATGTGAAAATGAAACACAGAGAATATTTGTTTTTAAAATTTTGTTGTATAATTGATTTGGTATAAAATGTTTAACAATAAAAACTAATATTAATAAAACAAAATGGGAAGGAAATCCAAAAAAATTTAATATACACCCTTCACACACAACCGTAAAAGAATTATAGAGCGAATTTTATTTTTATCCACTTTAATTTTTGTTTATGTTTGATTAAGGCACAAAAACGTTTATGTTAACAATTTCTTATTTTAAGATTTTTTTTGTTTTTTGTTTATATACAAGACAGTGAACAAATATAATAATTGTTTCTTTTTTTTTATTAGTGACATTTGAAAATTGAAATTCGTTAAAAGCTCAAGAATTATTGACAAAAATGAATAATTTTAAGCAATTTATAATAATAGTTCTACAATGGTAAATAAATTATGTAAAAAATGTGAAGCAAATACTTGGATGGTTCCAGTATTTATTAATAAATGTTATTTTAAGCTTAAATTGCACTCTTATCTACGATAGACCTATTTTTGTAGTAACACCACTGTTAAAAAATAAAAAAAGTTTGAAGAGAAATAAATTAAATAAAAATCAAGCAACAAATTCACAGCACAGAAAATTACAATATTGAGAACAAAAAGTATAGAAACAACATGGAAATTGACTTACCTTGCGTACGGCGAACTAACACCATTCATGGAGAAACCGTCCTGCGACGGTAGTACCAGTCTTTTAACCCACTAAAAGAAGAAAATATTTATCTTAGATTGAAAACCAAGTCATACAAGATATAAACAATATATTGTTAATCATAATATCATGGATCTTTTTCTTTCCTGGCTTTTATTAAAAACAAACAGAACAGGCACAAAACTAAAAGAGGCTGGGATGCGACCCGCATCGATAACTTCCCATCTCGTCTGTCGATTTGTTGTCATATAAAGAAATAGTTAAGCTTGAAAGTCTAGTTTTGTTGAATAGTTTTTTATTCGAAAACAAATTTTTACCAATTTAAGTAGCTTTTCTTAAATTTTTACAAATTGGATGAATGAAATTAATTTGAGAGATATCAAGAACCGAACATCAATTTTTACCAAATTTGCGTACTATTTTTTCTAGATTCCAACGGACTGTTGGATTTTTGTTGGATGAAAACAATATTTTTAATTTTTGAAAAGCCATTTGAATCAGAAGTAAAATTTTACTAGTTTTAGTATTGTTTTTTTGTTAGGTTTTTATTTTTTGTAATAAAAACAGTCATTTTTCTCAAAATTTTACTGAATGTTGACAACAATATTTTTCAAAAGATAAAATTAGCTTAAAGCCAATATCTCAAAGTTTTGAAAAGATATTTTTGTCCAAAATCAATTTTTACCAACTTTTATAAATTTTTTTGTTCAGGTTTTTATATTTTGTATAAAAACTGTCAGTTCGATTTTTTTAAAAATTGTTCTGAATGTTGAAAACAATATTTCTTATAAGTTAAAATTGGTTCGAAGCTATAATCTCAAATTTTTGAAAAGATATTTGAATCAAAAATCAATTTTTACTAAATTTTGTTAAATTTTCTATTAAGTTTTTATTTTTTGTAAAAAAAACTGGCAATTCGATTTTTCCCGAAATTTTACTGAATGTTGAAAACAATATTTTTTTTAAAATTAGCTTAAAGACAATATCTCAGAGTTTTGATAAGATATTTGAGTCGAAAATCAATTTTTACCAACTTTTATTCATTTTTTTGTTCAGATTTTTATTTTTTGTTAAAGAAAACTGTCAATTAGAATCTTTTCAAAATTTTTCTGAATGTTGAAAACAATATTTCTTATAAGTTGAAATTAGTTGGAAGCCATAATCTTAAATTTTTGAAAAGATATTTGAGTCGAAATTCAATTTTTACCAACTTTGAGTAATGTTTTTTTTATGTGTTTTTATTTTTTATAAAAAATATTGTTAACTTCATTTTTCTCAAAATTTCACCAGATGTTAAAAACGTTTTGTTTCGTTGCACAAAACTGGAGATAAAATCTATTTGTATTCGTAAAATTTTCGAGGTGACAATTTTTTTTTAGTTTTGTGATTTACAAAAAAAACGTTCTTGAATTTTTTTCCAAAAATATACTGATTTGGTATCACGTTACAATATATAATATAAAATTTAATTCAAGTCTCTAGCGTCATTGGTTCGTAAGATAACCAAAATGTTCACCTTTATTTAAACCCACGCAATTTATCTTGAGAGCCCTTTCTGCATCTTTTTGCCATATTATCTGTATAACAAAACAAAAAACGGTCGCGAACGTACGGACGTACACACGCACGCACAGACATCTTTCTAAAAATCTTTTATATGGACTCTAGGGACCTTGAAACGTCGAGAAATGTCAAAATTTTCAATTTGACAAATCGGACCCATTACAAAAGCTTCCTATGGGTAGTTAATAAATAGAATTGTACCTAAATGGCATCCCTGAGGCACGCCAGAATTATCAACAAATTGAATAGAGTACTTGTACTTTTTTAAATATGATAAGATCTAATTTAAGAAGTTGTTGTTAAAATCTTGATTGTTTAGTTTTAAAATGTACGTATTTTTTGCGCAGGTTCTGCATCTTGTCATGAAGACTGCTTTTTCAAATAAGCCATTTGGAATCGTAGTTCCCCTCCATCCCTGACATTACTTGCACACAGGTATGGTTAAGAATTGCAAGTCACTAGGCCCTCGTTCTCTATAGACTATGCCACACCTAATAATTCTGAAGATAATTGCTAATAACGATTAAAACGCAAAAAACTGCCATAGCTACAAAATAATACCTTGACATTGTTAAACTTAAGACTATTAATGTAACCTTCAGACAAATTAAATTTGTATAAAATAATTAAAATCAAAATAATCCACCTACCGGACTGTCATTGATTCTTTGGCTGCCCATGCATGCCGACATGTGTATCACGAGATAAATATTAAACAACAAATACAGAATAGAAAATATGCCTGAAAATAAATTTAAATTAATTAAACATTCCTACGTTTTCCAATATTGAATAAGTTAACTTACAAATCAACACAAGTAGCAAAGTGTCCAAATCAGCACCTCGTACTTGATCAATAACAAAATATAGATTAATTCCTATTACGACTATACAAACAATAATCGAAAATATTTTATTTGCCCTGTAAAATATAAAAAACATTTAATTAATAAGCACACAGTTTAAAAACAATATATATTATGTATCCAAACTTACAATCCATTTACAAAATCACCCATAATGGCAACGGATGACGTAAAGGCAACCGTTGGTATAACAGCAAATGGTAACTGCAGCATCATGACTGCATTCAATATATCATTCATACCGGTAAGATCTTCAATTTTACTAAAGAATGCAACACAAAATGTGGGAACGATTGCAATGAAACGTGTAACGAAAACTCTCTTCCACCGAGGCCATTGCAAATTGAGAAATCCTTCCATACAAAATTGACCAGCATAGGTTCCTGTCATTGTTGAACTTTGACCGGCAGCTAATATTCCCACAGCCCATATAATCATTGCAGCTGCCCCAAATGTACAACCTAAGAATAGGCCAGCCTTGTACAAATCAGCATTAACTATATCCGTTCCATTGTTGTTATCAACAAATGAATGTTGGGCATCAGGATACATCGTTTGATTAACACAAACATCGAGCTATTTGTTAAAAGTTTCGTTTAAAAAAAAAGTGCATATGAGTGAAAATATTTTTATATTTGCATCTTACCACTTCTTGGTTAGTCTTTCCATACAGACCATGAGCAAATACAGCCACAACAAAAACATTGATGACAAGTGACACTAGAAGAGCAACGGTTGCCTCAATGAAGAAATAGTAATTTGCTTCACGAACTTTATTTGTCTTAGTTCGGTCAACATCACGAGACTGTAAGAAATTTAAAATTATTATTATATTTATTTCTTATTGATACTGATTGGTTAAAGTATTTTGTTTGTTTACCTTAACCAAGGCTGAATGCAGGTATAAGTTATGTGGCATTATGACAGCTCCAACAACTCCAACTGCCTGGAGAAAAACTTTGGAATCGCATCCACTACACCAAGGGATGAACATTCCCTTTAAGACTTCAATTTGATCAGGTTTTGAGACAACATACTAGAAAGGAATTTATTTTACTTTATGATTCTTTTTATGCAAAATAAAATTAAAAATATTATGGGTTTGCAATAGAATTCAACTTTGGACGATACTATTTAATTGAAAACTTTTGTCCAACATATTCTTGAAGACACCCTCAATAGTTCTTGGCTTTTTTAGGCTGGTTCTGGTGTAGAATACCGTATTCTTATAAAATTTACTTTTAATGTATTGGAAACAAGAAATATTCGTAAGATGTCAAACCAAGACTGTTCGGTGAATGACTACTCAATTCATTGTTTTGATTCTTCAAAAACTGATACAGCAAAAAATACTGGGGCCCTACTATGTTACTCGATTCTACTTTTGATTCTATTAGAAACTCATTTCCGATTCTACTTTCAAATCGTACTACGTATGAAAGTAGAATCGGACTTATTTTCAAAAAAAGTCGTACTTTCGAACAAGTATTGAGTTGTTTGACAGTTTTAAAAACAAAAATCGAGTTGTTTGACAGTTTTAGAAACAAAAATAAAACATCAAATTTTTGGACAAGAATAATTATTACAAAAATGGACACCGTTGGAATTTGGTTTAATTTGCAAGGAAATTAAGAGCTGTACGAGCAAATTGATTGTAAAAGAATAAGAGATAATCCAACATAATGGAGCTGTGTGAGAAAAGGTTTGAGCATATACATACATATGTATATACGGTAGAATATTTCAAAACATTCTTAATGAAAAATATGTAATTTTGTCTTAGTTTTTTAAGAACTATCGTTTTTCTTAAGACGGATTTATGTTCTTACTTAACAACATATCATTACCGATCATCATTAAGTTAGAAGCAGCATTGAAGTTTTTGGAAACAGGAAACCAAATCGGTGGTGACAAGAACGCTGGACTTGCACAGCAAACCATGTCAAAAATACTTGCCGAAGTTTTGCCTTCAATCGAAAGAGTCATGTGCCGCTGATGACGAATTTTGAAATGAATACTAGAACTATTCGATTCTCGTTGGTTCGAAAGTAGTCAAATAGATACCGAGTAGCAATTTTTCGAAATCGAGCAGTTTGATTGTAGAATCGAGTTAAATAATAGGGCCTCTGCACGTACATACGTACATTACTATAGCTTATAAACGGGAGTAAGATAATGGCTGCGCTCAATCTCTGACAGATAGGGTATCCAGATACCTTTTTATTAGTCTTTTACGTGTAAAATAACAACTGATCAAAAACAGCTGAGATGTCAAAAAAGGAATCCAAATGTATCCAAGAATTTCTGGGGTATGTATGTATCTGACAGAATAGCATATTCAACACATGGTTGAATTTCAAGAAACTTGAAAATTTATTTCAGCCTTTCGTATTTGTTGGTAAACAAAAAGGTACAAAATGTTAGTTGAAGTTGAATTTGAGGATTTTCTGTAGATAATAGACGTTTAAAAAGCTATTTGCCTCCGAATGTTAGAAGGTAATTATGACCTATTTTTTTAAACTTCAGAATTGATTTGTTTTGTTCTCGTTTTATAGATGACCAGTCCGACGAATCAGTTGAATTATCGATTAAATGTTTTATCTAACAACAATTTTGACTTCAAAGCTTAAATGTTTCTCTGCTTTTTGTGAACAGCTGAAAGTTGTTATTATCCAACTCGTCCAACAAGGTATCTAAAAATCCACCTATCCAACACGAGATTGAACGCAGCCAATACAAGTTATAATTCATACAGATCAACTGTCTAAAATACCGTTTAGCGATAAGTTTTAAGTAAGGACACATGTTTATCTTATCCCTTAGGGGCCACACCTTTTACAGACCAAATAGAGGCAACACATTACCCCAAGATGAAAAACCCATTTCAACCAGTGTGTGTATATTTTAAGTTGGAGAGTTCTTTAACATGTATCAAGATTTTTGTAGGTTAATTTAATGTCAATTTAAAAAAAAAGCATATTTGTATTGAATAATGGTTACGGCCGGACTGAGGTAACTAATTACCCAAGCCCAAGGAAACAAAAGTTCAAACCGACGGTATGCAATTTTTGGCTTACTATGTAGAGAAGTCTCTTCGCAAACTTGCCTGCCACCGTCAGATGTCGTTAATTGTATTAATTTGAAAACTTTAAGAACTCGAATTACACTTTTTAAGCCTGGGGCTTTGTATATGAACACTATAGTACTCATGAGCAACATTTTTTAGGGCGACCGGATGCCGAGCCATTGGCGTTAGTATTGAAAGTGGAGACATTTCGGGTGAGCGAGAGAAAAATATTATTTCCACTTCCACAAGCAGCCAGCAGAATAAGGAATATACAAAGCCTGGGGTAATGCGTAACACCATGTGACCGGTAAGAGTTAAATAGTCCTACAAAAAAACCAGCAACGGCATATACACCTAGTCCAAAAAGTCTACGTCAGCAGCTTTTTATTATTAAACAAGTATTTTGAAAATCCCATTTTTTAATATTTGGTAAAAAGACAAAGGTGGGAACTAAGTTTTTTTCAATGTTGTCGTTTTTACATTACTTCCTAGTACTTTTTTCAAAAAACACTAAAATCAGGCTGCTATACGGAGACTTTTTGGACTAAGTGTAGCTCGAACATGAATATACATATTTCACGAATAAATTTAATTGCTTTTTTTTCAAATGATAGTCTAATGTTTAAGGTTTCCCCTAACAAAGAGTAAGTCACAAGACGATCTTGTTCCACTGTTTATTGCTAAACAACTTATTTTGAAAGACCTTAAAGAAGTTCATCGTTGAGTGAAAGACGTCCAGGGTTAAATTCGTTTTATATCAGGATTTACCACTGCCATAAAATATGGAGTCAAAAGTCGTACTTTCTATAAGCAATATAAATCACACCCAAATAACAATCAGAAAGTAGTGATTTTCAAAATTGGCAAACTTTTCAGCTGTAAGGTTCGATTTTGAATGCTTTCCGTAATCCGATTATTAAAAATTGTGTTTTGATTTTTCAAAAGGAAAATGGAAATTTTGGTCCCTTTTTCCAAACGTTATGGCCTTGCACGTACCAAGGATAAGACGAACCATTCCTTACACCCCCAACACCCCTGGTGCACGGGGCATAGTCATTCTATCCGTCAGTCTTTCGTTCGTATTGCCGCTCGCCCCTAATAAAGTTTTTTCCGTGTTATCTCTTTGATTTGTATCTCTGACCCCTACGAGCCTACTGGACTTTACCCGTTTTAAACGTTGACGACTGCTTATACACTGGAGTGGTAGTTTTGCTACTCAAAATGGAACAGCAAAATCGTGACTTTGTGATGTGTCTACAAGGCCTGTACTACGGAAGATACCAACGCCACTTATTGGCAGACGATCTGTCATGCTGTTATAGAGGTTTGTGTAATATTATTGTTTATTAATAAGCCATTCGTATCATGTCTTTAAACGAAGCTTTGTATATATGTCTCTGTAATGATTTGAACCATTCGGATGAGTACGATTGCGTCGAGATAAGTCTGTTTTGTATTCGTTGTTAAACTGTCGAAAAGTGCTAGCTGTCCTCTTACATAAACCCTTATGCAACATAACCCGTTTTTGACCTTAAGCTTGAACTGAGCGTCTTCAGAGCAACCTTGTTCCAATTTTACTTTTCAATCGTACACTGTTTTTTAGAGAACATGATACATAGATAACGATAATTAACTAAAGAAAACTGAATTTTTCTTTTTGTATTTAACCTTTCTATGCATGAATATATTTCTAAGACACAATTGTACCGAAATCTTAAAAATGTAGGTAAAGCGTGCTGCTGTGGTAAGGGCGGGGTTTATTTACTATACTTCTTAAACATAAATTGCTTTTATATTTTCCATTCGGCGTCTTGAGTACGTAAATTATAAGAAGGAATTACCCTTAAAATATTGCTAATCGTAACAAGCACAATAGTAGCCGTGGAAAACATAAACTGGCTAATTTGAGAAAGCACTTTTTCATGACAAGATTTACTCTTGAAGGATTTGTCAATTCCTCGCAAGAGGCAGTACCCGCGTAAATTAAGTTTTTAAATTAAGGTGGCACAGGCATGGATTGAACCCAAGACCCCTTGCATGACAGTCCAACGCACTAACCATCATGCCACGGGTACTTTAGTATGCGTGAATGTACGTCAAAATGCCGTTCTTATGATATGCGACTCATCTCTATAGGAAGGGGGACCACGACCCATACAAAAATTCCCACTCTCCCTTTAAACGTTTTAATTTTTGCATCCAAAAATTGAGAACTTAAAAAATTTATATAATTTTGTACAATACAACCCAAGTGAAAAAAAAAAAAAACTCAATTAAAATATTTCACTAAAACCAATCTGGTCTTTAGCTTACAAGTGAAATGGTCTTTAATCCAGTCTAAGTTTAGCATAAAACAATTGACAAAGGTTTAAAAAGATTATTATAAAAAACCATATTAACATGAAACCGAACAAAATCAAACATACGATCAGACTTGGTTTTCTAAATTTCTTCCGATCGGAAAATTAGAGAAAACTTCTATCCCTCTTTTTTCATGTAAAGATCTATCAAACCATTTAATTATTTTATAAAATAAATATTTATACAGTTTTAAAGTTAATTTGGATTTAATTTCACATGATTAGAAATAAATAATAAAAATAAAAAAATGTATGCATTTGTTAAGAGTGCTAAGGTAAATAAAATAATCATATTCAATGTCGGTTTGTTTAATTGTTTTCTCTCAAATTCAAACTTAAACATTCAATTGATAAAGCTTTATACACCGCATCAAAGTGAGTTACTTTAATTACAGACAATACATTATTGCGGAAATAATCTCACACTGCTGATATCAATTCGCTAGGTCGCAATAATATTATCCCCTATTCAATTTTTTTCTTTTGTCCAAGGTCTTTTAATAAATTGTTGAAATTACAAATACATTGTGTTGCTATCGAGTCGGGAGGGGCGGATAGAAAAAATTATAATAAATCAATTGTTTACATTTTTTTGTTTGTTGGCTACTGCGGTGTGTAGGATGTTTTAAAATAAATAGTAATTACCTCAAAGCTAAATGTCACAGCCATCACAGTTATAAGTACGCCAAAAAGCAATTCAAGTTTTCTCAGGCCATATTTGTCCAAGAATAAAAACGTAAACGTGTCAATAATGGTGATAAGCGTTCCACCCCACAATGGTATACTGAAAACGAAATTTTAACGTAATAGTAATAATCTCTATGTTTGATAAGAGGCTACGTGTAAAATTCGAGCAACACTTACACTTTATTTGATAAAAGGTATATCGCAATTGCTGTGCCAATAACCTCTTGCATATCGGAACCAATTATCGCAATTTCGATCATTATCCAAAGTACGAAGCGTGGAAGTTTCTTGTACTGCCTGTAGCACATTTCTGCTAAATGCAAGCCTGTTACTACCCCTAATCTGTGATAAACAGACAATTATTTTTCAAATAAGATAATCGATTAAATATTGTTTATAAATAATATTACCTTGCTGATAACCGCTGCATTAGCAATCCCAGGATTGTAGCGGCGAAAAGAACCCATAGTATCTTATACTTGGCTGCTGCACCACTTTGAAGATCAGATTCGATGTTACCGGGATCGAGATAAGCAATTGACATAAGAAACCCTGGACCAGTGAAAGCCCATAGTTTTCTAAAGCTGAATCCGACCTATTAAGAGAAATAAAAACAATCTTTTAGTGAAACTTTAACTTTAAAAGGATAACAAAAACAAACCTTTTCAATTTCGGGTATTAGAATTTTTTCATCACTGAAATATGCTTGTCTTGCTGATTTCAAATGTGTTCCTTCATTTGGGGCAATTTGTGGGTCATTACTGTAAGCGATGGTCGCTGGCACTCTTTGCTGTGCTGAATATGATGAGAAATCACTTGCATTGTTTGAGCCTACCCGCGCTGCTTCGATTGTATCACCATTATCATCGTAGCCAGCATTCGTTGCCATATTCTGTGTATGAAAATGAATGAGAAAATAAATTAATGAAAATGAAAAAAGAACGAACATTGCGGTCGAGAGTGAATTTAATTTTTATTTTTTATTAAGATTTAACTTCTCACTGACTGATGATAGCAAACAAGATTTATGGTGACGAGACAATGTTTAATATTTCCGTTTTAAGCCTCATAAGATTGTTTGTCTTGACTGTGTTTTCAAAGTCGTTAAAATAAAGATTATTATTATAAAAACATAAAGAAAATGATACCATGTTTTTATTTTGATGCACCTAAGGGTTATTTTGTATTGTGAAGAAGAATTTCATTGCATAGACACATCATTTGAAACAAATGAATCATACGAAAACATTTTGTGTAATGTATTTTTTCGTGTTTTTTCCTAGAATGTGGTTTACATTTTATTTTTCATTGTGTTCATTTTTCTCATATTTCATATTTTCTTTATCATTTTTAAGTTTCAATTCAAAAAAAGAAGACAAAGAAAACAATAATATTGTTATTTGAGCAGGTGAATCGGTTTTCTTTTTTCTTTTATTAATTTTAATTAAATTAATAAAGTTTGTTCTACTAGTATTTAGATTGACTAAAGGGTGTTTTTTGGAACGTGTGGTTTTTAAGAAAAATATAATTTAATGTTAAGACCAAGAATGTAGTTTTGTTATGAAGATAAGGGTTTGCCATTATGTTTTAAAAATGATTTTGGGCAAGTAGCCTCCGTGGCTAGCTCGAATAAACTCCAGCCTAATTCCCGACAACTATTAAGTGCGTAAGCCAGCCAATTTGGCGCATAAGTCACCAGTGAATTGAGTTCGTTTCATTACGTGGATTTCGTCATATCATAGTGTTATGTTCAGGAGTAATCCTTTATGCCAATTTATAGTCAACTCTGGTGTACCTCAAGGGAGTCACCTTGGTCCATTGTTGTTTATATTATTTATTAATGATTTGGCTTCTGTTTTAAATAATTTTATATCGTTAATCTATGCAGGTGATGTTAAAATTTTTAGAATTATTATAAAGAGCTACAAAAACATATTAATTAATTTTGGAAATGGTGCAATAAAATGGGAAGGTTTAGACGACTTCAATTGCAGTCAACTTCATGCTTTGAACGTAAATTTCGACCCAGGCAACTAGTTAGTTTTTCAAGTGTCATAAATTTCCAATTCAAAACTTTGCTTCGCAAACCACTACTTTATGTTCATAGTACAACAACTACCAAAAACATTATTGTCTAAAAAACACTCCTCAGGCAAGCTACAAGTCTATCACGATTTGTATTTTTTATTGCAACGAAATATTACTAATTTCTTTTCCTATTTCTTACTGTCAACTCGTCAAGGAATCCATTTACAGAAAACATTAAATGAAGTTGTGCAAAAAATAAATAAATCATAGAGTAATAAAGTTCAGCTCTCAGTTGAATGAAAAAGCATGATCAACTGTCATATTGATAGAAGTAGACTTGACTTAATTTTTCTTGACTAACTTTCTCCTCAACTTTCCATTAAAGTTGCCTTAATTGGGAGGTAAATTTTTGGCAGCTGGCCAATCAGAGGGAAGAAACTCGTTTCGTCAAAACTTTTTCCTGAGAGTTCAGGGATCCATGTTATTAAAATTCTGTGTTTCTTTTGTAAGGCCAATTCTTAAATAGGCTTGCGTTAAATACGCCATAATATTCCGTTCATATTGATTTGTTTCCTTGGCATTATAGACTTCTTTTACTTCCCATATAGAATATATAAATCAAGTGACAGCTTTCAAAAAGACCCTTCTCTTATTGGAAACGACACGTCTAAAGAAACACCCGTTTTGTTTATCTATATTTTTGTCAATTAAGAGATAAAAAATCAATTACAATAACGACTCTTACAAGTTTTAAAAATAAAGTCTATTTTGTTTGAATGTGAATTTTTTTTTCGAAATATGGTGTTAGACCTGCTTAGATTAATATATGAACAATGGCTACATTAAATAACTTTAGGCACGTGTGTGGTTTCATGAAACATATTTTTTAGAAAATAAGCTTGTAACTATTATATGATTTGAATTAGTTTGTTTTTATAATATTTTACATTGCAATTTAAAAAAAAAATAACAATTAAGTATGATCTTGATTAAAGAAGAAAAAGAAAATATAATTTGGTCATTTCTGCTACAACTGCAATCTTTTATAATTGGTATTCAGTTCTTCGACCTTTTATAAAATTCTGTTATGAAACTTCGAAAACAAAATTTGTTAGCAAACAGAACTAAAATCTTTTATCCGTTGAGCTAAAACCGAAACGGCACCAAACGACAACTAGCCATACAAAATACGGTAACTATAAAACTACTTACTTTATTGGTATAGTTAAAACGGTTTTGAGTTTTTATTGGCCTCTTTGCTTTATTAGAAATCCATTTTAAATTCTATTAAAAAATTAAAAAAATCCATCTGAAGGTAATTTGGTCGTTGAGTTTTCAAAAACATTTTGATGGATTTGTCTTCTCTTCATAGCATAAATCTGCCGAAAAATCCAGATATGCGATTTGATGTTAAATCAAAAAATAAATCAATTTACTTTGCTCCAAGGAATGCAAAAACAGCGGAAATTTGTGTTTGACAGATATAGATCGAAAATAAATTGATTGATTTTAACCATTGAAACCCACATAAGCCCAAGCAACAAAATCCTTTATCGTACACATATTTTTCACAGGCTAAGGAGACAAAGGTGAGTGTAATCCAACGAACCTGTCCTTTTTTCTTTACGAATGTGATCAATGCTTTTAGTGAAAAATTTGAATTCTATTCAATATTATCCAAAATTCTTGACTTAATAGCTATAGGTTCAATTTAAGTAGATAGGGTACCCGGATACCTTTTTTTTAGTGTTTTAAAATGTGTTCAGACGACTTAAGGGACTTGAAAGTAAAGCAAGTTTCCAGTATCTGATTGGCCAGATGCCAAAAAATTGCCTTCCAATTAAGGCAACTTTATTGGAAAGTTGTATGGAAAGTAAGTCAAGAAAAATCTCCTTAACTATCAAGTCAAGTCAACTTATTTCAAAATGACAGGTGATCATGTTTTTTCATTCAAGTGAAAGCTGAGCTTTACTACTCTATAATTTATTTATTTTTTGCACAATTGCATTTAATGTTTTCTGTAAAAGGGTTCCTTCTTAATTTAAAAAAGAAATAAGAATTATTTCTTTACATTACAAAAGATAAATCGTGATGAGCTTCTTACTTGCCTGAGGAGAGGCAATAAAGGTTTTAGTAGTTTTTTTACAATGAGCCGAAGGTTAGTGAAGTAAAGTTCCAACTTTGAAATTTATGTTCAAAGAATGTTGTTGACATGAAGTCCCTTATGTTGTCTGAACCTGACCAATGTTCTTGAGTTGGGATGTATCCTTTCATAAATTTGAGGTTGATATTAGGTAAAATCGAAATTTAATCCAATTATAATCTGTTTTGACACCTTCTTTAGCATGAAAAATACAATGTATTAAATGTTTGACATATTGACACTGGTGAAAACAACTGTCAAAAATTGTCACATTTCAAGTCACTTTTCCAAAGAAAAGTGACCACCACAAAATCTACCAGTTTTTAACTAAAACAATAAATAATAACACACACAAAACCCATCAAAAAAACATCTATTTTATCAGAATTAGAGATTCAAAAAATAATTATCAAGGATAATATGCACGAGACTGATTTATTTCCATGGGTAGTTACTATCTATACAAATTACAACAGGAAGTAGTCAATTTTATAACTTTAAAGGATATATTAGAATGTACCACTTAAGATTAAAGAATCCTTTATTTTGTTCATTAAATATTTGTATATTATGAAGTAAACGAGAAAATTAAAAAAGAAAGACACAAGGTACCTCTTTGAAAATATTAAACAAACTGACACAACACAAACTTTTAAAAATATAAATTTTAGTTTTAACCTTCGTAGGAATTGAGCTATAATTTCAGAATTTTTGTATAACAATATAAGCTTTCCAATTGTTAAGCCTCGTAATTAATTATAATTTTTTACGTATGTCAATCAATTTGTAGATAAATTTGCTTTGTGCCAAAAAAAATGCCTTTAATCACACTAAATTACGAACATTTTTTTGTTTGTATTCAAAACTGTCAGAATAAATACAAATTTGGATTTTTGTTCTGATAAATAATCACTAAGCCGGCGACGGCGACGCCTTCAAACGAAATGTGAAAATATACTGCCACACTACCACCCAGCTCAGTATAGAGTTTACCCTCGACGAAATCTACGATAACGCCAAGTATTTAAATTGAAGACTTAGTCATGTCGTATCACAAAAGAAAAATAAGATATTAAATGCATGTACATGTATATTTATATATTTATAACTATACATTATGTATGTATAAACATACATTATGTATGTATGTACGTACTTGAATGTGTAAAAAGTGGATATCCAATTTTGTAGAATAATATACATATGTGATCTTTGGGGAATTACCGGTAATCTTGATTATGGAAAAGCGTTGCCATAATATTTCCAGAAAATCAAATAAATTAGTAAATGCAAACCTCTTCCGAGTTAACTGGGATTTCATACAAATGTAGATGCAGCTTCAATTGCATCATTCTAAACAAGTTAAAATGCATCGAGATCGCTTTAAAATTAAGAATATTATCATTGAATAATTACAAATTGTAAGTAAATTTCCCATAAAATCCAAATCTGTAAAATTGAGTGTTGTATTTGATAGACCCATAAAATGTTTAAATAACTCGCCGTGCGATACTAGCGACTTATTAGCAATAAGTGTCGCCATCTAGAGCAGGATCTACCTGGTGTCTCTTCTATTGGTATTATCTCAATAGAATTTGGTACTTTTGTTTAGATATATTATAGGAAACACTTCAAAACTTCAGCATGTGAACAATGGGGGTATCACTAAGCTAGTGGCTACGTAGTCAAGGGATTCTGATTGGCTAAATGCAACCACAAAAGTAGTTAAAATTTCCCCTCGGACGCGACGTACTGTAAAAATGTCGGCTACAAAGTTAGTGGACCCTGGTTTTGACGTTTCACAATCAGCTTCTCGCTAAGGACACAAGAATTCAAAATGAAATGAATCTTTCGGTATTTAAATACAAATATATACAATATAAAGGGTGTCCCAAAATTAACGCAAGATTTGAATTTGCCGCCATTTGTGCAGTGAAGTGTTGGCAACCCTAAAAAAAAGCAATTTGACAGCTAACAGTATAGGGTTATTAAAAATGAAGCGTTACACGATAGAACAACATGTCTTCATTATTAAAGAATATTTCAAAAATAGTGAAAGCTTGGCGGCTGCAGTTCGAAAATTTCATACAAAATATGGTCGGAATAGTGTTTTAACTTCGTCAACTGTGAAGAGATTAATTGAAAAATTCATGGAGACTGGATCCGTTGGAGACGCCAAACACACTGGTCGTCTAAAAACAAGCCGTTCAAATGTGAATGTCGAAGCAGTGCGTGAGAGTGTTGCTGACAATCCAGGAACCTCAATTCGACGTAGTGGGCAAGAATTGCAAATTTCAAGAACCTCTCTACAGCGTATACTCACCAAAGATCTATGTCTTCATGCTTACAAAATTCAATTAACACAACAATTGAAGCCTAATGACCATGGACAGAGAAGAGAGTTCGTTGAATGGATTATTGAACATCAACAAATGGACCCTGATTTTTCGAGCAAAATCATCCTAAGCGATGAAGCCCATTTTCATCTTGATGGCTTTGTCAATCCCAAAAATTGCCGCATTTAGGGTTCGGAGAACCCACATGTGATTGTCGAAAAACAAATGCATCCACAACGCGTGACCGTATGGTGTGGATTTTGGGCTGGAGGCATAATTGGGCCATATTTTTTTTGAAAATGATGCTGGTCAAGCAGTGATTGTACTAGTGCTACATGATTACACAGTTCTTTCTGCCAAAATTGGATGATATTGATGTGTCCAATATGTGGTTTCAACAAGACGGTGCCACATGTCATACAGCCCGTGAAACAATTTACTTACTGCATGAGACATTTCCAGGTCGTGTACTCTCTCGTTTCGGTGATCAAAATTGGCCTCCTAGATCGTGTGATTTAACACCATTAGACTTCTTTTTATGGGGTTATTTGAAATCACAAGTCTATGTCAACAAGCCCACAACCACCCGTACATTAAAGGAGGAGATTCAACGCTGCATCAACGAAATTCAGCCACATTTATGGAGAATGGTCATGGAAAATTTCAACAAAAGAGTGTGCATGTGCATGCGAATCCGTGGAGGCCATTTGTCCGATGTGTTATTCCATACATAACCCTATCCTATGTACTTTACGAGTCAATAAAAATTTAACTATCAAAAGACTAAAAACGGCGTTTTCTGTTTAATTCAAATCTTGCGTTAATTTTGGGACACCCTATACAATATACAAGAAAACAAACCATTTAAAGTTCTGAAAACACAATTTTTTCTTATTTTATATATTTGTATTATTGTCATTAATATGACAGTTCCGGATAGACTATCTTTGTAGTGCAATTTTGCATTCATAAAGGTAGTTGAATTTTGACTACGTCACTAGCTTTGTGAATGCGCCCAATGTGTTTTGACTAATCTAAAAGGAAATTGTTGAATTGAATTTCGTTGACACGGACGAAAAGTCAATTTTACTATCAAAATTATGACAATGGTCAGGTTCGTTTGCAATTTGAACGTAAATTTGGACCAATGCAACTAGTTGGTTTTTCCAAGTGTCATAAATTTCAATCTCAGAACTGTACTTAACTAACCTTAAACTTCAGTAAAACGTGACAAAAAAAAACTACCAAAAACATTTTTTTCTACAAAACACTCTTCATGCAAGTGGATCTTGACTTGTATTTTGTATTTTTTAAGAAATGTTACTTAACTATTCCTTTTAAAATTTTACAAGGAACCCCTTTTCATAAAACACCAAATATAATTGTGCAGAAAGTAAATTAATTACAAAGTAATAAAGTTCAGCTTTGAGTTGTATAATAAATTATGATTAGCCGTCATTTTGACATAAGTTGACTGATAGTTAGGGAAACTAGAAACTTGCCTTTCTTTCAAGTCTCTAATGTCGTTCGAACCTGCCCAATCACATACCAATTTAGCTGATTCCACACGTTGAGGCTTCAACAACAATTTGTAAATTAAATGTGGGATGTATATAACGAGTCATTCATGTTACGGTTGATAGCGCCATTTGTCACATGACAACCTGAGCTGTCATTTGGAATTCTCAAAACATTGGATGAATGTTTGTTATTTACGAAATTAGATCGCTTAAAATTTATAAAACGTGATTAAGTTATTAAATTTTGCAAAAATGAGGTGAGTTCTCTGTATCCACTTTTGCTCATAACGCGATGATTGTGATCTAAAAAAATTAAAATTGGAAGCGTTACAGGCTCATCAGTCTAAAATCAAGGATGGTTAAATTTTCAGGGCCGATGTTGAATGTAAACCACACCTAAACGTCAAGTTTTTTTTCTGCATTTGATTTGACATTTCTCAATGGCAGATTAACTCAATTTGAACCATTGATAGATTCACAATCGAGCAATGCGTTAAATTTATTAAGGCTTATTATGAAAATGTATGTACACTCTTGACCATTTGAAGCGTCGTCATTGGTCATAATGGTATCAAAAAGTGCTAACAATTTTTGAAGAAAATCATCTCCATCTATAAGACACATTTTCACCTCAATGGATTCATCAATAAGCTGATTTGCCGAAATTTCGCGAATGATGATTCAAGATTAATTGTCGATGCACCCACAAGGAGTGGCTGTTTGGACCGGTTTATGGGTTGGCGGCATAAACAGGCCGTCATTTTTTTCAAAACGAGGTCCGTCAGGCAGTTATTGTGAAAAGTATTCGATGTAGTGAGATAATAACGATCTTTTTTATGGCCCGAATTAGAAGATGTGGAATATGTGGTTTCAACAGGACGATGCCATTTTCCACACAGTTAGAGAAACAATAGCTTTTTTGCGCAATAAATTCAATGGCCGTGTTTTCTCATGTGATGGCCATGTCAATTAACCGCCAAGATCATGAGAAAGAAAAGGTCTACCTCGATAAGCCAGCAAACAATTCAAAAGCTACAGGATGAGATAATGAGTTTTCCAAACCCAATAAAATAAAATTATTAAGATTTTCTTTCTCAGTTAGTTTATATCCCACAATTCAAAAAGCAAGAAAAGAAATACTCTGCTTATATTCGGCATATATTTAATTTTCTTGATCTGTCAATATAATGAAAAATAAATTGGGTAGCGCAACAGTCCGTGGAGAGCTAGTGCCTAGTGACTTACAACTGTCAACCATTCCTGTGGGCAAGTAATGTTGTCAGGGATGGAGGGGACCTACAGTTTTAAGCCGATTCCCAACGGTTAATTTGAGAATACAATTTTCACGACAAGAATCATTCTTGGAGGATTTGTCAATTCATTGAAAGGGGATTAAACCCAATATTTCTGGCATGACAGTCCATCCACTAACCATAAACCCATCTACTACGATCTGTCAACCAGACGGAGAAATTATTTAGAAATTAAAATAGGCAATTCGACTTATCAAATGTCTCTATTCGAAGTGTTTACCTGTGGATGTGTTCAACCAGCTGCACTGGACTAGTTTGGGCAGGAAAGTGTAGCTTTTTTGTGTTCATTCATAAAATTTGTGCACTGACTTTCACTGATTAGCTTTAACTGAGCTGAACTAGTTTGTTCTAGAAAATTCTGCATACCTTTTAAGCTAGTGATTCAGTGTTCTCCCAACACTAAACAAAATTTGGAGTAAGTAGAGTAGAAGATTTAAAAGAAATACCAATCCAATAATTTCATTATTAGGTACTACATTTTTCGAAATTTAAAAAACTGAGTATGCAAAGAAAAATAATTTGTAGCTCGATGATTTTTAAAAAAGTGGTATGTAGTGCTAAGTTGATATCAAGTTATCATTACACTTTTTTATTTTGTTAAAGCTAAGTACGCAATTAACTAAACTAGTTGTGGAAAGAAAAATATTAAAAAAAGAATTGTACTTCCATTTTTTAAAAAAAGGGGGTATGTAGTGCTAACTTGACAGGTATAAATCAAGGATATTCCAAAATGTAACTTTTGGACTTTTTTGGTGACATAATAAGACGTTTATGCAACAATTCCTTAAATTTAACCTTGTAGCTTTTTTGTTGTTAATTTAATATTAATTAAAGTGCAAAATTTGACAGTCGTCTATTTTTAATTATTCCTTCAATTTTATTTTAACAACTGACGTATTATATGACAATTTTGAATTTGAATTTAGACTGCTGTGGTTCATCCTCTCCCGAAAAAGGGGAAGGACAACTCCAACCCGTCAAATCTTTGGTCGATAAGTCTTCTTCCGAACATCAGCAAAGTTTTCGAAAAGATCATTAATAGGGCTCTGACTAAGTAGGCTGCGGACAATAAAATAATTCCGGATAAACAATTTGGGTTCAAGGCGGGTCATGACACAATTCATGCTGCGTCTAAACTCGTTTCTGATATCCAATGGAATAAATCAAAACAACAATGCACAGGTGCTGTTCTGGTTGATTTGGAAAAGGGTTTTGACACCGTATGGTTAGAGGGTCTTTACCTAAAACTGAGCAGGCTTGGCATTAGCAAGCCATTGTTGTATATACTTTATGATATGCTTAACGGTAGAAAGTTTGTTGTCAAAAGTGGCAATGTAACTTCTACCACAACATTCTCAATTAAAAATGGTCTTCAACAGGGAGCGGTGAATTCGCCGATTCTCTTCAGCATTTACACCAGCGATCTGATATGTAGTCTTACAAAGGCAATTGCGTACGCCGACGATCTAATTGCGTACAGAACAGCCTGAAAGGTTGAGGTTATTAGAATTCTCTTGCAGCGTGATTTCGACAAGATTCAGCGATATTGCGACGACTGGAAACTGAAAATAAATGTCAAGAAGTCGGAGACAATTCTGTTCCGGACTCCGTTGGCTGGGGCCACGAGGGATAAGTGCAAGAATTGGAGCAAGATGGTCATCGTTGATCTTCACGGGCAGCCATTAGCGAGCAAAAGTGTAGTGAAGTACCTCGGTATCTGCTTAGATCAGTATTTATATTTCGACAGACATATAAATGCTGCTCTGACCAGGGCCAGAGGAGTCTTCGCTCTGACGAAACGGCTGTTTTTTAGCAGTCGGCTTGACCACAGAGTGAAGGTAATTTGTTACTTGGCCCTCATACGGCCGATGATCGTTTATAGTTGTCCTGTGTGGTTCAACGTTGCCCTTTCCCAGATGGAGAAGTTTCGGGTGTTCGAGCGGCAGTGTTTACGACGCTGTACCGGTTTATATCGAACAGCCGAATCTTCTTATGTGCATTACTATTCCAACGAGGTCCTATACAAGGCTGCTCGAATCAACAGAATTGACATTTTCTTGATAAAACTCGTTCGAGGTCACATTGCAAGAGCTATGTCTTCGACCAACAATTTAATTTTCGAGGCGTTCTATCCGAACGACGAGTATATTGAAAGTGCGCGCTTGAGCGGCTTTAGTGTAACTTAGAGTGTCTCTATGGGACCATTAAGTTAGTTGTAAGTTATGGATAATTAGGCTAGGTTAATGAATTTTTGTCTAGCTTTAAGATAGGTTTAAGAATGAATTAATAAAAATGAATAAAAAAGGAATGGTTGAGAGTTATAAGTCACTAGGCCCTGGTTCACAACGGACTGTTGCGCCACTGCATTTGATTTGATTTGATTGTTTATTTTACAAAAATGTAAATTAACAGACTAAGTTTTAAAACAGAACAAAGGCAACAAACGAAACCTTATTATATATATCCTAATAATCTCGAATTGGAAATTAAAATGACTACAAGCTTCATTTGAAAATCTTTTGTTCAAAACACATTTTATTTTGATGTGACAACACCTTTTTTATGGATAAGAATGATTTACGATTAAGATGGGTAGGTTAGGTACATACATATGCAGGTATAAATAAATACAAACTTAAAAACAAACTACGGAAAGTACATGATCAGGTAATTACCCCCGACGAACGACGCTACGCCAACGTATCTATTATTAGCATCCCTTCTGATGTGTCGGCATATATGTATATGAAAAGTTATATGAATAAAGATACAAAGTATAAAATATCATAACTGTTGATAAAGAACTTATTAATGGTATTTATTATAAATTTATTCGCAGACGTGATGTGGTTAAAATAAACATCGGCTTTGAGGACGCATCAACCATCAACATCAACATCAACACCTTAACTTGAAATATCTGAAGGTTACTTTGGGAATCGAATTTCACTTCAGTCTCAGTCTTTTATCTTTTATTAGGTACCTTTTAAAATATAAGTTAGTCAAACTGTGCTGGTTTTGATAAATGATTAAAGGAGAAAACTATAAAACAATAAAAATGATGTCCCAAATATGATTTTTTTTTATGAATTTCATGAAACGTGTTATGGGTTGTTATTAAAATACCTTCTTTTAAATAAAATTGAGATAGGGGTTGAGGTGACCTTTTGTGTTTTCTTTGTAAATTTTTTAGAAATTAACTTTTTTTACCTTCTTTAGATTTGAGAAAGAAATCTTCATACATGCATTTTATAAAGATGAATCTCAACCATTGTTCATTGTCTCGGTTTCGATTATTTCGTTTATCTGTGAAAGAGGCGAAAATTGTTTCAAAGCATCCGAACCAGAAGAGGCTCTATGGACTATAGCACTGTAGGGGAACCGGTAGTAAAATTGTTTTTTTTTTTTTAATAATGTGTGATCAAAATTCTTTATGATACATACTATTTGCTCATAATTCTGTGTGTCCTAAATTCTAATAACTACTCAATAAATCAAAAGCCAGTAGTTAAATTCATTTATTATTAACTTCCCATAGGAAGTTATTGTAATGGGTCCGATTTGTCAAATTGAAAATTTTGACATTTCTCGACGTTTCAAGGTCCCTAGAGTCGAAATTAAAGATTTTTAGAAAGATGTCTGTGCGTGCGAGTATACGTACGTTTGTACGTCCGTACGTCCGTACGTTCGCGACTTTTTTTTCGTCGTCCATAGCTCAAAAACCAGAAGAGATATCGACTTCAAATAAATTTTGTTATACAGATAATAAGGCAGAAAGATGCAGAAAGGGCTCTCAAGAAAATTGCGTTGGTGGTTATTTTACCATAGCAGTTTGAAAAAAAGGTGAAAATTTTGGTTAACCCTAAATATCTTACGAACCAAACACGCTAGAGACTTGAATTAAATTTTATATAATATATTGTAACATGATACCAAACAGGTATATTTTTTGAAAAAATCAATATAACGGTTTTTTTAAAAAATCAATAAAACTGAAAAAAAAATGTGTCACCTGCAAAATTGTACGACTTAAATATGATTTCATCTCTAAAATAATTTTGTGCAACGAAGAATAATGTTTTTGACATCTGATAAAATTTTGAGAAAAATCTAATTGACAGTTTTTTTTATAAAAAATAAAAATCTAAAAAAAAACATTACTCAAAGTTGGTAAAAATTGAATATCGATTCAAATATCTTTTCAAAAACTTGAAATTTAGGCTTCAAGCTTATTTTATCTTATAAGAAATATCGTTTTCAACATTTTGAAAAATGTTGAGAAACATCGAATTACAGTTTTTTTACAAAAAATAAAAACCTAAAAAAAAAATGTATAAAAGTTGGTAAAAATTGATTTTCGACTCAAATATCTTTTCAAAACTTTAAGATATTGGCTTTAATTTAATTTTATCTTATAAGAAATATTGTTGTCAACATTTGGTTAATTTTAAAATAAAACTCTAAAAAAAAAAAACAATACTAAAATTTGGTCAAAATTTACTTTCGGCTCAAATAGTTTTTCAAAAATGAAAAATATTAGCTTCAAACTTATTTTATTTCACAGAAAATATTGTTTTCAATATTCAGTAATTTTTATATAAAAATCTAACAGTCCGTTTTTTCATAAAAAATAAAATCTACAAAAAATAGTACGCAAATTTGGTAAAAATTGATACGAGTACATATATCCAACTTTTAAGCAAGACAAATCGACAGACGGGATGGGAAGTTATCAGTGTGGGTCGCATCCCAGCCTCTTTTTTATTTATAAAAAAAACAAGAATGTTGAGAAAAATATAATTCGGAAACCACAACAGTCGCTCAGAATTCGTCACTAAAATGACTTAGTTTTAAGTGATGAATATTAGCTTATCTATTTATAACGTTTTGAACATAATGCGCCACTATAAAAAGAACACAACAGTCTAGCTTTTAAATGTTTTTATTATACATACATACGTTTAAATTTGTTGATCTAATTGTAGAAAATCTAGTAAATATGAGTTCAACTTATGTATATGTTTGAATAGATTTTTTAAAAACACTGTTGAATTTTTCTTCAGCTATGCAAAAACAAAATATTTTGAAAGCTCCGTTTATAAAATTATACTATCTATAGTATTGTCCACACATGTCTCCTTAATAAGTTTGGGAAATCCCTGGGGTATGTCAGTACAATCGACTTTTAAGAGAACTTTTCGATACTTTGCACAATTACCGTTTACACAAATGATAAAACTAATTATATGTTGATTTTTTAGTCCAAAAACAAAATTCACATATCACTGAGAATTGTTGAGTAGGTACTAAAAAAATTATATTTCCTTCAATCTGAAGTAAGACATAAATAAAAAAAAGGTCAGGTGACGAAATAATCTGTTGTCACATATACATACGAGTATGTATGCAATAGCTTTTAGACTTTGCAACAGGAAGAAGTTGATTTTATCAGTTGTTTTATCAATTGATAAAACTCAATTTTGCATTTACATATATATTTCTATGCAATCACAGGAAGGCAGGTTAAAACATGAGCTCCATATCTCACAGTTGTTAAATAGCTTCTATTTGTTTTGTTTTTGTTTTCGGTCCCTAGATCAGGGGAATTTTATTATTTATTTGATGGGGATTTTGATAAATTATCAACACTACAATAATAAACAACGACTCCTACACTTTAAAATGTCTAGAAATTAAAATTCCAAGAAATTCCAATTAAGGTTTGTAACGTATAATATACCTAACTATACATACATACATTATACATTCTTAGTCAAATCTGAAAAAATAGTAATTCGAAAATTAAGGAAGATGACTTCATCAATTGATAACACTGGTCGACAAAGTTTTGTTCGTGGCAATCAAATTTCACTTTGCAATTGGTTTTAATTGCCTCAATTCAAATTCAACTTCAAAATTACTATATTAAGATAGTTTTTGAGATACTAATTTTTAAAATTAAAAAAAAAATCTATAAGACTTTTAAATTCATGAAGGTTTTCCAAACGTCCTTTTCTTAATACTTACTTACTTAAGGTGGCGCTACATTCCTGTGTGAACTAGGGCCACACTCAACAAACTTCTCTATCTAGCTCGGTCCCTAGCTAGATGTCTCCAGTTTCGCGCTCCAAGTTGTGTGAGGTCACTTTCAACTTGTGCGCGCCACATGATCCGCGGTCTTCCTCTAATTCGCTGTTCTGTGGGTGTGGATTCAAAGACTTTCCGGGTCGGAGCATTGGTTTCCATGCGCTCTACGTGACCCAGCCATCTTAGTCATTGGACTTTTAACCTTCTGTCTAAGTCTACGTCACTGTACAGCCCGTACAACTGGTCGTTCCATCTTCTCCTCTACTCCCCTTCGATGCATACAGGACCGTAGATCACAAGAACTTTTCTCTCGAATCGACCCAAGGTGCTTTCATCCGCTTTTGTCATAGTCCATGCTTTTGCACCGTATAGCAAGACGGGGATGATGAGGGTCTTATATAGTGACACTCGAGAGAGGACTCAATTGCTTTCTTAGCACAAAGAAACAGCGGTTTTTAAGAGATATTCTGCGTTTGATCTCAACATTTTTTGTGTTTACAGCGGAGCCTAGGTAGACGAAGTTCTTAACTACCTCAAAGTTACGTCTGTCGATGGTGACGTTTTGACCAAAACGTCGGTGTTGTATGGCCTTTCTTGACGACAGCATGTACTTTGTTTTGCCTCAATACTCACAAGAGCTCCATTGAAATCACGATGAGTTTTTCCGATTATGTCAAAATCATCAGCATATGCTAGTAATTGGGCAGACTTTTGAAAGATAGTGCCTCTAAGGTTGACGTGTAAGCTCTGCACTATTCTTTTAAGTACGATGTTAAAAAAATCGCATGACAGCGCATCACCTTGCCTAAAGCCTTTTTTGACATCGAAAGGTTCTGTTAAGTTGTTTCCAACCTTGAATTCTCCATGGTCATCCTGCACAAAGCAGGGATTCCAAAACTAGACATGACTCTGTACTGCTCGTCCCTGTAGATGCTGTCATATGCGGCCTTGAAATCTATGAAAAAGTAGTGAGTGTCGATTTAGTGTTCTTGGGTTTTTTCCAGGATCTGCCGTAATGTGAATATTTGATCGACTGCGGACTTTCCTGGTCTAAAACCACACTGATAAGGATCTATCAGATTGTTGACGATGGGCTTTAGACGTTCACATATAACGGCAGAGAAGATTTTATAGGCGATGTTAAGTAGACTGATTCCTCTATAGTTGGTGCAGTTTAGAGGGTCTCCTTTTTTCAGAATCGGGCAAAACAATACTGAGGATCTATTCATCGGGCATCCTTTCTTCCGACCATATCTTACAGATAAGTTGGTTAGGAGCATGCACCAATTTCAATCATTCAAGCCATCCGCTCCAGCGGCTTTATTAGACTTCAGCTTAGATATGGCAATCTTTACTTCGTCAAAGTCGGGAGGACGGGATTGTTGGCTTTCGTCGTCTTAGTGAATGGATCATCCTGCCTGACAGTGGAATTCGGTTCGTCGTCGCCGTTATACAGTCTGCATAAGTGGTCCTTCCATATCATCAGCATTGACTGCGGTTCCACTATGATGTTTCCACTTTCGTCTTTGCAGCCTTCGGTTCAAGGTTTATGTACCTGTGAATTTTGTTTTACCTGTTCATAAAACTTTTGAACTTCATTCCTGCTTTTAAACCTTTTAACATCTTCGACCGCACGCTTCTCATGCCCTCTCTTTTTTCTTCTGAGAAGTCGGTGTTCCTCTCGCCTCTTCTGCTCATAGAGCTCATGAGCACTCTTATCCTTCTATGCAGCGCCGCTTTACATTCCTGTTGTTTGGCTGCATTTACCTGGCGACATTCCTCATAAAACCTTTTCTAAATATTTAGTTGAAATATTTATGGTATTTCATGATATGTTCAAAAAATGTTCATAAAAGAAACGCTCAATCATTTGTGCTAAAAGCGTTTTAATCAAAAAAGGCAAAAGGATTGAAAGTAATTTTTGTTCTTGTCGAAATTAGGTTTTTTTTTTAAAACTTGAGCAGATAATATCAAAGTTAATCAGCGAAAATTAAGTCCAAAACGTATAGCTATGAAAATATTGAAAACTATGAAGAATTGAATAGCCTTAAAAACCATGATTTTGGCTGCCTTTAGCATTTTTAAAGGGGGAATAGCTTTTTTAAACCTGATATGGTACAAAAACGTAAAGGCAAGATTCAATTCTTAAACAAAAGACCTTGAAATATAATTGTTGAGGGAATGCGTGTTTCCTAACAGAACTGCTATAATACTTTTACTAAAATGATACTTCAGTATTTTTGTTTGATTTGATCTTAGCGATTTAATATGCGGTTAGATATAGATTAAAATAAAGATTTAATGGCAAATTAACCAGAATAGAAAATGTAGAATATACAAATATCGTTTGCAAAAAAGATTCATCTTTTTCTTAAGAGTTTGTCAGTGACGACATATTCATGTCTCCTTGACAAATATCTTTACAACTTTATCAACAGCAACTAAATCTTTTGTCCAACCGGTCTTAAGTTAGAATGTAAGAAACATAAATGTGTTTGTTTCAATATTTTAAGTGTCTTTATATTTTATGACACTCAGTTTTATAGTGAACACTTAACTGATTAAGAGGCAATAAAGTATCTTTTATATTAATTAGCTTCTTGAGTACCACTTAATTACTTAAAACTATAAAGCTGGTCCCAATTCTAGTTAACATTGTTTACATTTTTTTCTAATATCATAGGTAATCTAACTGATATTAATAGATTCAATAAACAAATCATAGCCTTTCTATTAACACCTTCTACACAAACAAAAATAAGACCATCGGATAAATCAACTAAAGCTTTACAAGTATGAACATAATTTTATTCGTTAATCTACACTATACTTGAAAAATATAATGTAAAGTGCATTAAATATTAATTGAAATTAAGTTGCTATTTATATTCGCTTAATGTAGTTTCATTTGGTACGCAAAACTTCTTTTTTTAAGTGAATGTTAGATTAGACAAAATTGATAACAGCTTCAAGCAAAAATGTTTGATTTGTTTGAAATTTTAAAAATTGTAAGAATTTTTGTCAATACAATTACAAACATAAAAGCCAGAAATCTGGATAAATGAATCAAATCACCAAGACCTTATCGCATTGAAAGTGATAGCACCGTAATTTTTCAAAATGCTTTTAGCTTAAATATAAAATATTCTTAACTCAATTGGCAACTTTTAGTCAATTTTTTAAATCAAAGGTAAGCTTCTTGAAAGAAAATCTTTAAATCTACAGCAAATACTAAAAATTCAATCTTATCTTACTATTCTTTTGTATACAACTGTATATTAATTTTAAAACTAAATTATTTCAACTTTTGCGAATTGTATTTTTTTACAAAACGTAAAAATAACCAACAATTATTATTACAACGTGACTATCAACTTCTAAACTTATACAAACGTATGTGTAAATGCAAAATTAAAAAATATCATTGTCACGTTTTTTTACTTTCTTAAGAGGAAAAATCATGGAATTTTATGAGTTCTTTAGTTTTGATTTATTTTATTAGCTTTAAGCTTATAAAATATTCTAAATACTTTAAACGTTTCGTGATGATGAATTTGTAGTTTTTCCATGATGTATTATTTAATTTAATAATTAGAGTTTTTTTTAAAATAAAAGAAGGTACAAAGCATTTTTTAGAGATTATTTTAACAAGTTAATTATTATTATTTATACGAGTATTATTCTTGATTATTTATTTCAATAAGAAATGTCAAAAGTCTAAAATACTTCTAGTATTAAAAATGCAGTTATCTTAGTTTGCGATTCCCTGACCAACCCTAATAACATTTTTAAATAAACAGATTGTACAAACAAATTTCACCAATAACACTAAAAGCTAATACGACGAAGGATGTCGTGAAAATAAGCCAAATGAAATAAGACCAATTCAGACATTGGTCAGATAATACATTGACAAAATGGTAAGATCGGATAACTAAGTAAACTAAAAACAAATTTAAAGGATTATTTTATTATTGCTTATTTGCTTAACCTTTAATTTTCAAGTAGTTATTAAAACTAATATTTTTGAATATGAACAGGGATTTCAAGAATATGCTTTTGGCTGCCTTTAGCATTTTTAAAGGGGTATATAGGTTTTTTAAACCTGATATGGTACAAAAACGTAAAGGCGAAATTCAATTCTTAACCAAAAGCCGTTGAAATATAAGTTTTGAGGGAATGCGTGTTTCCTAACAGAACTGCTATAATACTTTTACTAAAATGATACTTCAGAATTTTTGTTTGATTTGATATTAGCGATTTAATATGCTTAACCTTTAATTTTCAAGTAGTTATTAAAACTAATATTTTTGAATATGTACAGGGATTTTAAGAACATCAGCTATGCTGCATTCTGATGTTTTACATGTGAATGAGGATAGTATTCTTTATCAGTCTTCATCTTGCGAACAATAAGAATATCTTAGCGTGACGTCAAAAGTAAAAACTTCCTTGCCTACAGAAAACTTTGTTTTACAAACGAAATGAGATTATTAATGGAACAAAGTGATTTCACTTAAAATGTATAATTTTACTATTCGTTTCGAAACTATACGGTTCTAACCTTGAGCCAATAAAGGTTCGCTCTTTATTTTAATCGTTTTAACAATTTGCACAACAATAAGGAATTGAAGAGTTAGATATTATTGAGTTGTACCAAAAACTCGTTTCTAACTCAATTTCGATGAACTTTAATCCCAGTGCAACTTTATCAACTGATTGTGATAGAGAAACATTAAGCTCACACTCGCTTAAATTTTCTACAACTTCTTCCGAGCATGTGGTCGAAGGCACAGACAACGACACCAGCGCTGAAATCAAACGAAGAATAACTCTTGCAAATCGGTGCTTCTTTGGACTCCTCTCTCGAGAATCTAAAATCACCATCTTTAAGACACTTATCATCTTGGTTCTCATTTATGGCGCTGAGGCCTGGACCCTGTCAAAGAAAGATGAGAGCGTCTTAGGGTGCTTTGAGAGAAAAATTCTTCGGGTGATTATTGGTCCCGTACGCATAGATGGAGAATGGAAGAGAAGATATATCGACGAACTGCACGGGCTGTACAGCGACACTGACCTAGTTAGCAGAATTAAAGTCCAACGGCTTTGATGGCTGGGTCACGTAGAGCGCTCCGACCCGGAAAGTCTTCGAATCCGCAACCACAGGACGGCGCAGTAGAGGAAGACCGCTGATCAGGTGGCGCGCACAAGTGGAAGGTGGCCTCACCCAACTTGAAGCGCGAAACTGGAGACAGCTAGCTAGGGACCGAGCTAGATGGAGAAGTTTGTTGGGTGAGGCCCTAGTTCACACAGGACCGCCACCTTAAGTAATTAAGTAAGCATTAAAAATCAGCACTTTTTCGACATAAATGATAATATCTATGGATACAGAAAAGCTAAGAAAATCAAAAATGTATTAAAATAAAGGTGTCAAAAATGTCTTTGAAATGAAACTAAAATTTTGTAGGCAAACTTTTGTACAATAATATCTTTTAAAATTCAATGATGGCATTTATTTTTTGTTGACACCAATAAGTAGCTTAGTTCACAACCTTTATTTTTATTTATTGGGTTTTCTTTAAAAAAAAGAGGCTGGGATGCGACCCACACTTATAACTTGTCATCATGTCTGTTGATTTGTCTTGCTTAAAAGTTTGTCTATATGTGCTTGTATCAATTTTTACCAAATTTGCGTACTATTTTTTGTAGATTTTATTTTTTATGAAAAAAACCGACTGTTGGATTTTTATATAAAAATTACTGAATATCGAAAACAATATTTTCTGTGAAATAAAATAAGTTTGAAGCCAATATTTTTAATTTTTGAAAAGGTACCTGAGTCGAAAGCAAATTTTTACCAAGTTTTAGTATTGTTTTTTTTTTTTAGATTTTTATTTTTTGTAAAAAAACTGTCAATTGCATTTTTTTCAAAATTTTACCGAATGGTGAAAACAATATTTCTTGTAAGTAAAAATTAGTTTGAAGCCAATATTTCAAATTTTTGAAAAGATATTTGAGTCTAAAATCAATTTTTACCAACTTTTATAAATTTTTGTCAGTTCGATTTTTCTTAAAATTTGTCCTAATGTTGAAAACAATATTTCTTATAAGTAAAATTAGTTAAAAGCTATTATCTCAAATTTTTTTAAAGATATTTGAGTCGAAAATCATTTTTTACCAACTTTTGTTAATTTTGTTTGGTTTTTAATTTTTTATAAAAAAACTGTCAATTCGATTTTTTTTTTTTAAATTTTACTGAATGTTGACAACAATATTTTTTGAAAGATAAAAGTAATTTAAAGCAAATATCTCAAAGTTTGGAAAAGATATTTGAGTCGAAAATCAATTTTTACCAACTTTTATTAATTTTTTATTAGGTTTTTATTTTTTTGTAAAAAAACTGTCAATTCGATTTTTCTCAACATTTTTCAGAATGTTGAAAACAATATTTTTTATAAGATAAAGTAAGTTTGAAGCCTAAATTTCAAGTTTTTGAAAAGATATTTGAATCGATATTCAATTTTTAACAACTTTGAGTAATGTTTTTTTAGATTTTGATTAATTGTAAAAAAAACTGTCAATTCGATTTTTCTCAAAACTTTATCAGATGTCAAAAACATAATTCTTCGTTGCAAAAAATTGTTTTGGAGCGATGAAAGCATATTTTAGTCGTAAAATTTTGGTGGTGAGACATTTTTTTTCAGTTTTATTGATTTATAAAAAAAAACAGTTAAATGGATTTTTTCCAAAAAACTTCTTTGAAATCACGGTACAATAAATAATTATATAAAATTTAATTCAAGTCTCTAGCGTTTTTGGTTCGTAAGATATTTAGGGTTAACCAAAATTGTCATCTTTTTTTCAAACTGCTATGGTAAGAAAAACCGCCCACGCAATTTTCTTGAGAGCCCTGTCTGCATCTTTCTGCCTTATTATCTGTATAACAAAATCTATTTAAAATCGATATCTTTTCTGTTTCTTGAGCTATGGACGACGAAAAAAACGTCGCGAAGGTACGTACACACGCACGCACAGACATCTTTCTAAAAATCTTTTATTTCGACTCTAAGGACTTTGAAACGTCGTGATATGTCAAAATTTTCAATTTGATCGGACAAACAATAACTTCCTATGGGAAGTTAAAAATTAATTATAAGAAAAAAACTTTCAAATTCTCATTTAACTCATTTGAAAGACATTTTTGACACCTTTATTTTAATACCTTTTTGATTTCTCTTTTTTCAATCTATGTCAATGAGCTTTTGTTTAAATTCAAACACTGTTCAATTTGTTTGTACGATGGTGAAGCCCAGTTGTACATCAGTTGTGCGTTTAGGCTTATCGAATAATCTTCAACTTCCTTGAAAGAAGATCTGGAAGAAATCAGACGATGGTCAGACAAAAATGGTTTAAAAAACAACCCAAATAAATCAAAAAGCGTTGTTATTTTATTTCAAAGATAAAAGGCCTGCCATATTTTTGTCCCCTATCATCTCAAATTCTTTTTCTATTGAGTTCGTCGAAACTGATTTTATATACTGAACCTTTACTTGGAAAAACACATAGCTAGACATATGGTGTTCTCTATTCGCTTTGGTCTTCAAAGTACTATAAACCTGAAAAACAGGTGCAGTTGTGAAAATGTCTGTGATCTTGATTATGAAAGCAAAAGAAAAATAAGCGTTGCATTTAATAGTCCTATACGTTACGTTTACGAACTACGGGGCGTTTTGAACGAGTTTCACAGCATGCAATAACCTTATTGGTTATGTCGTTTAAAAGCCATTTTTGTTTACAAACTTTAACTTTATTTTCGGATGTGCTTTTAACCCATCAAACTTGTGATATATTAAATTAAAAAAAAATCATATTTAAATTCAAATAGATCATTTTATTTAATTATTTGTGAATAATTACTTTTAAGTAAATTCTATAAGAATCAGACTTAATAACTTTTTTGGAACGAGCTTATGGTTAAAAACAGATAACGATAAAAGTTATTAAATCGGTTAAACAGAATATTCTTTAAAATTAAACAAAATCAGAAAATATCCTATATGTAAGATTTACATCCATAGTTATTTGCATTTTGAGTAATTGAAAACCTTTTCAAAGCTTTTGAACTGCTGATTTCTTAATAACACCACAACTCGTAGCCAGCTTCTGTTCATCAAATTTGTTTAGGTGACCCTTTGTTGGGATTGAAACGTCACCTTATTTATTAAGTCTAAAAACTGAAGAATAAAACTGACACTAAATAGAGCAGTTGTGTAAAATCTCGAGTTCATTGTTGTTTTCAAAAGAAAAACTTGTTTTTTTTGTCTAAATTAAAAAGTAAACAAGTAAAAATCGATAATTACAAAAAAGAGGTCAAACTTAAATAAACAAAAGTGTATTCATAAAAGCAACCCGTGTTTTCTGTGTATCCTAATAACATTTGTATTTATTTATTTGATTTTAAGTTTTATAAAAACAACATTTAATTTATTTTGAGGAAGCTACAAATATGTAGGTATCGGTATATAATCAATAGGTACCAGTTTTTTTTCAATCACAATTTAATGTTTGTTTTTTTTTTATCGATAAATTCAATTTAACAATTCAGTTAAAGTCAATGTACTCTATTTCTTTTAATGTACATTTTTATTGATTTTAACTTTGTTTACAATTCCATTTGATTACAATTTAATTTTATCTAAAATATGTGTGATGTTAAAAACTTTACATATGTATATCATAGAAAACACTCGTTTTTTAAACAAAATTTAAACTTTACAATTTGAAATTGATTAATTTGCAAATCAATAGAAAATTATAAAAACGCTAAATGAATTCCTCTAACGAAAGAAAACTTGAGATGAAATGGAGTAAGGTTGGACACAATGCAACAAACTAGAATATTATTATCCTGATTAAATAAGCAAAACGAACAAACAGGATTTAAATCAGATCTATATGTACATTTCTAGTATTTCAGTTCTGACTTTGAAAATCTAGCAGCTTATTTCTAAAACTAAAAACTCATCTCTGAAATAATTGTTTTCGCACCTAGGCAAGACTTAATTGTCGATGAGAAAGAATCTCTTTCATTACAATTCTAATATAACTTCTGGTCTATGCGAGCTATGCAGACGTATAAAGACATTTCTAATTCTTCGATATTATCGGTTCGCAATGTGATCAAAAACTCTTTCAAAATAACTAGAACACACCAGTTTTTGACTGGGTTCTAACCACTACCAAAACTAATCTTAAGAATTCGTTTTCAAAGCTATAGGTCTGATCGACTCATTACCTTGATAATGTAATCAAGTTCAAGTTTTTTTTAGAAAAATGTAAAGTAAGCCAGACTCTGTATGGATGGCATTATAAGCGGTGTTCTTTGATAATCCGGAAATTCGTTTGAAAAAATATCTTTGAACATTTTCTAGTTTTTCCGAATGCTAATGACTGTATATTTCATTATTATAGCAGAGGCAGTTATTCACTGAAGCGTTAGTCTTTAAATTTGGAAACTGTAACAACATTTAAAAAAAAAACACATACAATTCAGAAAAATGCATTGATAGTACGGTCCATATAATTTAATGTTTGAAGATTATTTTCTTGACCTTGACTGCGTCTCAAATGGTCCATCCGCTTAGTTTAATTTTGATATTCACCCCAAAATCTACAATTCTGCTTATTGCAAAAAATGAGCACGAAACGTGCCTCAGCGGTTTAAACTAGTGTTGCCAAAAAAATAGTAGCTAAAAAATCACCCTTTATTAAAAAATTTAGACATTGCCAACTTTTGTTTTTACTTAAGCATGTGCATGAACATTTGAGTTACATGTGAGTGGATAACCAAGATATTTTATTTCATCGACAACTTCGATAATATCGTCGCATGTTGCATGTTTTGAAAGCCATAATTTAAGACTTCGAGCTGTTTATTTTGTGTTACTTATGGATTTGAAGCTGTAGAGTAAACGGGTTATCGGAAATGATAAAGAGATCGTTTGCACAAAGTAGGACCTTAACATCAACATCGTCTATCGTAATACCTCTCGGCATTTGATTTTTAACATTATTAATAAATAAGGAAAATAACGAATTACTTAAAACACCTTAAAAAAGAAATTTATGAGGATTTGGCAAAGTATCTATTTTTATTTTCTAGGTGCAGTGTAAATCATTTGAATATATCACTTAGTTTTCGTAATTTATCATAAGTTATAAGATAAGTAACGAGTCTTCTATTATTCGATGATTCTATTTGAAGTATGGAAAAACCTTGACTGTAATTCCTTTACGTTTTTGAATAATTCTTTTTAGAGTTTAATTTGAGTGCTGATTCCGAATCTCAGTTATACCTGCCTTAAACATTATTTTGTTTTCAATGTATTCTAAAACTAACAACATTTCGAGTGAGATGAGAAAATTTCAAGTCTATATCTTTCTTTGTTCTTATAATCCTTAAGTCGAAAACAATTTCTTATCAGTTTTTTTTTGTTTTTGTCAGTTTTCGTGTTTTGTTAACAAATCTGTCTATTAAATATTTTTTGAAAGATAATACAAAAATACTGATTGAATTTTTCTGAGAAAATTTTCTTAGGAAAAAAAATGTCAATTGGAATTTTCTAAAAAATATACCTAATGTTGAAAACAATATTTTTCATAAGATAAAATTAGTTTAAAGTCGATATCTTCAATATTTGCCAAGATATTTGAGTTAAGTTACATTTTATTGTTATTTTTAATTTTTATAAAGAATGATTCAACAGAAACAGAACAAGTCAGCATTTAACTTTGTATAAAAGTCAGCATTTAACTTTGGAGAAAAGCAAATCATTTGATTTGATTATATATTTGACACCTTTGACACCTTTTTGGCATTGAGTCCACTAACTTTTGCCACCTGTCAATAGGAATAGACTCTTAAGCTTTTTTTACTGATTGCCATAATTCTTCTTTCGAGGTATGTAAAGGGTGATTTTTTTGAGGTCAGGATTTTCATGCATTAGTATTTGACAGATCACGCGGGATTTCAGACATGGTGTCAAAGAGAAAGATGCTCAGTATGCTTTGACATTTCATCATGAATAGACTTACTAACGAGCAACGCTTGCAAATCATTGAATTTTATTACCAAAATCAGTGTTCGACAAATTTTGTTCAGCGATGAGGCTCATTTCTGGTTGAATGGCTACGTAAATAAACAAAATTGCCGCATTTGGAGTGAAGAGCAACCAGAAGCCGTCCAAGAACTGCCCATGCATCCCGAAAAATGCACTGTTTGGTGTGGTTTGTACGCTGGTGGAATCATTGGACCGTATTTTTTCAAAGATGCTGTTGGACGCAACGTTGCGGTGAATGGCGATCGCTATCGTTTAATGCTAACAAACTTTGTTGCCAAAAATGGAAGAACTGAACTTGGTTGACATGTGGTTTCAACAAGATGGCGCTACATGCCACACAGCTCGCGATTCTATGGCCATTTTGAGGGAAAACTTCGGAGAACAATTCATCTCAAGGAATGGACCGGTAAGTTGGCCACCAAGATCATGCGATTTGACGCCTTTAGACTATTTTTTGTGGGGCTACGTCAAGTCTTAAGTCTTCACAAATACGCCAGCAACTATTCCAGCTTTGGAAGACAACATTTCCGAAGAAATTCGGGCTATTCCGGCCGAAATGCTCGAAAAAGTTACCCAAAATTGGACTTTCCGAATGGACCACCTAAGACGCAGCCGCGGTCAACATTTAAATGAAATTATCTTCAAAAAGTAAATGTCATGGACCAATCTAACGTTTCAAATAAAGAATCGATGAGATTTTGCAAATTGTATGCGTTTTTTTTTTTAAAGTTCTCAAGCTCTTAAAAAATCACCGTTTTTTTTTTGGCCCAGAGCCCTCTTTACATCACTTCACAAGTTCTCTATTGGATTAAGATCCGGAGACTGGGCCGGCCACTCCATAACATCGATCTTATTGCTTATAAACCACGTCGTTGCCGCCTTCGAGGTATGCTTAGGGTCATTATCTTGTTGGAATGACCACCTAAGGAGCATTTCTTCCTCAAAATACGGCAACATTACATTTTCCAGAATATTTATGTACCCTCCTGATTTCATAATGTCCTTAATCCAGAATTTCGGGCCATTTTTCACTCGTCAGACCATAAGATGTTCCGCCATTTTTCTTTGCTCCATAGAAGATGCTGCTGCGTAAATTGTTTTCGTCTTTGTCTATGTGGAATAGTTAGCAATGGGCATTTCCTCGGCCTTCTAGAGGGTAGTTTGTTTTCCAGCAACCTTCTTCTGATTGTTGAGGTGTTTAAATCCAGGTTAAGGTCCTTTTTTATTTGGGTTGAACTAGTAAACGGGTTGGTTTAAACAGCCCTTGTAATCTGTCGATCAGTGGTTTAGGTAGTTTTTCTTGGTATTCCTCGGGTTTCTGGGTGGCTGGTCCATTTTAAGGCATTTGTGACCATATTTTGAAAACAACCAACCAGTCTCTCGATTGATTTATAGGTTTTTCCATCACCTCGAAGCTTTTTGATAACTTCTCTAATCTGATGAGAACAATGTCGTTTACGGCCCATTTTTACTTGTTCTAAATCAATTTAAAAATATTTTAAATAATTAATATCTATAAACTGATGATAAACAAACTAACAACTTACTGCACTTCACTTTAAACGACGAATGAGAGTGACTTCATTCTAATGCACTTATTTTCTTACACAGCGAATTTTAACAACGGTTAAAATTAACGGGTCAATAAATCAAAAGCAACGGCTGGATGCACGTGAAGCAGCAATAAGGCGATACAAGAGCATGTGACATATTTTATGTATAATTTAAGTAACACTTGTTTCACTCTTTCTTAAGGAAATTAAAACCTTTTCAACCTATGCAAGTTACACTTGAGCCACTTGATCTTCCCACAACCATCACCACAGCAGCCAATTCCACAGATCCGTTGTGCTTATCCAGCATATAAATAAACAAAAGACGAAACTCTATATAGAGGACCACCACAGAAGAATGAGATACATTCTTCGTGCACAAAAGTGATGAAGCAGCATAAAGATAACAAAGTCTTCGCCCAACAATAGAACCGATCATCAAATCATCAGAGAGTCATCATCCAGCATTCAAATAGAAACGTTGTTTCCATTAAATAAATTTCTTTTTAAAAACCCAAACTCGCAAAAGCATTTTTTAATTGGCGCAGTCGGTAGGATAAGTGAAAAAAAATTATTAAACGAAAATTAATAATAAACACTTATCTAGTGATCGTAACCGTGAAACCCAAACGTATATTGGAACACGACGTGATACTTACAAAAAAAAAAAATAATAAAAATTGCGCACTAAAAATCAGTGAAAAACATAACAATTCAAGATCCGTAAGGACATATATTGTGAATTCTCGCAGAGAGAGTGTTTTATTGGTTTGATTTATTTAAAAAGAAAAAAAAGAAAATATATATTCAGAATAATAAAAGTAATCGGTGACTAGCAAGAAAAAAAAAAGAAGAAATACGAATAAAAGAACAGTGAAAGTGAAAAAAAAACAAAACAAATCAACATGTCAACTAATGACGAATTACCACTAACTGTAGCAGAAGAAAAGGAGCAAGAATTTTTGCTGAAAGAACTCCAGCAAGTACCACCTTTCAGAGGTGCCTCGGAAGACAATTTGGCACTCTTTATATCTGCGGTGGAATACCTGATGGGAAAAATTATTGGACAAGCCAACATCATCAAAGCTACCTTCACCTTACATCACAAAATACAAGGAGAAGCAATAAGAGCATTAAATGCTCTCACACACTTAGCCCCATGGAGGGACGTTAAAAATAGTCTGGTAAGGAATTATAGTGTAAAAGAAAGTTATTTAAAACTAGCTCAAGAAGTAGGATCAGTTCAAGAAAGAAATACAAATAAATTGTATGAAAAATTAGATAGTTTATTACAGAAAATACAAACTAAGGCACAGCTCGAGCCTAATTTTTTATATACCCAAAGCAACAATGAATTGTTAATACTAGAAGCTTTCAAAAGTAATTTAACTTCTAGTCAGAAAGCCATAATCATTGCAAGTAAATGTACTACTATGATGCAAGCATATGATTTATTGGAATCAAATTCCATGTTAAATAATGACTATGTAAAAAAACCCATAGATACGAATAAAAATTTCAATAATTACATTCCTAAACAGAATCATTTCGTACCTAGATATAATAACATGAATAAAAATCCCAATAATGTTCAAAGAAATAATAATTTAGGAATGAATTCAGCTCAAATAAGGACAAATAATAATCAGGTCTTAGGTAACCACAGACAGAATCCTTTTAGAGATTATAAATTCGGATTCCAACATAATAATAATTACCAACCTCAAAATAGAAATTATCAAGGTCAAAATAATAATTATCAAAGTCAAAATTATTATCGGAACCCTAATTATAGTAGACAGATAAGACAAGAACCAATGGAAGTTAATCGTCTTACCGACGAACAAAATAAAAATAGTGAAGAAGTAAATTTTATTCAAGGGGGTCAACGACACTTCCTGTCGTAGAGCTAAATGTACAACAAGAACATATTAAAGTCTTAGTGGATACAGGATCTACTATGACCCTTCTTGATAACAGAAAATTAAAATCCTGTAAAAGAATAATATTAGACAAAGAAATTAAAGTTAACACAGTAAACTCTCATGTTTACATAACCGAACAGATAATAACTAATTTACCCGTAGAGTTTAATGAAAAAGCCACTATGGAGTGGAAACTGATGAATTTTGAAAATAAAAGCTTTGACGCGATCATAGGATCAAATTTTTTAAACGCTATAGGAGGAATTGTCAATATGAGAGATAAATACTTAGAAATAAATAATAATAAAATTCCTTTTTGTAATTCGAAAATCAAAGAAAAAGAATCAATCAACTCAAATGATCAATGTCCTTTTCCTTATAATGAAATTCATACAATGGAATATAGCTCAGTAGAGATAGGTGAACTTTTACATAAAAATCTAAATAAAGAAGAAGGAAAGTTATTAACAGAATTTTTAAGAAAAAATAAAGATTTATTTTATACGGATGGACAAAAGCTTAGTGCAACAACACAGACTACTCATAAAATACGCACAAAAAATGATACTCCAATATTTACAAAAATTTATCGCTATCCCAAAGTACATGAGATAGAGATAAATAAGCAAATATCTGAAATGTTAGAAAACGGGATAATTAGAAAGAGTATAAGTCCATACAATTCCCCAGTATGGGTAGTTCCGAAGAAAACGGATAATTCAGGGGTAAACAAATGGCGCATGGTCATTGATTACCGCAAACTAAATGAAAATACGGTTGAATATAAATACCCACTTCCTAATATAGAAGACATACTTGACAAATTGGGACGCGCCCAGTATTTTTCAGTATTAGATCTCGCTAAGGGATTTCACCAAATACTTGTTGATATTAAAGATATCGAGAAAACAGCTTTTAGTGTACTTAATGGTCACTACGAATTTCTAAGGATGCCATTTGGATTGCGAAATGCTCCAGCATCATTTCAATGCATGATGAACGAAATTCTGGAGGGATTAATAAACAAAATTTGCGTAGTTTATATGGATGACATCCTAATATTTAGTACTTCCTTAACGGAACACATGATTAACTTAACCAAAATATTTGAGCGTCTAAGAAAATATAATTTAAAAATTCAGGTAGACAAGTGTGAATTCTTGAAAAGAGAAACTAAATTTTTAGGACATGTGATTACTAAAGATGGATTGAAACCGAATGAAGAGAAAATAAATGCAATTCAGAAAATTTGTATACCTAAAACCACAACAGAAATAAAATCTTTTCTTGGTTTAACCGGGTATTATAGAAAGTTTATATCGGACTATGCTCGTACAGCGTTACCAATGACTAAATATTTGAAGAAGGGAACGAGAATAGATGTTAAAGATTCCCAATATATACAATCGTTTGAAACTTTAAAGAAAAATATAATGAGTCCCCCAGTATTAGCATACCCTGATTTAAATAAAGAATTTGAGCTCACTACCGATGCATCAAATTATGCGATTGGTGCTGTATTAGCTCAAGACAAACATCCCATAACATATATTAGTAGAACCTTAAATGATCATGAAAGAAACTATTCAACCACGGAAAAAGAATTATTAGCCATAGTGTGGTCCATTAAATATTTAAGACCATATTTGTATGGAAGGAAGTTCCAATTAAAATCAGATCATCAGCCTTTGAAATGGTTAAAAACAAAAAGTATAGGGAAGGATATTTCTGGAAGATTACAGAGATGGATACTTTCTCTTGGAGAGTATGATTTTGATATAAGTTACTTAAAAGGATCACAAAATACAATAGCCGATTATTTAGGCAGAGAAATAAAAGACAATGAAATAAATCATATAGATGAAGAACAGGAATTAGAAACTCGACATTCTAAAGAAGAAGAATTATTAGATCATTTTGTTATTATAGAAAAAGCTGTTAATTCTTACAAACAACAGATAATAGTTAATCAAGATTATCAAGGATGAAAAATAGGAATAAGACGAATAAATGGAAATAGAAAATTAGTTGAACTTTCTCCAAATTTATTAGAATCACCAAGTTTCGAGAGAAAAATTAAGACAGTGTTAGAACCAAAACAAACAGGTATATATTGTGAAAACGATGCAATATACAATAAACTACAACAAAAACTTATAAAACTTTTTGATAAAAGTCTTATGACATTTCATCGATGTAGCTATTTAGCTAAAGAAATGAAAACAGAAGAAGAAACAGTAGAACAAGTTAAATTATATCATGAGTTAGAGACCAGTCATTCTGGCATAGAGGAAAATTTTACTGGATTAAAAAGATATATTTTTTTTCCAAAATTGAAAAATATAGTAACTACAGTAGTAAATAATTGTGCCATTTGTCGTTTAAATAAATATGACCGGCATCCAGTTAAACCAAAGTTTAAATTAACTGAAACCCCTAGTGACGTAAATCAAATTGTACATGCAGACTTATTTTTCTTAAATAAGCTACCATTCCTTTCTACAATTGATAAATTCAGCAAACGTGTCACATTTACTTCAATCCCAAATAAAAATATAGAAAGTATACATACAGCATTAGTGCAGTATATTTCACAACATGGAAAACCAATCAAGTTTGTAATGGACAATGAATTTGACCAAATTTCTATTAATACTTTATTTAATGATTTAAACATAGAAAGACATTTTACAACACCTCATTCACACACAGGGAATAGCCCTATTGAAAGAGCACATAGCTCAATATTAGATAAAATACGATGTCTAAAAAATGGAAAACAATTATCAGACCTAGAAAAAATTAATATTAGTTACAAAGCTGTATTTTACTACAATAATGCTATTCAAAACATAAGTAAGAAAAAACCATTTGAAATCCAAGAAGGAAGAGTAGATAAAAAACAATTATACGAAACCTTTAAGGAACACAAAGAAAAGAAAATATCTCAATTAAATAAAAATAGAGAAGATACGGAAAAACCTAAAGATAATGATTATGTAGTTAATCCTGGAAGAAGAGATAAAATCTTACCAAAATTTAAGTATAAAACTACAAAAAGAGTTCATCCTGTAAACATTCAGAGAAAAAGAAAACAAACTAGGCAAATTTCAAACAACGACATGTCAGAACAGGAACGAAGACACAAATCAGAAAATAAAATTGCCTCTACAACAGAGTCAGTATCTCAAAATACTTCATTGAGTGTAGAATCGGAAAATATACCTCTCGCACAGTTAAAGTGGAAATTAAGAAAAGAATAAATCATGAATTTTTTATCCTTTCTCACCTTAATAACATTATTAGTTACAAAAATTAAAAGTGAAATAATAATAGAAAATATAAATAACCAAGAAGGTTATGTTAAGATTAAATTGAACAAAGTAGACATAGTAAAAGATTTTGCCCATATTGCACATAGAATAAATATAACAAAGATAGAAGAGGTTTTAAATTTCGTAGAAATAAATATATTAAAATTAAAAGAAGTTAATTTCCCGACTGACATTTTTTCTGAAATAGAAACAATAAAATCAGAAATAAAAAGTGTAACAAATCATAGACAAAAAAGAAGTCTTTTTGATATAGGCGGAAATGTATTGAAGTTTTTATTCGGAACAATGGACGAAAGTGATCGAAAAAATATAGAAGAAATGTTAACGATAAATAAGGAAAACAATCACGAACTAATTATCAATGTGAACAAACAAATTGAAATTAATAATAAATTTAGAAAAACTTTAAATGCCATCGAGACAGAATTCAATGAGATGTTAAAAAATAATTTTGTTAATGTAAAAAAAGAAAGTGTTACTTACGTACACAGATTAATTATACTAGAAATACGAGAAAAATTGAATAAAATAAAACAAGCAATTGAAAAAATACAAAATAATATTCTTTCAAGTAAATTAAACGTTATGGTTGGCTCAATGTTAAATACAGAGGAAATAAACCGATTTAAAATAGATTTCAACAAATTGAAAAACATAAAAATATCAACAGCTCTGTTTAAAGATGAAATTATTTTTGTAATAAGTATTCCAAATAACATATTGAAATTAAATAAATATTTTGTGACAAATTTACCAAATTCAAAACAAGAAATGATAAACATAAAAGATAATTATGTAATAATGTACGAAAATAAAGAATATAAATATGAAGACAAAGAATTAAGAAATTTAAAATATTATAAAAATTGCTTATACTATACAAATTGTACCAAAATATTAAATAAAGAATCTAATAATGTAATAGAATTAGAGCAGGGAAAATTATTAATAAAAAATGGAAATATTGAAATAAAAACAAACTGCAATGAAAAAACGAAAATGAGAATACGTAATAACGTATTGATTAATTACGAAAATTGTAAAATTAATATTGAAAATAAGACATATATTAACTTAATAAATGTAGAAGAAAGATCTACGTATCTTGATAACATGGAATTATATACAAATCTTGCTAACATAAGTGAATATAAAGAAATTAAATTAGAAGAAATTGAAAACATAGATTATATTCATGAAAAAATTTATGATATCCAAAGACATTCATATATATCATATTTTATGCAAACTTTTATAATATTGTCAATTATAACCTTAGTAATATTCATATGTAAAAATAAACTTCACAACATTTGCTCCAGGAGTAGCAACAATTTTAAGGAGGGGGGAGTTACACTTGAGCCACTTGATCTTCCCACAACCATCACCACAGCAGCCAATTCCACAGATCCGTTGTGCTTATCCAGCATATAAATAAACAAAAGACGAAACTCTATATAGAGGACCACCACAGAAGAATGAGATACATTCTTCGTGCACAAAAGTGATGAAGCAGCATAAAGATAACAAAGTCTTCGCCCAACAATAGAACCGATCATCAAATCATCAGAGAGTCATCATCCAGCATTCAAATAGAAACGTTGTTTCCATTAAATAAATTTCTTTTTAAAAACCCAAACTCGCAAAAGCATTTTTTAATTTGCAATATTGCACCTATTATTTTTCACACCACTGTATAACCAAAATAAAAGAAATTATTTTAAATTGTCTCTTGAATTATTTTGTTAAAGAAAATAATAACAATTTTCTAGTCAAGAAAGAATTCGGACAAAATGAAAACAACGGGAATATTATTAAAAGCAACAAAAATGAGAAGCTGCTTTACTCTCTTTTACCGCATCCAATCTTTTTGGCATAGATTGAACTAGTTTTTTTCACAGAAAAAAGTAGGAATTTTCCCATTTTCCAAGTCTTCCTTCTTGGCAAAATTGTAGTTTTTAAGCTGATTGTCTAAGTAACTCCATACATTTTTAATAACATTCAGTTCTGGTGATTGTGGGGGAGGTTCAATCAAATGTTTCCAGTTATAGAAGAGCCATAACCAAGTATTTAAAGCCTTGTGTTTTGGGTCGTTGTCTTGGTAGAAGTAATATTCTTTCGTAATTCCTAATTTTCGTGGGCTTTGTTGTAAGGAAGTAATAAGATTTCCTGGACCATCCGCCGACATAGATCCTCATACCATAAGGGAGCCGCCTCCATGTTTAACAGTAGGTCTCAAGTTTTTTTCGAAGCACTATTCACGGATTCAGGGTTAACATCTTTTTACAAGTACTTGTTTTACTATCCAACGTTCATCACCTGCAGTAAACTCCTTACGTCTTCCAGTTTTTTTGTAGATTTTCAACGGATTTATGGTTGTGTTCAAAAAAATAGGAGTGCCTGTTGTTTTTAGATTAAATCGTGAATCAAAAGTTGTATAATTTTTTTTAATTTATTTTTTTCTTTTGTACAAAATAGGTAATCCAGTCTTTTATTATTATGCTTAAAGACTACTTTGTTTAAAACAAATAAGGTAGTAAAAACATGAATTTTATCAAAATAAAGCCAAAAGGAATTATTCAAAATAACAGGAGTAAACAAAATAAAGTATAAAAAACTTACAAAAATATTCAATATTAAGATTTTTTTGTCAGTATTTTGTGGAAAATCCTTTGTTTTTTATAATTGCTGCACATCTGCGGGGCATAGAGTTCACAAGGGCCTGACAACGCTCAACTGGAATGTTTCCTCGACTGCGTCCCACAACTGCCTCGAATTTAAGGGTCTTCGTCGAGAAACACCCTTTTTCACATCTGCAGATAAATTTTCTATGGGATTGAGGTCAGGCGACTAAGCTGGCCAGTCCATGACCTCAACCCCATTGACCCGTAACCATTCCTTGGCAGACTTACTGGTGTGTTTCGGGTCGTTGTCTTGTTGAAATACCCATTTAACCGGCATATTCCAACTCGCATAAGGCAGCATCACATTGGACTTTATATCCACATAAACGCGCTGGTCCATCGTGCCAATGATTTGATGTATGGGGCCAACACCAGCATATGGGAAACTGCCCCATGCCATCACTTTAGCACCTCCATGCTTTACCGTTTTAATAGTGTACCGAGGCTTAAACTCGGAATTTTCTGGACGTCGGAGCCAGTTCCACCGAATAAAACAATTTTGGTCTCGTCAGTCCACAAAATGTTTCGCCATTTCTCTGCAGGCCAATTAGCTGGCTTCTTGCAAATTTCAAACGAGCGGCTACATGTTTTTTGTAAGCATCGGCACTTTTCGTGGACTCCGAGCGAAAAGATTGTGTTCCAACAATCGCCTTCTTATTGTTACGCTACTTACTGCCAGTCTTTGATCTTCCTGGATCATCTTAGAGGAAGCAAAAGGATCCTTTCGGCTGTAGCGAACAATACGTCGATCGTCATTTTCACTCGTTTCTCGTTTCCGTCCCCGGGTTTCGACTTTTTTTTCATATTTTACAGCATTGGCTATCATTTGGTCAGAGCACCCCAACATCAACTTTATATCCTTATAAGTTTTTCCTTCATTTCGCAACTTTTTTATGATTTCCCGTTTTTCGTCGGTGCAGTGCTTTCCTCAGCCCACTAAATAACCAAAGTTGTTTAGATATTCGTTATTCCAACTATTTAATATTCCTATTTTAATTTAGTTACTTACTTTTTATTTTTTTTAAGTTTTTGATTTTTTTTTACGTACAATATAGTTCACATTCCTATTATTTTCAATATCCGGATTGAGAGTAAAGATCATTTGATCTCTGGTTACAAATGTAAAGGTTATGAATTCAAAACCAGTTCATTGTTTTATCATCTTTAATGTCCCGTTATACTTACCGGTAGAGAAATGGGCTGATTACCAGTATACACATGGTAAAAAAAAAACACTTGAGCAAATTTTGTAAAAGCACTTCTATTATTTTGAACACAGCTATAGTTGTTTTGAACTTTTGTATGATATCTCCTACCGTAGACTTCTTTTAACAATTTCTGCAATAGCACGAACAGGTTTACCTTCTTTAAAATGTTTTATTACTAATTTTCGCAATTCTATCGTTGTATAACCACGTTGTGCTTCCATGTTGACCCTTATTATAATAATCTGACTTATGTTACGCCATTATTATTATTAACCTAAAAGTGATATTTTTGTTCCGTTAAAAACAAAAAAAGATGAGTACCTATACGACACAGTATCCGATTTATTTTTTGATATTTTATTTCCGATCGTTTCTTTTAAATTGAAATTCGACGGCTAATTCTTTACAAAAATTTAATTTTTTGCTTAATATTCAGAGTAAATATTAAAAACTGTGGTTTGATGTCCAAATACGCCATTATCAAACTTTCATCAAATTTATTTCGATCTTTAAAGAGCAAAAAGATATGTGTCCGAATACTTTTTTGATAAACTGTACCTGGACTTGTGAATTAACATAACTTCCTAATAACCTAATATAATAATGTATTTCTTTAAACTTTTAAAGAATGATTTTGATTTAATTACAAATCCGTGTTGACTATTACCGTCAGTTTTGAACCATAGGGAGACTATATTTGAAAATATCGCATTGAAGGGATTTCAAGCTCTGGTACGTTCTATCAAGCGACGATGTGAAGATATATTACGGGATCAACAATCAAAAACTGAAATTTAACTACCTACTTTTTTCAAATGGTATGAATATTCATATTTTTTTAAGTGTGTATTATTTACAATTCTTTGACAATATTTTTTATATTTATTAGTTTATAACATTTACATATATTTTCAATTTATCTTTTTGTTTACTATTATTTTGAAAACCATTTTAAGTATAAAAAAATCAACAAGTAAACCCTAAAATACGACATTACAATAGCCGGGTAAGGAAAACGTATGTATATTTGGAACATACAACAACTATCTATGAACTTCTAATGTACACAACAGAAATTGGTTTATTGCCTTAAACTTACTTATGAAACGCAGGTAAATGTGGACCAGCTTTATTTAAAGAGTATTAATGTTTGAGTACTGAAGTCTATAAGCACTATATAATGCAAAACATCACACTGCCTGAGTGTGTAAAGCTGATGGTAAAGAAGCGCAGAGTAAAATAATTAAAGTGCATAGGCCAAAAAGCAACAAAATTCAAGCTAACAAGAAAGCGTTTTACTTGAACCGATAGAAAGAGAAGCAACAAGATCCGCTAAGCTAGTTTTAATTCACAAATCATGTTAAATAATCAATTGTGTAAGTTTAACACTCATTTTGATATTTTAAATTGCATACCTTTTTGATTTTCATAAAAGTGGCTTCATAAAAAGTTGATTTAGAAACATATTTAAAAGTGTAAATATGTGTTATTTAGATTGGAGAGTACAAAATTTGTTTATTAGGAAAGATTCCTACAATTAGGTCTACAGCTAAAATTAATTAATCAACTGTTGGGTAATTTATCAATTGAATTAAGAAATAAGCAAATTATTTCTCAACATACCCTCATACATACTTGCCTGCCTACTATGTCATTAAGACTAATCAATAATAAAAATAATTATGAATTTATGATGAAATTTTAATAAGTTGCTAAAACTGTTTTTTGCGCCTAAAGCGTAATAATTATGTTTAGGCCTTAGCTTTGTATGCTATCAAACTTGTTTACCCCAAATACCATCACAGTAATTTTTCAATTTAATTCCCAGCTTTATACCTAACCTACTCCTTATCTGCTGTGAGAACAGCGCAAAAAAATATATTATGCCATATTAACCTTCTAACTGCCTTTAGTGCAAGGGGACGACATACAAAACAAACAAAAACAACAAATTTGATCATTGTATGTACTAAGTTTAATCTATAACTTAATATATAATAACGTGAAGCATAGTTATGTATATGTACCTATTTTGATCGTAAATACCTATATACATATTAAATTTAAATTGATAACCTGTTCATCCCAAAAAAAACTGCCACTCTTGCACATATCAGGCACACATATATCAATTAAATCTTAGTGTGATTACCAAGATCGTTAAAATAAAAAAGAAAAATCTAATTTGGAAACAAGACCGAAAAAGGCTTGTTAACTGCGCGAGCTTGAGTGGTCAAGTGGTCAATAACCCTCGACCTGTATTCGTGTTATCCACACGGAGCAGCGCAGTGAATGCACTTGCACTGCAATGCGAAATATACAACAGTCAACCGCTTCCAAGTTCCAAACCAATAATCATCTAGAAAGATTCGGCGAGCAAAACCATGCTTGGGCTTTCACATGTTGCAGCAGCAGCATAGATCTGTTAGTAGTACTCGTGTTTATCGTTAGTCGGAAAGTGGATATTCAATTTTGAAGGTTTTGGATGCTTCTTCTAGTGTAGTTTACCTTGGAATTGGTTTGGTTTTGGTTCGATTCGGCGGCGGCGACGAAAAGAGATAAGACTTGAGAATAAACAAGTGCGAAATCACGAAGCCAAAAGTATCACCTCTTAGCTATTACTTAATGCATTTTTGTTAAAATTAAAACAAAGAACATGACTTTTTGAATATTTTCATTCATCACGCATTGAAAATACGAACAAAAGATAAATAAAAATAAAACTTTCATGTCAAAAAAAATGCATATTTTTGACAGATAATTTCCAGAAATCAATACATACATAACTTCTCTTTCACACACACTTACATGAATGAAAATTTAGCAAACACAAATCGATTCCTCCGAAGACAATAAATTTGAAGCGGAAACTGAACTTTTGATGGGAAATCCCGAATAAATTCAAACTAAAAACAACCCAAAGTATTCGAAATCACAAAAGGCGATAAAATTTAGTAGATTAATTTATTTTTTTATTCACTGCACCATATTCGAGTAATTATCTAATTTTTCAAGAGCGACGACGACGACAAAAATATTTTCACTTCATACACAGTATACTACACTAGTATACACGTCGGACTGTTCACAAGAGATGGCAGCTTCACAATGCAAGAATTTTACGTTTACTCAGCTGTTCATATATTCTTTCCAGGCATGTGCATCTCCCTCGCACTCGGTTTTATGACCTATTCACAATATATTTGAAAATGTTGATAAGAGTGCTTTTCAATAAAAGAAAAAATGTGCTGTGGAAATATCATCATAAATCTATAAATATGAATTGGTCATAATAAAGATAGAACGGCTTATTTTTAATTATGCTTTTAAGTCCTGCAGCTTTCTTTAGTTCAGGTTCAGTTCCGCATGCATGTCGTGTATCTATCCGAAAATTCAAGTACATATGGATCTAATGTCTATAAAAACGTGCTAGATTTTTAAATTATGGTTGATTTACATGTAACCTAACTATAATTCTGCCAAAAAGGAATTCTACATATAAAATTAATGTTTGTGAGATAGAGAGAAAATATTTTACTACAGAAGCATTATAGGAACTTCAAGAAATACAAAGTCAAGATTATAAAGGGTGGTTAAATTTTAAATTCCTATGTTTAATGTGAACCACACTTAAACATCAAGTTTTTTCCTGCATTTCATTTGACATTTCTCAATTCGAATCACAAAAAGATACACGCTTTACAGTTATTTAGGCTTATCATAAAAATAGTGCGTAGGAATGTCATGCAAGAGGTCTTGGGTTCAGTACCTGCCTGTGCCATCTAATGAAATGAAATCCTCCATTCTTTTCATAAAAAATGCTTTCTCAAATAAGCAGTTCGGTTTCGGCTTAAAACTTTTAGTCCCCTCCATCCGTGACAACATGGTTGAGAGTTGTAAGTCACTAGGTCCTAGACTGTTGCGCCACCTAATTTATTTTATTTATGTAAATTATTTTGTGTATTTTGTGATTTTTTCGGTAAATTTAATTGCCAAATGTACGTACAATAGTGCAAACATTTGAGCAAACTGGGTTTCGTACAGCTCGTTCTTTCAAAAATATCGCTACTGATTGCGATATTATGGCCAAAGAGCCCTACACCTCAACTCATTGTCGGTCAACAATTGCACCTTTTACTCTCATCGTTGTTGAACATTATGCATAAGGATTTCCGTTTACACGCTTACAACGTGCAATCGACTCGAAAACTAAAGCCTCTTGACCATTTTAAGCGTCGTCCATTTTCAGAATGGTGACAAGAAATGGCAACATTTGGTTGGGGACAATATGTGGTTTCTACTGCCACCTCAAGTGGTGGTGATGTCAATTTGCCTTCTCAATTATGTGATTTGACACCGTTAGGCTTCTTTTTTTGGATTTATTTAAAAAAAATGTGTATGTCGATGAGCCAGCAACAATTCAAGAGGTAAAGGGTGAAATAATTCGGCACATTAACGGATTAGAGCCTATTTTATGCCATAGAGTCATCGAAATTTTGGGCCATTAGATGGAGTTTTGCCACCGAAGTCATGGCGGCCACCGGCCGATATTTTGAAATTAATATTCTTCTTCTTACTCTAAATATATTCAGATATGCTAAGTTCGTAGTTTTTATTAGGTCTTTTGTTTCATTACTGTTTTGTGAAGGCTTTCGGTAAAACTGTAATGTCTAAAAGTTAAAGTATTTTATAGAAAGTAAAATTCGCAAAACCTTATGCAGCTTCAACCTCGGGCGTTTCGAAAAAGGTTTATTTAAGTTCACTTTTACATCTTATAAAATAGATCAAGCTATTAACGACTTGACTCGGAGGCAAAGCCTGAAGTAACATTTCAGATTTTTTCAAGCTACTTACAGTTCTTAAGAAAGAAAGCGCACGAACTAAGACTTAAACTTATGAATGAATACAAAATAAGTCAATTCACATTCTTGTCAGTTTGTCGATTCTTTATTTCAATATCTTTTTGTGTTCCCTATGTATTTTAGTCGAAAACCTATTTTTACCAATTTTTAGTAGCATTTTCTTAAGGTTTTCATTTCATTTCTTTTTTTTTAAATTTTTTTAAGAAAATTAAGAAAATGACCTTACGTGAACAACAATACTTTTAATAGAACAAAATAATTTTTAAATCAATGCCTTTATTTACTTTTTAAAATTGGAGTCAAAAATCGATTTTAACATTTTTTAAGGATTTTTTGTAAAAAAAACCTGTTAAAACGTGTTTTTCCTTTCTTTGTTTAATTTGTATTTCAACTAAATTGTTAGCTTTGTTAAAATGTCTGTATTAAAAAACGACATAATCATAATAATGTATAACTCCTTTTTGCATCCCTTTATGATGATAATACCTAAACTAAAAATTTGTTTTAACTCGGTATCTTGAGCCTGAAATGAAAAAAAAAACTTTTTATTTAGATTCTATGATCCTTAAAACGTAACCTATACAAATATTCCCCAACATTTAACACTCCTTTTTATTTGTTAGAGACCTAGATAGATGTATGTGTCTTGTGGACGATTTATAAACGCCCATATTATTGAGCTTTCCTAAAACAAGCAGTTAAACTATTGAATAATTACAAATAGAAGTAGACACCGAACATTGCTCAAACGACCATGCGACTTATGAGCACCCAGTGAGTACTATTAGTAGCTTGAATATCATTTTCATGATATTGGTTTTTGTATATGCTAATTTAAATGCTCGAAAGGTTTTTGTATACAAAGTCAAAAGGGATTAAAAAAGTCCTTTTGGGATCTTTTTTGAAAAGGACACTAATATCAATGTGTACACGTTGAAAAAAAACAATTTTAAGAATAGGTATACCTACATCTTTGGAAGAAAAATGAATTATCAATCCAGACATATTATGTATGTTTGTATATGTATTTCATTTGTGTTTATCATATATGTAGATGACTTTTTGTTGTAAGTTTTTGTATTTTATTGAGTGCGGTTTTGTCTACGGGTCGATTGAAATTTGTAGTTAAATTAAAAATGTATTGTGATTATAAGGATTGTTTAAATAAAAAAAGTTCAGGTGTGCCGCGGTTTCGACTGCCACAAAACGAAGGTCTTGCCAAAATTTGGCTAGTAAACTCCGGAAATAGCTATTCCGAAAAGCTAATAAACAATGAGCCAATTTTTATTTGTGCAGACCATTTTAATAAAAGTGAAATATGTTTGAACAGCATAAGATCGCGATTGAATATGGATGCAGTTCCTTATAATTGCAAAACCGCAAATTTGATGGCAATACAACAAAATAAGAAAGTTTATAATAGGAATGTAACGTAAGTTAAAAAAAATTTGTAGTACCCGTGGCATGATGGTTAGTGCGTTGGACTGTCATGCTAGAGGTCTTGGGTTCGATCCCTGCCTATGCCATCTAAAGTCTTTTCACGGGTACTGCCTCTTGCGAGGAATTGACAAATTCTCCAAGAGTAACTCTTGTCATGAAAAAGTGCTTTCTCAAAAATTTGCCATTCGGAGTCGGCATATAAACTGTAGGTCCCCTCCATTCCTGGCAACATTACTCGCACACAGGAATGGTTGAGAGTTGTAAGTCACTAGGCCTTGGTTCTCAACGGACTGTCGCGCCACCCAATTTATTTTTTTTATTAACGTAAGTTAATTTAAATCACAAAATAAATATTTTCATGAATATAAAAAAATTGATGTTTTGTTCTCGATATCTCGTGAATAATAAAAGACATTGACTTCAAATTATTTTCATTTATTGTTAAAAAAATTTACGAAAAGCGGTGCAGCAGGTATGAGATACCGTTATTAATCGGTATATATTTTGTTTCTCCTAATGATGTAGTAGATCGTATTTACTTATTTTAGCTCAAATAAAATTTGAATACAAATCACGGAAGCCACAATGGTATCAAACAAAATAAATCAAAAATGGTTAAAATGATTTGGTATGTTATTTGCTTTCAATTAAAAGGGGTGACAAAAACAAATTATTGGTTGTATACAGCGTGTTTTGCATAAGATGCTAGGGTTTGTATAGGTTGGGTTGAGACAAAAACAAATTGCGTGGGAGGGGTGTATACCTATGTATGCTTATTTAACATTGAACAATTTAAGTGACTTGAACTACATGAAGCCTTTCTTACATTGTATGTTTTTCTAAAGCCAAAAAGTTCTTCCCACAGAAAAAGAAAAATTACACCGGTTGGAGATAGTGAGGATCACAGTTCGGCAGTAAATAAAGACGACGAATTTCTTCATTTGAATAAAATACCCCCTCACAAATTTTATTCAAATAATTGCAAGAAATCCGAAAGAGCTGTAAATAACGTATATCAACCACAATCTTGGTCACCAACGCCGCCGTCACCAGTTCAAATAGATATTGAAAAACTTCTTAAGTCGCCAAAGTCAAGCAAATTTAAACCAATCGGTGTTTTAAAAAATACGTGTAGTAATATTTTAAATGAAATTTTAGAATCAAAGTCAAAAAGCGTACAAACTTTTTTAAGAACCCAAATTGTACACAAAGAAAGAACAAAATGGGACGCAGAAGAAAAAGGTCTTTTTTTGAAATTCCATTACAAATCACCGTCATTTTATAAATTTTTGAAAAATGAAGGGTTTGTATTGCCATCCCAAAAAACATTAACACGATGGTATGACATGCTCCCATTTGGAACTGGCATTTTAAAAAAGCATCCTTTGCATTCTTAAAGAAAAACTTAAGGATCTACCAAAAAGCCATAGAACGTGTGTGCTCGTCTTTGACGAGATGAGCACCAAAGTGGAATTAGAATACAATTCTAAAGAAGACGTAATGTCTCGAAAGCAAACAATGATATTGACTCCGGAATAATTTTATTTTAGAGTTTAGCAACCGTCACCCTAAAGCAAAACAATATCACAAAAAAATACATAAAAACAAAAACAAAATAGAAAATTAATTCTTTAAGCCATGTAGGTATGTATGTAAGTACCTACCACAAAATGTATATAAACAAATTTAACAATGTAAGATGAAATTGTATGTTATTCGTGTACGCACAGTGCACTGGTAAATGGTAACATGATCCAAAATGGCTTTAAGAATCCTTTTTTATTCTACTTTGATTATATCTTTTTTTCTTCACTCCAAAGTTTTTTGCTATAAAGCAAAGAAATCTGCCAAAAATACTACTAAAATGGTTGAAAAATCTAATAGGTACGCCCCCAACTTCTGTTATATATATATACATATATACCTCCATACATATGTATGTTCCTACTAACCTCCATTTGTGCAATTACCTACCTAACATTAGCCTAAACATTATACCTACCTATGCTTATGTATGTACATTGTAGAAAGTATGATTCGTCCACTATCCCTATTTTCAGAAAATAAAGAAATTTTAAAACAAACCCATCCCAACCCATATCAAACTAACAACGAATTTGAAGAAATACTCACAAAACATCATCATTTTCGTTTTATGAATGAGAACGAAATTTAAAAAAGGAAAACAAACCTTCAAAATACATTTTCTGCAGCGATTTGATTTGGCCTTGAATGCCACACACAAGTATACCTACACAGTTGTTATTGTTGTTTTTTATTCTCTTTCTCGACAACAAATTGTGAGTAAATTTCCCATAAGAACCAAATCTGTTAAATTGGGTGTTGTATTTGATAGACTGAGATACAATAACTCGCCGGCGATACTAGCGACTTATGAGCATTTGAGAAATAAGTGTCGCCATCTAGAGCAGGATTTGCCCGGTGTCCCTTCTATTTGTAATTATTCAATGGTTAAACTAGATTTAAAATAATTTTTTGTTTGAATTTTTTAAATACTTCAAACTCGAATCGACTTTGAAATTATTTTTGCCGTTAAACTAATTTTGAAGAAACTTATAACATGGGCGTAATAATAAGAAAGTGAATTTTTTTTTAAAATAATCTTTCTATGAAAAAAGAACTCTTAATGTTGTTTTCCGATTCGTATCTTTGAATCTGAACTTTACCAATAATTTTTACCAATGAAGCCAAATATATTGGTTTGATATGGGACACAAAATTAAGTTGGAAATCTAATATTCAGGAAAGAGTTGAAAAAGCTACAGCAGCTCTTTTCCTTTGCAAGAAAGCCATAGGAAGCAAATGGGGTTTTTAACCTCGCATAACCTACTGGCTATACACATCGGTCATCCGACCAATGGTGGTATGGTGAACTGCATTGGAGAAAGTCACTTACTACGACAAACTCAGCAGAGTCCAACGCACTGCATGTCTCTGCGTAAGCGGGGCACACCCTCAGCAGCGTTAGACACTCTCCTCCATCTGCTACCCCTCGACATCTTCAGTAAACAAGTGGCAGCGAGTACAGCTATAAGACTCAACGTCTCATCTCAATGGACCAACAACAATGTGGGGCATTCCATCATTTTGAACCTTTTTGGTTCTATACCAAAGTACATACATACAATACATACTCTGTTCCTAAACCCCTATTTGGAAAAAACTTCCAGGTATCCATTCCATCCAGAGATTAATAAGACAAAAAAAATCCTGGATAACAAAAGTATTCATTTTTATACTGATGGATCCAAGACAAATAGGGAGTTGGCAGTAGTGTGTACTCAGAATAGCTTAATCTAAGCAACTCATTCCGCCTCCCTAATTATTGTAGCTTCTTCTAAGCGGATATTTTAGCGATCAAAGAGGTTCTCTCCTGGCTAAGAGAAAATGTGATATCAGCTGCTATCAAATCTCTTGATCTCATGCTAAAAGAAACAGCTTTTGCGATAGAAAATTCTAGGTGGCACAATTTACCAACATGCGCAACCACAAAACTCATATGGCCTTGACTGGACCTAAAGCGCTCTTAAGACTTGTTATCTCAAAGCAGACTTCATATTAGCTTCCTAATAGGTGTCCTTACGGGACACTATCTTATAGGCAGACAAGCAATACGACTTGGTGTAGCCCCAAATGAAAAAAATCTCTCATCTTCTCTGCACTTGCCCTGCTCTTTCACTAAGACGCAAACTTCATCTGGGAGACTACTCTTTTGAAAATCTCATTTAACTAGCTAAAAAGGATATCAAATATCTTCTTCACATTATAAAAAGCTTAAAATGGTTTGACTAGTAAGAAGTAATTCTCTAGATTCATGTGGTATCACAATGGGCCTTTTCTTTTGGCCTGAGTGTGTGGATTCTAAATCCGCAGTCCGTAAAAAGACATATTCTAAAAAGTGGGGTAAAATTCTCTCACAAAAAGAAAAAACTACAAAAAAAGTAAGCGCACGGGTAAACAACACATTTAAAAATAATATGTACTATATATAAATTTTGAAACATCATCATTTCATTTCTTATTTAGGATTTATTTGTTTTTATAAATGGATAAATTAAAACAACAACTGCAAAGAAAATTCTTGGGCTAAAATTCGTTAGGAAATAATTTACTCTCGCTTTTACGAAAAGCTACGAAATTTTTAAGTACGCGAACGGACCTGATATGTATATTTCAAAATAAAACTTTGTTTTTTGATAATAGAAATTTGATCATATGTTTAATATGTGACAAATTTTTTTGTTTCTTGGGCTTTGATGATCAGTCAGTTGGATGCGATTAATATCTAATAAAATTAAACTAATAAATCTTGGTTTTACCCTACGCTTCGCAAGTTTGTTTAAATACGGTGATACAAGTGTTGTCCATATTAAAACTTTTCGCACTTTTTGTGCAACTTTTAATCATGTTTTTTTCTCTTTTAATATAAAATACTAAATAAATCCCCTGAAGAAGCTGGAAAACAACTGGCGCAACGTAGGGTAAAACCAAGATGGATTAGTTTTATTTTATTATTAATCGCATCCAACTGACTCATCATCAAAGCCCAAGAAACAAAAAAAAATGTCTCTTTGTTTTTTGGTTTTAAACAAATAAAGAAATACTGTCATTGATTTTGATGGTATTAAAAAACCACACAAGATAAAGACTATTGAATAATTACAAATAGAAGGGACATCGGGCAGATCCCGCTCTAGTTGGCGACACTTATTGCTCATAAGTCGCTATTATCGCACGGCGAGTTATTAACTTCCAAAAGGAAGTTATTGTAATGGGTCCGATTAGTCAAATTGAAAATTTTGACATTTCTCGACGTTTCAAGCTCCCTAGAGTCGAAATAAAATAATTTTAGAAAGATGTCTGTGCGTGCTTGTGTACGTACGTTCGTACGTCCGTACGTTCCCGACGTTTTTTTCGTCGTAGATAGCTCAAGAACCAGAAGAGATATCGATTTCAAATAAATTTTATTATACTTATTACTGTTATAAGATGCAGAAAAGGCTCTCAAGAAAATTGCGTGGTGTTTTTTATGCCAAAGCAGTTTGAAAAAAAGGTGAAAATTTTGGTTAACCCTAAATATCTTACGAACCAAAAACGCTAGAGACTTGAATTAAATGTTATATAATATATTGTAACGTGATATCAAAGAAGTATATTTAAAAAAAAAATCCATTTAACTGTTTTTTTTATAAATCAAAAAAACTGAAAAAAAAATTTACGACTAAAATATGATTTTATCTCGAAAACAATTTTGTGCAACGAAGAATAATGTTTTTGACGTCTGATAAAATTTGAGAAAAATCGAATTGACAATTTTTTTTATAAAAAATAAAAATCTAAAAAAAACATTACTTAAAGTTGGTAAAAATTGAATATTGATTCAAATATCTTTTCAAAATCTTGAAATGTAGGCTTTGAACTTATTTTATCTTATAAGAAATATTGTTTTCAACATTCTGAAAAATGTTGATAAAAATCTTGTCGACAGTTTTTTTACAAAAAATAAAAACCGAAACAAAATTAACAAAAGTTGGTAAAAATTGATTTTCGACTCAAATATATTTCAAAAATTTAATAGCTTTTAACTAATTTTTACTTATAAAAAATGTTGTTTTCAACATTAGGACAAATTTTGAGAAAAATCGAATTGACAGTTTTTTTACAAAAAATAAAAACCTAAAAAAAAATTAACAAAAGTTGGTAAAAACTGATTTTCGACTCAAATATCTTTTCAAAACTTTGAGATATTGGCTTTAATGTACTTTTATCTTTCAAAAAATATTGTTTTTAACATTCAGTAAAATTTTGAAAAAAATCGAGTTGACAGCTTTTGTACAAAAAATTAAAAACTTAAAAAAAAAACTGATTTTCGACCCAAATAGCTTTTCAAAAATTAAAAATATTGGCTGCAAACTTATTTTATTTCAAAGAAAATATTGTTTTCGATATTCAGTAATTTGTATATAAAAATCCAACAGTCTGTTCTTTCATAAAAAAAATAAAATCTTCAAAAAATAGTACGCAAATTTGGTAAAAATTGATACGAGTACATATAGACAACCTTTTAAGCAAGACAAATCGACAGACAGGATGGGAAGTTATCAGTGTGGGTCGCATCCCAGCCTCTTTTATAAAAATTGTATCGGTCTATTAAATACAACACCCAATTTTACAGATTTGGTTCTTTTGGGAAATTTACTTACAATCTGTTATGGTCGAGGAAGTTAACGGAATATTGTAATTATTCAATGTAAAGACTTATTTACAATCAGGAAATTTTGCAATAAGTATAAATATTTACTAAAACTAGAACTTAAATCAATTGATTTTTGTGACCATAAAACACATTTTTAATCGGTTTTTGTGAGAGCAAGTATCTCTAGCGATGTTCGAACTCTTTCACTTTTTGAAAAAGGTGATTTAGTTACTCAAGCCTATCACCCCTATTCTGCTATGCGATTCGATTTTCATCGAACATTTCAATGTACATACGTTGTACGTAGGTGAATGTTTAATTTAATTTGCCTAGTTTCCTTGCGAAGGCATCACTGCCGAATTATTCAAAGCAGCAAGCGATGACTTTGTATACACCAAAACTTGACTAAACTGAATAGTCAACACTAATGGCACAATCTTTCAAAGGTCCGTTCAACTACTCGGGTAGGCCAATTATATTAACATAATTTGAAGATCGAAGCGTGATTCAGTGGCGCGTTTTGGTTATTGCGACGGAAGCGGAGAAAATGGGCCAAGACCAAGTATATGCTTTCATCAAAAAAGGACATTGAACGTCTTGGACAAAACATAATGATTGACAGCTATAATTTGTTTGTACCTAGGCACAACTACGAGTATAAATTCAGACGACTACACCCAGTGCTGAAATCGAACAAGGAATAATAATTGCAAATCGCGGTTTATTGTTATATATGGCTCTGTGTCTGGGACCTTATCAAGGGAAGATGATAACATCTTATGGCTCGGATACACCTAATCCGTCATCAGCCAAATTTCGCTCGGGCAGAAATGAGATGAGATGAGTCATAAGACTTTTTACAAAACACGTTCAGTTTCATTTTTGTCAAGGATAAGTTTTGAAAATCTGTAAAAAAGGTAAGAGTGCTTCTGGTGCTATGGTTTTAGTGTTTTTTTTTTAAATTTAGTGTTTATTTGATTGATTAAACTAAATTTTAAATTATTCGTTTTATAAAAATAAAAAATAATAGTAATAAGGTGGTAAGTTAACTGACCACTGTGACTTTATTTGGTTTTTATTCAATAATCAGCCCTATCATGAATTCCATCGTAATCGGAAATTTGTACGAATCCCGAAAAACTGTATCATGAAATCCGTTCGTAATGCAAAATTGTGTGAGACTTTCCACTACGAACGGATTTCATGATACAGTTTTTCGGGATTCGTAAAAATTTCCGATTACGATGGAATTCATGATAGGGCTGAATGTCTTCAACGGAATTAAAGGTTACATTTACAGAATGCCACGTGTTCTGAATGAAGGTGATATGGCTGACTTTATTCTAGAGGACATTCCATCAGAGGATGAAAATATTTGCAGTTTAGACCTAGACGACGATTACAATGATAGGCCTCCACCTATGACGGTGCTTAGTGACATACCTATATCAATATTAAACGAAAGCTTGTTGATAATTTTTCCTCGGAAGGTGATGAATCATTCAGCCCTATCATGAATTCCATCGTAATCGCAAATTTTTACGAATCCCGAAAAACGGTATCATGAAATCCGTTCGTAATTCAAAATTTTATGAGAATTTCCACTACGAACGGATTTCATGATACAATTTTTAGGGATTCGTAAAAATTTCCGATTACGATGGCATTCATGATAGGGCTGATTGTGTTTAGTTAGTAATTTGGGTCGTCATAAAACTTCAAGATTTTTAAGCTCAAAAAATATTTTGGTGGAACCAAAGTGAAAAAAAACTTCAAAATGGTGGAACCAAGTGAATTTTCTGGAGATTTAAGTATACCAGACAATATAATATAAAAAGCTACACAGCTTTTTCGTTTCTTTTGGTCAGATAATCTTGTTGAAATCATTTTTTTTTTAACCAATTTATACGCTACGCAGCAAGGAATGCGTTTTATACCTGCCACACCTGAGGAAGTAGAAATATTTCTAGGTTTGAATTTAGTCATGGGTATACAAAAAATTCCTAGTTATAGATTAATGGTCTTGTGCTCCTGATTTGAATGACCCTTATATATCATCGTCTATGCCACTCAATCGCTTTGGCTTCACAAATTCAGACTCCAGACCGATATCGTCCGCGGTCGGAAGCCGTGTATGCAGTCGAACGTCCGAGACGGTTATCCAAATTGTTCCGACCCGATATCGGCCGATAATTCGGTTTTAGTTTACGCGAGCCGTTAGAATGCTTAGAGAGAAAAATTCGACCGAAAGGAGGATTGTATAAAACATACAGCTAGCTAAGCACTGAGCTGGCTGGAGACGCATGTTGGTTGAGGCCTTTGTCCGTCCTGAACTTGTCAATGCTATTGTGGATTCTTTTCGAATATATCTGTCCTTAAAATCTTAAATAAATTAAATTCAAATTTATTAAATCATAAACAATTTAACTATTTTAAGGTAAATTAAATGGTGCTGCAATAATGTCTCTTGAAATTGATATCATTGTATTATCATGCTAATATTATTAAATATTGTTTACATTGAATTGTTATTGCAGTTACTATCAAAACTTAAAACCCCAACGTTGATATTTTGAAGGTAAACATCACCCACATAACTATCAACTTTTTAATTTAATTTTAATTTAAATATATATAAACATAAGAATGTGAAATTCCTTTTATTATTATAACTTCTTGAAATCACAAGTATGTAGATAGCAGGTTTGTGGTCGAAAGTGAGTGTAGAGATTATAATTTCAAGAGGCAGACGGTTATCACAGCACGCAATTCTTATCTTAAGCACACGTTGACATTATAAGGCAAAGGCCGGTGATGACACAAAATAATTAAAGTGATTTTTTATCATGACAACAGTAGAATTCCGTTATTTATTTATTCTTTTTTAAATTTACCAAACTTAGGGGTTTGTCATTCTATCTGCATTGTTAAATGTTACATACCTATGTATATTTGTGTGAACGTATTTTTTAAATTGTTTTATTTGTATAGTTTTTTTTTAGTTTTAGATCAATGATGAAGTAAATGAGTACGTAGGTACCTATTGTTTATATTGTTATAACTAATTAACTATCAGCTACTAAAATAGTTTGATCTCAGATAAACAAAAATACCATGTGAAAAGTGGAATAAGGAGCTTTGGATATTAAGCGATAAATAACCTTCCCACTTTTTTGTAAGTTTTTGTTATGAAATACAGTATTTTATTTATGTATTTGGTATTTAGGAACATTTAAAAATGATTCTGATATGAAAAGCCTAATGTAAGTACTTACTTACTTAAGGTGGCGCTACAGTCTTGTGTGAACTAGGGCCTCACCCAACAAACTTCTCCATCTAGCTCGGTCCCTGGCTAGATGTCTCCAGTTTCGCGCTCCAAGTTGGGTGAGGTCACCTTCCACTTGTGCGCGCCACCTGATCCGCGGTCTTCCTCTACTGCGCTGTCCTGTGGGTGCGGATTCGAAGACTTTCCGGGCCGGAGCATTGGTTTCCATGCGCTCTACGTGACCCAGCCATCTTAGTCGTTGGACTTTTACTCTTCTGGCTAAGTCTACGTCGCTTTACAGCCCTCACAGTTCGTCGTTCCATCTTCTCCTCCACTCCCCTTCGATGCATACGGGACCATAGATCACACGAAGAACTTTTCTCTCGAAGCGTCCCAAGGTGCTTTCATTCGCTTTTGTCATGGTCCATGCTTCTGCACCGTATAGCAGGACGGGGATGATAAGGGTCTTATATAGCAACACTTTGGTCCCTCGAGAGAGGACTTTACCACTCAATTGCTTTCTTAGTCCAAAGAAATAGCGGTTAGCAAGAGTTATTCTGCGTTTGATCTCAGCGCTGGTGTTGTTTTCTGGGTTTACAGCGGAGCCTAGGTAGACGAAGTCCTTGACTACCTCAAAGTTACGTCTGTCGATTGTGACGTTTTGACCAAGACGTCGGTGTTGTATGTCCTTTCTAAACGACAGCATGTACTTTGTTTTGCCCTCATTAACCGTTAAACCCATTTTTGCCGCCTCTGCCTCAATACTCACAAAAGCCCTATTGACATCACGCTGAGTTCTTCCGATTATGTCAATGTCATCAGCATATGCCAGTAATTGGATAGATTTTATTTTTGAAAAATAGTGCCTCTATTGTTGACGTGTGAGCTCTACACTATTCTTTCAAGCACGATGTTAAAAAAATCACATGACAGCGCATCACCTTGTCTAAAACCTTTTTTAACATCTAAAGCTTCTGATAAGTTGTTTCCAACCTTTATGGAGCAGCGTGAATTCTCCATGGTCATCCTGCACAAACGGACGAGTTTATCAGGGATGCCAAAATAAGACATGGCTCTATACAGCTCCTCTCTGTAGATGCTGTCATATGCGGCCTTGAAATCGATTAAAAGATGGTGGGTGTCGATTTGGTGTTCTTGTGTTTTTTCCATGATCTGCCGTAAATGTGAATATTTGATCAACTGTGGACTTTCCTGGTCTAAAACCACACTGATAAGGATCTATCAGGTTGTTGACGATGGGCTTTAGACGTTCACATATTACGGCAGAGAAGATTTTATAGGCGATGTTAAGTTGACTGATTCCCCTATAGATGGTGCAGTTTAGAGGGTCTCCTTTTTTCAGCTTAATGTAAGTAGATAAATAGATATTTTTCCTTATTTCATATAAAGAGTGATACCATTTTTTGATTAGTGTTAAATACGGAAATGACAGTTTTGCTGTCTGCTGGATATGACAACTAATTAGGAAAAGGAGTAAGGTGAAAAAAGGAATGCAATATGTATAATTTAATTTATTAAAACTATATAAAAAGGAGTTTGGGATGCGACACACACTGATAACTTCCCATCCCGTCTGTCGATTTAGCTTTGCTTAAAAGTATGTAGGTTTACGTGTTTTGTTAAAAAAGTTGTTAATTGAATTATTCTTAAAAATTTTAAAATTACCAAAAATATTTTGCATGTAATGAAATTGTTTGATTTCAAAATCTATTGTAAATGAGATTTTTAGTCGAAAACCAATTTTTACCAATTTCTAAAAAAGTTTTTATTTCTTATATAAACAAATTTAAATTCGATGAATGAAATTAATTTGAAGTAAATATCTTCTATTACTCACGAGATATTGAGAACCGAACACCAATTTTTACCAAATCTTCGATTTTTCTCAACATTTTACCAGATGTCAAAAACATTATTTTTCTTTCTAAAAATCTTTTATTTATACTCTAGGGACCTTGAAACGTCAAGAAATGTCAACATTCAATTCGACAAATCAGACCGATTACTATAACTTCCCATGGAAAACTAATATTTTAAAAAATATGCAAACAGAATAAAAAAAAATTGAGTGTTGAAATAATATTTATCGGTACACATTTGGTGGTTTAAGTTTTTATAGAATAATCAGGCGTTAAAAGAAACCTTTGTTACGTTGGGCACGTTCAGATGACATTAGCGACTTGAAAGTTAAAAGTTTCTAGTATCTGATTGGCCAGCCGACAAAAAATTACCTTCCAATTAAATAACTTTAATTGAAAGTTGACTGGAAAGTTAGTCAAGAAAAATCTCCCTAACTTTAATAGTATATTCAGAGTCTCTACAAGTCTACTTTTTCAAAATGACAGATGATCATGTTTTTCATTCAACTGAAAACTGTTTTCTGCACAACTTCAATTAATGCTTTTTGTAAAAGGGTTCCTTGTCAAATTGGAAAATAAATAAGTAATATTTCTTTACAATACAAAATACAAATCGTGGTGGACTTGTAGTTCACCTGAGGAATCTCTTGTAGCCAGTAATTTTGTTGGTACTTTTTGTACTATGAACTTAAAGTAGAGGTCTGCGAAGTAAAGTTTTGAATTTGAAATACATGACACTTGAGAAACTAACTAGTTGCCTTGGTCAAATGTACTACAAATCAAGTCCCTTATGTTGCCTGAACCTGCACACTGATCGCATCTTTTTTCATTGATTTTAGAAAAAAATCCTTGCAAATATCCTTCGAGTAGCCTACATTTATTTTCATTGGGTTTTCACAAAAAGGACTTGACAACTTTTTAAAAAATAAAACGCAATTCGTTTGAGATATTTCAAAAACTTTATTATCGGCTTATAGTACAATCAAATCATCTTTGAATACAACTTGACTTCATTTATATGTCTACCGAGGGAACGTTTGCAGTGGTAGATTCCTTAGGACAATTTCAGATAACTCGGCAACACATTTCGGCTGAAGCGGCCCCTATTTCGAGTTCAAGTTGTTTCTGAGCTATTCTAATGTCGTCAGTTTGTTGGCATAAGCCAATGACTTTCCGTAGCCCCAAAGAAAATAGTCTACAGGCCTTAAATCGCCTGGCCCATTTCTTAAGATAACCTGCCAGCCAATTGTTTACACAAATAAAGTTTTCAAAACAAAAACTAATTATGGTAACAAATAATAATTCTTATTAAATAAGTTAAAGAGACAAGTGTTCTCTTGTGAATAACAATAATGAGTGATTCGACTGACAAAAGGCAAACTTAAAAGTGGCCAGTCTACATAAATGTTAAATAACAACGCGTATGGCAAAACATTGAACTTTTATTAAAGATCATATTTCGTGTGGTCTCACAATGCTGAGGCAGTTGGGTGGAATATGAGTTGTGGAAAAGGTAATACTTTTGATAACAAAAATGTATTAATAGTGTATAAGAAATAAAGGCATCATTTCCCACCGTGTAAGCATTTATTTAAAATTTATGTGTGATAATATATGGTGGGTTGTTTTTATGTTACTTTACAACGCTCTTCAAACTGTCGGCAGTGTGGCCTATGCCACCATCAGTTTGGTTTCCAATATCGAGTAAATGAAATTGTTTTCAGAGTTCTATCAATCGATAATATTAAAAATATATTATGAAAGGATATTTGCTTTAGAAATAATAAAAGGACTTCTTGGTAGAAACGATAATGATTTAATTTAAAAAATTTACTTGAAATAAACAATCAAACATTTTCATAACTTCGAATACTTTTTGAAATCACTTCAAATTAAAGCAAATTGACATATCGTCACACTAAAATTGGGTTGCCATAAACGTCGAAAATTCACTTTTTGGACTTGATATGCAGTTTTATGTTTTCGGGATAGCTCTTTCCAAATCTTGTATCCATTTTGTTCTATCTCTTATTGAGATACATAAAGTGCGTTTTTTTTTAATTCCAAATATGTATAGTACAGTGAGAAATTGCCAACAAAACGATCCGCAGTAGCCAGATTTTTGTATTTAGAAATTGGTACAACTGAAAGATGATCTTTAGCAAAAAAACTAACTAAAACTAATCAAATTGACAATTTTCAAGAAATGTCATCATCTGGAAATTGAGATTCAATACAAAAAAGTTAATTTAACAATTGCTTCAAGAAGGGGGTTTGTTCGTAGACTACTGCATTAACATGTGGTGTTGAAGCGATTCTTTATATACCTGAATAGAGTTCAAATAAGCTTGATTCGACTCGAATCCCGTCGGGGATCGGTGTCTAGTCAAAATTTGTTAAGAAAAACTTGTATGAAGGAGTTGGTTATACAGTTGTGCATTATGGTCTGTTTATTTGCATGTTTGTGAGCTTAAATATAGTTTAATTTTAATCAAATTACAAAAAACAAAATTGACATGGAGTAGGTATTCTTATATGGTGCTGAAGTATTCAGTTCTTCATTGTTTAAAACGAATCAAACTATCTTCCTTGCACTTCACACATCGAAACTGTATTTGCATTTTGGAAAGAGCTGTCAAACTTAATCATTTTTAAATCTTCTTGTGCGGTGGAAAAAGATTTATTTAATCTAAACTGAGGTTTATACCTTTGGTGGAAACATAGCAAAACTTATTTATCTTTGCTCTAGTTTTCTCTTGCAAAATAAGCCCATTTAGTCCATTTTCACTTACAAAACTAAATAATATCAACAGTTATTCCCAATGGAAAACACACATGATTCCAAATGCACAACTACTCAACCAACACAGCCATCGAGATACAAATGCAACATCAATCGCACTAACAATTGAGAACAAAATCTTGTATAAATGTCAAAAACCCATCCATAGTAAGATTCTACTCGAACTTTTATCGGTGTTATTCATACTATGGATATTGTTTTTGTTATTCGTTTAAAATCCTATTATACTATGGATAGATTTTCCAACAAAACACGAATTAGTCCATTAGCACTTATAAAGCAAATACATACTCTATAAGAAGGTGACTCTAAAATTAATTCAGATGCAACCATCAGTTTTCAAAGCATGCACTGTCAAAGCAAATCACTTAAATTTTTCAGCTATGCACTTTTCCAAAATAAAATGTATTAAATAAGGGAATCAACACTTTTTTCAACTATCTTTCAAAACAAATGCTAGAGAAAAAATTTTAATACAATTCACAAAAAAAAAATATATCAAACGACCAAATTAAAGATATAAAAAGTTCGTATCCTTTTATATTTTACAAACATTTTGAAGCTCTTTTTAAATAATTGAAATAAAAATTCTACTAATTATGTTATTTTGTTATACTGATTTTTATTTTTTTTGTTATAAACAAAAATGTATAAAATGGTTGGAGTCATTGAGTTTTTCTTTTTGCAACGAACATTCCGACATGCAGTTTAGATTCCGACAAGCTCACTCAATTTCTAAAGTTTCAGTCCGCCGCTCTCAATAGCGAACCTCAGTTGGATGCTCTCTGGATGTCGAGAATTGAGGCCCTCATCCGTAAGCTCCGAATTTTTAATATCCCACATCCAATAATAAAAATGTTGTTTTCTGTCTTTCAGAAACTTTTTCGTAGAAATCGACCGTTGCAAATCAACGATTAAAGACGTAAAGTCTGGAGTTGCCTAAGGATCATAACTTGGGACGTTCCTCTACAGCCTGATGGCATCTGACCAGCTAGTGCCAGCGGATTGTGAGAACCTTCTGTTCACTCACCTATTCGTCCTCCATGTTTCCTACAATCGCAGCCCGAAGAGTAGAAGCACACATAGGAAGACTCTACGAGTACTACCCGTGGGGAATAAGGATAAACACCTCCAAATCGGAATGAATGTGTTTCCGGAGACCCGTCACCAATATTAGCCGCTGTAGAAAGGGTAGATAGGCGGCAGTGGCCCGAAACCTTGTTCTGACGTTTCCAGATGGATCAAAGATTAAAGCCAAGAAGAACGCCAAATACCTGAGAATAGATTTCAATGAGCTGCTGCGATTCAATCCACAATCTAAGGCTGTGATAACGAAAGCCAAAATCGCACTCCATCGAATTCATCCTCTCTTGAAGAAGAAAGCAGGATTGAGTAAACCAACGAAACTGTTGATATACAAACAGCTCTTAAAACCGGTTATCACCTACTCCTACAGTTTTCCGATATTCTTCACCATATCAAAAACTGGAATAGAAAAACTTAGTCTTCGAGAGGAAGTTAAGCACTGATCTACAATTCGACCTTCAGCGACAGAAGCACTATAGCAATCGAAGAGTCTACGAAGAAGCTAAAATCAAGCCACTCGACCAGTTCCTTGCACAGGAAACAAAGAAAATAATCACCAAAGTCACCAGCCATACCTTAACCAATTAATAAGAAGGGTGACCAATCAGGAACGACACCCGGACCCGAGATAACTTTTTTTGTATGGATATCTTGGACAAACTCCCCACTGACGACGACGACGTCTCCTTCTATGCTGGCCTGGAGTCAGTACTACTGGCTGAACGCCACAACACCCAACCAACCTCCACCAGGATTTCATGTTAAACACATGCAAATTTTTGTTATTTACCAATGTACAAAGTTAGGCCCCTTTGTGCCAACAAATTTTTTAATTGTTAATAGTTATTGTTAAATATTATTTATGTTAGAATTAAGCCAAACCTATATAAATTTTGTATGGTTTTAAAACAAATTGTTTACTTTTTATCATTTATTTTGTTATAAGTATTTATTTTATTTCTTATTTCAACGAAAACTACTCTAAGAAAACTCGTATTTATTTTCTCAAAAACTATGTCTTTTATTGAAAAATGAGAACTTGCATTTAATTCCTTCACTTTAAACAAAGAAATTTCTTTTTTTTTATTTATTATTTAAATGCAATATGTATTTCCTTCTTTTGACGTCCGTGTATGGATAGAACAAAATTTTTTTTTTTGATAGCGTATACGGAAAAGTCATTTTTTAAGAAATTTTAAATATTTTAAAAAATTAAAGTGTTTTAGAACAAAGATTTCTATATGAATATCGTGTCAAAAAATAAAAAAAATACTACCGGTTGGTTTTCATGTAATACTTGACTGCCAAACCTTTAAATGCGACTTCACAATTGCGTTTAAGCAATTACGCTGACGATATGTATAAACAAAAAAAATCCATATTTGTTCATTGTCATAATTTGTTTCATAACTTATGTTTTTTATTTGTTCTGTGTGTTTGAAATAAAATAAATATAAAATTATAAATATAAATAATAATGAGCATTCATCTGCCTTACAGTTACCTGGAATGTCTCTATGGCCCGGCAGTTGTTAAAGTTGTTTTTATACCCAAAGCAGGTAAATGCTCCCAAGTCAATCCTAAAGATCTACGACCTATATGTCTATCATCATTCCTTCTTAAGACCTTTGAAAGATTGATTGATATCCATTTAAGGGCACGGATCGATACAAGACTTCTGTCTTCGTCACAACATGCCTACTGTAGAGGTTAATCTGTGGAAACAGCATTACATACTTTAGTACGCACCATCGAATATTCCCTCCATCATAAAGACTTCACTATGGTTGCTTTCCTTGACATCGAAGGTGCCTTTAACAATGTGGACACATCTGCACTAACATCTTTTAATGTAGAGAGTTCGCTTCGGGAGTTGATTCATTTAATGCTTACTAGCAGAATAATTAACTCAAAACTGGGCAACTCTTCTAGCAGACGATTCGTTAGTAGAGGTACACCGCAAGGTGGTTTTCTATCCCCTCTCCTCTGGAACCTAGTGGTGAATGAAATCCTAACTAGTCTGGATGCGAAGGGTTTCAGAGTGATAGCCTATGCGGACGACGTTGCTATAGCAGTTTCAGGAAAGCATCTTAACATCCTAAAAGAACTCTTACAAAATGTCTTAGACAGACTAATACTTTGGGCTGATCGGTGTGGACTGGGTGTTAACCCACACAAAACCAATCTGGTCTTATTTTCGAGAAGATTCAAAATTCCATTTGTAAACCCTCCCTATTAAAGGAATCCAATTAAAATTCTCAGACGAGGCTAATGTAGCTCTCTTTTCTTGCAAAAAAGCTATTGGTAATAAAGCCGCTATCAAATCTCTGGACTCTGTCTCTACAAACTCTATTACAGTCCATAACTGTCGATCATCTCTAATGGAGATGGCGCCACAGTTTAATATTCACCTTTGCCATGCCAAGGGAACATGGTCCAGGTAAAGACAGCTAATAAAAATTGCCTCAAAGATTGGTGCAATTATATCAGAAGTCTTTTGTAATTCGGTTGGTATTATTCCATATCATCCTGCAGCTTTAAATGGTTTGAAGCTGTTGAGAGCCCATTGTAGCTTATCCCTTGTGATCAGACCTTGTGGATATGTTGTATTTGAACTTGAACGTATATAACTGTTGCAAGTTTCGGTAAGAGAACTACCAGGAAAGTGAGTGTCCAATAGTAAGTTCAGCGATTCATTACTTGAATTTGTCCAGGAGCCGTCTGTATTTTTCAAGCAGCTTGGCATAGCTGGATTAGTTGAAAGAATTTTCCGTAACCTAGAGGCTTCAGAAGTTTCTTCTATCGTGCCACAGAAGGACCGGGAAGAAAATCGCTTGGATTTCCTTAGTGTCTTCTTGTAGATTCTTAGGGATTCTTTGTAGGAGTCCCAATAAGAAGCTAGTCTTGCAGCTTTGGCCCGGTTGAAAAGTTCCCGCATTCCTTCCTGAGCGAGTCAAGCTCTGAGGCCCACCATTGTCTTCTCTTATGTGTATAAGTGGACAAACAATTTCTTGAGATCTGTTCATAGCTGAGGTAAGGTCATTGACTTTGTTGTCAAGTTCATTAGCGTTAGGGGAAGAACTAGATAGTCCAGGTTCTAGTAAACTCTGTAATAAGTTCCTGTATTAACCCAGTAAGTTTTCCGATAATTTCGAAAAGTCAATGGACTCGGGTTATCATCCACATTTATATTGAATTGGATATATCTATGATCAGAGAACGAGTGTTCTTTGGATACTTTCCAGTCCAAGATCATAATATGGTGTATACTATATGAGACAAGAGTTATGTCTAAGACTTCTTGTCGAGTTTAGTTATGAAGGTTGGTTCATTTCCAACATTACTTACTTAGAGGTTAGTTCCAAGAATATAATCAAAAAGAGACTCACCTCTGTCGTTGATATTCGTACTGCCCCATACAGTATGATGAGCGTTAGCGTCGCTCCCAATAATTAGGCGGATCCTTCGCCTTTCCGCTTCAGCGACGACTTTCTCCAGGGTTTTTCCAGGGAGAGGGCCAAGGTGGTCATGCCCAAGATACGCCGACACCAGCCAGGAACTTCCTTTGGTTGTTTCCAGCCTAGCTACGGTGGTATCTTTGTCACTAAAATGATGGAGTAAAAATACATTAATGCTACGTTTCACTAGTATGCAAGATTTAGGTTCACCTTTATCTGTCACACAAAGTGTGTAGTATCCAGGAGTCCTGAGTCCTCGAACAACGGATCCTACAATCCATGGCTCTTGGATCAGGACAATGTCTTCCCCGTTACTCGCCAGACGGAGAAGAAGTGAGGCCGAGGCCTTTATGGAGTGTTGGAGATTAATCTGTACTAACTGCAGCATTTTGGCTACAAAAAGGCAGATCAACCTCCACCATGGTTTTGTTCTGATCCTCTGAGCCTGAGGATGAACCCAAAGGTTCGTCCTCGCTCAGAAGGATCATGTTAAGGTCGTTCTCAGTCTCCATTAAGGATGGACTGTCTACGACTTTTGTAGAGGGTGGAGTCGCGATTGGAGAGGACATGGGTGCATCGTCACCCTCCTTTTGAAGAGAAGACGACGTCCCAGGCCCACCAACCGCTAGTTCACCTTCGGTTGTTTTTGAAGGCCCGTTTTCCACGTTAACTTCATCTTTTTTATAGATTCGAATTTTAATGGATTCGAAGCCATAGTTTATGAAGCCATCGTTTAGGGCTAGAGGAGCCAAGGATTCTTTATTGAGTACCACAATGGCGCTCCTATAAAGACCCTTCACTTCCTCTAGCGTGGCTATCTTCCAGATATGCGTCGGAAGGGACGGGTTGTAAACTTTGACCATCTCGAGAATGTCCTCGATACCAGCAGGTTCGATCGGTATTCAAATGCGGGCTCTAGGTCTGCTGGGAATGTCTTCCACAGCGACAACCTCGAGATTCGCACCTGGCCAAACTTCACCTAACCGGCTGACAGCAAGCTTGTATAGGTCACAAGACCTCTGGTCGCCACAAACCATGAGTTTGACATGGCCTTGATGCCAACCCGCTTCGCTTTTGGAAGAAAGTGGTCCTGGAAGCTCCCTCAAAATGCTCAAAAAGCCACCCGAGAGCTTAACCTTGACCAACTGCCAACGATCAGCCGATATTGTGCCATCATCATCGCTCCTGTCAATGACCGCAACCACGAATTTGCCCTTCGCGACGTCACTGAAACTGGATTGTTTCCTGATGGGATTGAGGGGGGTGCTGGTGTTGTGCACCCGAGGCCGTTTTGGTGTCGGTGCGGCCCCCTCGAGAGACTTTTCTCTTTTGGACGTAGAGTCCTTATTGGACCTTGTTGTAGCAAGTATGCTTTTAGCCCATTTGACGCTAGCGGTTTGCTGCTGTGTCCTTTCAGCCCCCGATGATGCACCAGAGGCCTTTAAGATTTTCGCCGCTTGCCGCCTTTGTCTATAAAGGCTTTTTGAGAGTTTTCCATTTCTGGAAGTATTCTCATTTGTAGTGGTAGGGCACTACCACTACTGAAATTGTAGTTAAGAAAGAAAAGATATTGAAATAACAAAAAAAAAAGTAAAGACAAAATAAAGTGCAAATTCAAAATATGAACATAAATAGTATAAAATATTAAAAAAACAGTTTGATAAAGTAAATAAAAATGAATAACGAGTGGCTCTGCCTTTATTTTACATAACTTCAGCTAGGCGTTTGGGCATAGTGCAGACAAGATTTTTTAAAAATTCAGGTGGAATTCTCTCCCATTCATTTTGGATACTTTTCCAAAAAGACGGTAAATTGTGACGCTCATCCAAAATAGACCAAAGGTGTTCAATGTTGTTTTGTGCAAAAAAAATCTTTTGCAATTCTGCTTGTATGATTTGGGTCTTGTTGAAAAATATAATTTCCCAGAGACTGTTTTAAAGCAGAAGAAGCTAGATTTTCTCTGACAATATTGACGTAACTAGAACCCGTCATTTTAGTGTCAATTTTAATAATATTTTCAACCCCACTGAAGGAAAAACATCCCCAGACCATAAGTGACCTCCTCCATGTTTGACGGTTTTTTGAATGCACTTTTGGCTCAGTCTTTAAGATGGTTTGCACCAAACTCGTTTTCTGGCTTTTACATTTTTACTTCAAATTTGGACGCATCGGACCAAATTACGTGCTCCCAAACGGATTGTGGCTTTGATAAAAACTTTCTTGCAAAAGCTAGCCGTTTTTCGGCTTTTTCTTCGCAAAAAAGTTTCTAAAAAGCCAATTTCATTCAGTCGCCTTTGAATAGTCCTTGGTGTAATGGATAACTCCAAGTCTTCTTTGATGCTTCTCTCCGAAGATAATGGTTTTTTTCGAGCATACATTTTTATTCTGCGGTCATCAACAGCTGAAGTCTTACTTTTCCTTCCTCAAGAATTTTTCAAGCTGACGACAGTTCCTTGTTGTACAAAATTAAAATAAATATTTCTAGTTTTTGGAATGTCAACCCAGGTCTAAAACAAGCATTTCCTTCACTTCGGTTGAAAGCGGTTTCATAATATCCTTAACCGAATAAAATTAAAATAAGCAATTAAATGAATATCACTTTAAATTTAATTTATAAACCTTTTAATATTTTCTCTGCTATACAAATGTTCCTATTTTTTTTTAAATATTTAGAAAGAAATTGAAAGAGTAATAAAAATTGGACTTTATTTTGTAGCGTGTCAACTTGATATGCAACAATTTTATCGATGTTGGTAAACAAAAGAATAAACCTTTAACGGGCTTTTTGATCAGAGAGTGAACAACTGGAAGTTTGTGACGTCATCAGTAGCAATTAAGTTAAATCTCTTTGCTCTTAAATTGCAGCACTGTGAAAGTGTGAAATCAAATGAACCGCTTTTGCACATTATTTTATCTGACAGTGGACAGGTTCAGGCGACATAAGTGACTTTAAGTTAAACAAGTTTCTAGTATCTGATTGGCCAGCTGCCATTTAAGGCAACTTTAATGGAAAGTTGACTTGAAAGTTATTCAAGAAAAATCTCCCTTAAGCACTATTTACATGAGCACGAATAACGACCAACGAATGAACGAGTATTCGTCGATTTTGACTTTTCTTTCACATGAGAGTTTTTAATTTGTCGCGAATGAAGTTTGACAGGGAGCCACAGCCAAGCACCATAGACACACCATATGTGGTGTGTGCTATAGTTTTGTTAAGAATTTGTGTGGAAATATGTCTTCAAACGTATATAAACTCACATTTTGTAATTTATTCGTAGTTCGTTTCTCGCGGTCATGTGAATACTACTTTATTATCAAGTCAAGTCTACTTCTGTCAAAATTACACTTGATCATGTTTTTTCATTCAACAGAAAGCTGAACTTTATTACTCTATGATTTATTTATTTTCTGCGCAGCTCCATTCAAAAAGACACTATACTTTTGTAAGTAGTTAATAACACCGTATATTTAAATTTATTACAAAGAAATACAACTAATATTTTTGAAACATTGGAAATTTTTAAGAAATAAAAAAATGTCAACTTACATGCATTTACGTAGAATAAAAATTGTATAAACTAGAATGTTTTTGTTTTATATAAAAGGACACAAAGTAAAAAAAAAGTTACATAAACAAAAATGTAAAAAAAAAGTTTAAATAAAATGTTATCACTTTTAAAGCTCTCTTTGTCTTAACGTTTCCAGAGCACAAAATACTGTTATCTTATATAAATTTTAACGAAGTCTTTAATTTGTTTTTGTCTAGAAGTTAATAATTGTTATCTCTGTTTGATGGAAGTATATGTAAATGTATAATTTAACAACTAGTCTATGTCTCTTGTTGTTCAATTAATTGCACATAGTTAGCAGGAAACAAGCCGTGTCGGTTCTTGCACATACCACGCCACCATCCTTCGTCAATCTAAAAAAAATCAATATCAAATAAGTATCAGGAGGTGGTTAATATGAGAAAATAAAAGTATATCTACCATCTCAATATGTGTAATAATATCGTCGGGATCAAAGGATATCTCATCATCGTCAGCTGCTTGGTAGTCATAGAGAGCAGTTGCCTTAATTCCTGTATCTTCGATGTAGTCAAGGTTTTCGGTATTGGCATATATTGACTCAACGTTCTGGGCTTGAAGTGACTCCCTCAATTGTGCTTCTTCTTTATTTTGATAGATGGGTTCGTTTATTGGCTGAGCTTTCTCGACCTTCTCGGTTGACAGTTTTATTTCTTCTTGAACAGCTTCGATATTCTGTTGGGCAAGTGGAGCTTTAGCTGGAATTGTATCAGGAACAATTTCTTCTACTCGTTCAACTTCTTTTACTCGTTCGACTTCTTTTTGCACTTCAACAGCAGGAATCAGGTCTGGCTGTACAGTTACTGGCTCTGGTGCGCCTCGCGGTATGACAATAGGTTCCTTTCGTGGAGCTGGTTTTTCATCTGTTGGCGACTGCATTTTGTTGAATGCGTTTATTGCACTTCCAATACCACCAGTGCGCCCCGTCGTTATGGAAGTCGATCGAACTATTGGCCGGGCTTCCTCGGATGCTTGTCGTGGTGTATTCTCAACAACTGTTTGTTTCGAAGCTTCTTCACGATCTCTTCTATCTTTTTCTTCGCGTATCTTTTTCTGCTCGTCTGATCTTTTTCGAGTTTCTTCTTCGGAGTTTTTGGCGAGATTTTCGAATTTAGCTCGAAGATTCGATGGTTTTGCTCCCTCAATATTGGGCTTAACTTTTGTATAGGATGTTCCTATTTTGCTATTTTTGTCATCATCAAATCCAAGCGCAGATTTGTCCATACGATCTTTTTGAACTCCAAATTTTCCACCAAATCCCTTAATAATATAAATTTTTGTTTTTTGAAAAATAGTAAATTATTTAACAAACAAATTTATGAACTTACAACTTTGTGATCTAGTTGGCTTTCATGTTTTTGAGGTTTTTCTATATGATCCCAACCAACAGCTGATTTATCTTTACGATCTTCTTGAACACCAAATTTTCCTCCGAAGCCCTTAGAATAATCTGAAATTAAATATTTTAAAGTAAAATTTAAATAAACATGAACTTTAGTTAAAAGTAATTAGGTTTTTGTTGTGACAATAAACTTCTACACAAGTAAATATGCTTTTATAAGTCAGATATTTGCATAATAGAATAAATCGAGTGTTCATGGATATAGGAAAGGTTGAAAAAGTTGAATCCGAAAAATATTGAATTGAATTATAAAACAAACAAGTTTTCAAAAAATAAGGAGACGAATTAATGTTCATTATAGTATTGGATGAGATTTTCAATGCACCTTGGGTTAGGTTTAAAGGGTTGATACAACAGATCACTGTAGAGTGTAGATCCATATAACTCCCCAGGAAATGGTAATGTGTAGGAAAGTTGATGAGAATTTTTTTAAGTTGTTGGGTCTTCCGCGAACCATCGTAATTTTTTGGGGAATATCAGAAAAATGAGACGTTCGCAAAGGTCGTGAAAAAAGTATTTTCTTAGTATTGTCATTTTTCTTTTTGCTAGGCTTGAGCATTCGCTGAAAAAGAGGAAGGTATCCTCTTCCTTTTCATCGTCTTAGCACCATCTACATAGACAAGATGAGCTGATACTCGTTTTGCTGATGTAGGTATTTTGCTTGGAAATATTTGGCCATTCTCGTAACCCTGCAAGTTTTAAGAGCCGACATTAACTTGGCCTATTGGCTAATAGATCATAACAACACTTGTCGAACTCATTTAATCAAATCACTTTGACATCATTGATTCTATACTGACGTAATTCAGTGCTTGTCGAAAAGTACTTCTAGTGACATTGTTCTCCAACAGCTTACTCTGCCTAGCTAGAAGACTCCTTGTTATTCTTAAGTTATTTACAACAAACTTCTCCTTCTAGCCCGATCACTAGCTAGATGTCTCCACTTGTGCGCGCCACCTTATGTGCGGTCTTCCCCTACTGCGCTGTCCTGTGGGCATGGGTTTAACGACTTTCAAGGTCGGATTAGTGGTTTCCATGCGCTCTTAGTGACCCAGCCATCTTAGTCGTTGGCTTTTTATCCTTTTGACTTTGTCTTCATCGCTGTGCAGCTCGTCGTTGCATCTTCTCCTTCACTCACCTTCTAAGCATACGGGCCGTAGACAAACCAAAGAACTTTTCTCTTTAAACTACTCAAGGTGCCTGCATCCGCTTTTGTCATATTACATGCTTGTGCACCGTATAGCAGAACGATGACGTTCATACGAGTATGTAACGACTTTTGTTACTTGAGAGAGTAACTTTTTTAACCCAAAGAACCAGCGGTTAGCAAGAGTAATTATTCGTTTGATCTCAGCGCTGGTATTGTTTTCTGTGTTCGTAGCCGAGTCTAGGTAGACACATTTCTTAGCTACTTCAAAACTACGTCTGTTGATGGTGACGTTTTGACCGGTGTTGTAGGTCCTTTTTTGATGACAGTAGATAGCATATAGTTTGTTTTGCTTCATTAACCGTTAAACCCATTTTTGCAGCATCTGCCTCAATACTCACAAAAGTCCCATCTACATCACGCTGAGTTCATCAAAAGTCCCATCTACATCACGCTGAGTTCATCACCATATGCCAGTAATTGGACAGACTTTTGAAAGATAGTATTTCTAGTGAGCTCTGCTGTCATATGCGGTGTTGAAATCGTTAAAAACATGGTGGGTGCCGATTTTATGTTCTTGGAGTTTTTCCAGGATGTGTTGTAATGTGAATATTTGATCGACTGTGGTTTTTCCTGGTCTAAATCACACTGATAAGGATCTATCAGGTTGTTGACGTTAAATTTTAGATGTTCGTATATTACGGCATAGAAGTTAAATGGACTGATTTCTCTATACTTGGTGCAGCTTACGTAGTCTCCTTTTTTATTTGTAAGTTGTTCTTAATAAATTTGGCATTGAATAGGAACGTTTTATGTTTTAAGTTTCCTAATAGTGTTTTAGCTTCCATTTGTGTTGTTCCATCCAAAGTTTGGATTGATTTTATTTAAACACAAATTGTTAACAATAATTTGGTTAATACAATCAATATGATGCATGGCATTGCCGTCTGCTTTATAGCTTTATATAGATTACAAAAAAAGAAAGTGCAGTTTAAGATTAAAACGCTTCATTTAAAATTTGATATCTATATTTAAGTGCTCTTTGCAATATGCATATAACTTTGTGACTTCCATTTCTTGTAGAAGGCTTATGCAGTATTTGAAAGAAAGTCACTGCCTAGGATAAGTCTTCTTATTTCTCTCAGTATCGCACATCGCCCAACAAAAGGAAAAACATCCTAGCGCTCATTCAAGTTGCACAGGTTGCATAAAATCGATAAGTCATTGCCGTGAGGAATATAGGTCAGATTAAGGAGTTCTCCTCTTAGCCGGAACATGCACGAAATTTGTTCGATGGTATATTTGTCGTGTAAGTAGGTTCGTTCCCGGAGATCGTAGTCTAGTCTACTGTATACCATCAGGTGCAGTGTGCTTTTGGCTTGCTCCGTGTATTGTTCTCTTAAGGCTTCATCCAGACGAGCTATTAGGCGATATAAAGTTGGTTTCCAAGAGAAGAGATTAATGTAGTTTAGGTCAACATCCACCTACTCAGCATGTTCTAACCAGTATTTAAACCATCCACTTCGGGATTGGATTGTTTGATGAACTACTTTTTTGGGAGACGATAAACTTTGAATATCCAGAGCTTTGGGGATGTAATCGACCTGCAGCTTAAGTGTTTTTATAAATAAGGGCGATAGAGATTCCAACATAATCATGTAGTTTGGCGTACTCGAAGGAAGGTGGAAAGTCCGTTTAATGTAAAATCTAAGCAGTTTTTCCACTTGTTCATATTTCTGACCTCCCCAAGCTTGCGCCGCATAAAACATAACTAATTCCCATACAGCTTCGAAGACCCTGAATTTACTGGAATGCGTAACTTCCTTATCATTAAAACATTCCTTCCATTCTACGTTTATAGCTGTTTTCGCCTTAACAAGTTTGTCAGTGAGATGTTTTTCCATGCTCAAGTTCTTAGTAAGGCAGAATCATAGATTTTTGTTTTCTTTCACCAACTCTACTCTTTCACCATTATAGTGCCATTGCTGACTTGCACCCGATCTTTCTTCGCCATTCACAATCACTTTGGATTTACTTTAATTTATCACTAGCTTCCATCTTTTACAATATTCAGCAAGCTTTTCTATCATTAGCTGAAGGGACTGCGGTGTATACGCGAGTAGGACAATGTCGTCAGTGAAAAGAAGAGCTTTAAAATTAACGCCTGCGTACTCGATTCCTGCTGGTAATGCTTCGACGATATCATCAATGAAGAGTGCAAACAAGCTTGGACTGAGTGCATAGCCCTGTCTTACTCCTGAATTCGTTTGGAACAGCATTGGCCATTCCACGCTGATGCTTTGGTAGTCTTGTATAAATTTTCCAATACTGTACCGAACTTAAGCGACATCTAACTGGTAAAGCTTGTAAAATTGGGCACGGTGTCGAAAGCAGCTTCGAAATCAACGAAGAATGCAAATAGTTTCTTATTTCTCCATAGAAACGAGCCAGCAATCGAGCGGAGTACAAAACTGTGATCGACGGTGAAGTATCCCGATCTGAAGCCAGCTTGGAACTCACTGAGCAGATTATTACAGTGTATCCATTCATTTAAACCGCTGAGCAGAATCGAAGTAAATATCTTATATGACGAGTTCAAAAACGAGATTCCTCTATAGTTTTCCGGAACTTCAGTGGTTCTTTTCTTGTGGATTGGGAAAATCAAGGCAACGCTTAACTGGTTTGGATTGTATTCACTTTTTATTTCGGTTTAAATCATGTTTTTATCATTTATTCCCCAACTGGGCTATGAGTAAGTAGTACGAAAAGAAGGGCAACACTTTTTTTGCTTATCAAATTCATTTAACCTACTTATACACTTTAATATTTGTAGACATGTAAAACCTTCTATTTGAAGCATCGCGAATAAATCTAAGTCTAAGAGAATACTTTTTGATATTTACCTTTTTGTGACTCATGTTTTTCCACTTTCTCAACATGGTCCCACCCCAAAGCCGACTTATCCACACGATCTGATTGTACGCCAAATTTACCACCAAATCCTGTAGCATAGTCTTTTTGGGAACTATGCTTTTCAGTTTTCTCATTGTAATCCCAATTCACTGCTGATTTATCCACACGATCAGATTGCACTCCAAATTTTCCTCCAAAACCGTCGCTATAGTCCTTCTGTGAGGCATGCTTTTCAACTTTGCCCACGTAATCATGCCCCATAGCTGATTTGTCCATTCGATCAGTCTGTACCCCAAATTTACCACCATAGCCGTAGCCAGGATTCAATTCCTCCAATTCTTTTTTCTTTCTATCTTGATCGGATTTTTCTGTTTCTTCACGTAACTGTTGCATGCTGAAAAAAATATAATAATTTATATTGAACTCTCTCTTTCGTGTTTCCAAGAAAAGCAAAAACACTTACTTTATTGATCCAGCAGTTCGACCACTGCCTTCAATGGTCTTTGAGCCCCACCGTTGCTCTTGTTCGGTGACATCGTTTACAAAATCCGGATCGGTCTCCCAGTCGTCGTCATTGTCGTTGCTTTGTTCGTTTTGAATTTGATGACCCGCAGAAGCTTTCCACATGATGAAAGTTGTAATTTATCTTTTATCTTTTTATTGTACTAAAAAAATGAATTGATGATAAGCCTTTGACAGGGATTAGGGGAGTGGCATTCGATTATACTGATGGCTTCTCCTTATCCTATTTAAATCGCTGGAAATACGATTATACAAGCGATATAACTTTAACAAACTTTATGGCTATTTACAGATTATTCTAGTGGCAATTTACAAAAATTAATGGAAAATAATTTAAACGAAACTATAGGATGTTTTAAGGAGAAATGCAAATGATTCACTTTTTGTATGAGAAAAATATCTCTTTGAACAGCGTGTGACAGATCATTGACACTTTTTTTGGTTTTGTAGTTGGTACTACTGGCAAAAATATTTTCTTTTACAAATTGAGTGCGTTCAGATGAATCTCATTTTAAGGTTGGTCTTAAACTAAAATTATTTGTCCAATGTTTTAAAAAAACAGTATTCATTGAGTAAGCTGCTAAGGGAATTCTAACATTTATATCAAATGAAGGTGTCAAAAAATGTTATCTTTAGGAACCTGACATCCTCTAGACAGCCAAAGTCACCGTTCAAAGCAATTGTTTTACTGTGGGAAAAGAGTTCATTGAGCAACTAAGTTAATGGGAGTTTTCTTGTTTTCGAAATTTTGTAGCCTGCAACTTAAGAGGTCTGTATCCTCTAAAAATATGTCATTTTCGCTAGAATTGGTCAGTTAAAAAATGTGTATTTCTTTATGAATTGTTCTACAAATTAAAAACCACGTATAAATATACATTAATTAAGTTTCTTAAAGTTGGCAAAAAAAAGTAAGTTGCTTTTCTTTACAAACTAGTAGTAGCAGAAAATCGATTTGCATATTTGTTTTAAAAATTCACAAAGTATAGAAGTTATAATAATATACAAAGACATATATGGGCATTTCCACAGTATTTTTAACTTTCATGTTACCACAGTATATTAAGCCTTAGAAATGAAATTGGCACTTTTTAAGTGGATAGATTTTCGTATCATGACTTATTTCAATTATATAACTTACTTTTAACTTGATTGGATTAAAATTTTTAATTAAAATTAATAAAAAATAGGCTTAAGTATTGCAAATTTCAAGCGTACCAGATGCAAATTTATTAAGTTTTATTAACAAAAAACATTTCAACGACCTTTGAAACAACTTAACATCATTAATTTATAATTATTTATAATATACACTGATAGAAAAACCTCGAAATAAAGGTGTGCTACCATTTAAAAAATAGTACAAAGCAATTAAATTAGAGTACCTCCGTTTTTACAAATATTAAAATCTGATCTTTTTCTCTATATAACTTTTTCAACGATCGATTCTGGTAGTATTTTAAAGGCTTAAATTATTCTCTATCAATCAATAAATCAATAAAATTTAATTAGATCATGTGCCTCTATTTAAAAATAAAAAATGGCATTTTAAAGTTTAGAATTGAAAACGTGATTGGTATAGAATATGTGATTTTTTTAGCGGCACACCTATCGATAAGATCTTACAGAAAAATAAATGATTGTGAATGATAATTTTACGAATAATCAATAGTAAAAAAAAGCCGTTAATCGAAAATTTTAAATTTCAAAGTTTGTACGACAGTACAAAATCAAATTTTTGTATGAAATTAGGGTTTTTTATTCAATGCACACATCTCCCATTCACTGCACAGAACGGAGGATATTTTTTAACGATGTTTCAAAATGAATCACGCAAGTATTTTCTTATTATTTAGATGAAAAACAATCAAGAAAATCTTTGTTTATAGATGTGCCTCAAAATAAAAAAAAAAAAAATTCAATTGTTGAAAATGAAAGATTCTGTGGAAATGCCTATATGTGTTCTTATTATAGTTTTTATCTCAAAAAGAAAACTGAAGGAGGTAAGCGATTACTTTTTTAAATGCTGGGTTGATAATCTGTTTGCTATAGTTCACCACCATGCGCACGAAATTCGACAGAAAAAGAAAACTGGGCTCAGAAGACAGTCTTGTTTGAAATCGATCCGTTAATTTTGATTTGAAATGAAAATTATATACTGATCGATCGGAAATCAAACAAAGAATTTTTTTTAGTGTAATTGCGTATTTGTTTTTCTTAAAAGCCTAGTACGCTGCTGATGGGAAACGAAAATTCCCATACAAAAATGACATGACGAAATCGTAAACCAGAAATTTCGCTGTGCTTTTCATTTTTCAGTACGCTGCTGGATGACGGAAAGTGACATTTTAGTGGAAAGCTGTACTAGATTTCTTTGTAGAATTCTCCACTCTTTTCGTTTTCCACTTTAACCAGCCAAATAAGGCAAATGGTTTTCCTGAATCTTCGTCTTCACATAAAAGTTCTTTAGTTGAGGCAAAAGAAATGCACGAAAAGTTAGAAGCACGAAAAGAGGCATAAGAAGTACAAAGCTGTCCGTTCCGATCATAAAAAAGTTGGATCTATTGATAAGCGCTTTTGGACTCGAAGTCAATAACTAATAATTTATTCAGTTTTTTTAACTCAAGATGTGATTTTTTTAGCTCGTAAGTTTATGAATGGTGTCTTTTTAGTTTGTTTATTGAGTTAAGTTTTTTTTTATTATTTTTTTTAGTTTTTAATGCGAAGATCATACATAAGATCTAACAATGATGCAACAGATTTTTGTTTAAACTTACTAATTGTACATTTTTTTAATGATATCCTTTGCGATTAAGGTAGCAGTTCTCTATTTCAGCTTTTGGTTTTTTTATGCGAACATGAGTACAGTCTATAGCTCCAATAACACCAGCAAAACCAGCTCTGTTGTAAAATCTATCAATAAAAACAACAAACTTATTTTTTAAATACCTGCTATAGATTTAAATTTACCTTTGTTTTATGACATCGTATTCCTCTACTGATGGAAATTTAATCAATTTCGGCATAAGATACTTTTGTAAAATAACAGATATTTCTTTTACTGAGCGAGAGACCATCGTTATGCTGATCGGTACTGAAAAATCTTGTCCGATATCCCTTTGAAAGGACCAAGTTGCAAAAAAATGCAAAGCAGCACACATTCGAATCGGCTTAGGAATAATGGTGTTTCGAACCCCTGTTTTCATATAGAAACTTAATTCCTCTAACAAAACATTAGCTGTGGCTTTTGTGAGGCGGTAAAGATCACGAAATCTCTGTTAAGGCATTTCAAACGCATTAGTGGTATCTCGTAAATGACGCCTGTGAATGCGCATCATATTTCTATTGTCACTTTGTTCACTAATTATAAGCACACAATACATTTCACTCGTTTTGAAAAATTTAACTACTGCAAAATAAAAAACTTGAGCACTTCAACCTTTTCAATATAAAAGAAAAAATAATTTTTAGTTAAAATGTGAACAAAATTAGGGCTGTCAGTTTAAGGGAAATGTAAACATTTCTTCAATTGGGAACTGGATACTATGGTTTTCTCACAGGGGTGTTTTCGCATCATGTTATAGACACAGTTCATTTTCCAATATAGAGAAACGATGAAATTTTTCGTGTAAGTAAAAGTGTATAACTTCTTACTATTCATTACGAATGATCTCGAGATAGATATATATGTCAAGGAAAAATATGAGAGTAATGTATGCCAAATGCGAACTGCTTATTTGAGAAAGCGTTTCGCATAAAAAGAATTACTCTGGGTGGATTTGTCAATACCTCGCAAAATCCGCGAAAAAAGTTGGAATAGGTTGAAAAACGGACTGAAGCCAATACTTCTGGCGTGTCAGTCGTAAGCATTTACCATATGCCACGAGCTCTACCAGAAATCTGTCATTGCAGTTGTTTGAAATTTAAACGCAAAAGCAGTAGAAGAACAAGTTTTTTGGACATAAAATACAATATAAAAATAATGTTCTAGACAAAATAACTCTGCCAATAAATTTGTATTTGTAATCAAAAGAAAACGGTGGAATACCCATTCAAACATCTTATCAGATTAATTTCATTGAAGGCTAGCTCCATTATAAAACATTGAGCCTAAAATGGATTTGAAAAAGTCTTTCAAAATTGAATAGAAACTTAAGGTGGAATTAATGCAGAAATATAGAGCGAAGCCGATATGTGTCGAAACACGAAACTGCACCAGTGGCAATTCTTTCTTACTTCCTATAAAATACTATATATAATACAAGTATTCACGAAATTGTATTGAAATAAACCAATAACCTAAAATAATCTTAACATAGACTTATACGAGCGGGTAATGCCCATGATTGGCTGTGAGCCATTTGGACCGGTCTAAATTTTCCCGGAGTAGATACACTACCAAACCATAGCTAATTTAACACATTGATTGTATTTATATTTTTATTTCGACCACAAATTCCGTTAATTCGTTCAAAAAACATCTTAAAATTATGAAACTTGTAAGCAGTAGGTTATGTCATGTCCGATAACGACATAACCGCATATAATAGAAGTTGCCAACTGACACAGAAAAATATATAAAGAAGGAAAGGGACATTAAGAATTTGTTTTCTTGAACTTTTGTATAACATAGCGTGTGATAGTTCGTTAGGCGACGAGATAAGACTGTGTAAACAGACAGAATTAGTAGTATCCGTAACCCGTAGCGTGATGGTTTGTGCGTTGGAATGTCATGGGGTCTCGGGTTCAATCCCTGCCTGTACCATTAACTTTTTCACGGGTACTGCCTCTTGCGAGGAATTGACAAATCTTCCAAGAGTAATTCTCGTTATGAATAAGTGCTTTCTCAAATTAGACGTTCGGATTTGGCATATAAACGGTAGGTCCCTTCCATCTCTGACAACATTACTCGCACACAGGAATGGTTGAGAGTTGTAAGTCACTAGGCCCTGGTTCTACATGGACTGTTGCGTAATTTAAAACAGACAGAATTACTAAGCTCGTTGATTTCCCACTCACGGCGGAACCGAGCTCTTTGACTCTTTGATTTTTCAATTGCTGAAAATCCAAATGGATCAACACAGCCAAAGCGAGCCATCTCTGTTATCCTACACAAGGTCGATTTTGGATCCACTCGGGTACATTTGAATTTTTGGCTCTGTCATAAGTGGCTATCTTAAAAAGAGAACGTGGCAATAATTAAGTATACAGTGTTTATGCAAAGTTTTAAAACTGAGACATAAAACATAGTTGCTTGCACCGCACAGTTAAAAAGATATTTAAATTCAATTCTTGAATAAATATTAAGCAAAACGTAAAGCAAGCAATTTAAAAATAAAGAAGAAATGTAAAGCTTTTGTTAAACTTGAAAAATTGTTGCAACACTAAAGCAGACAAATATTTTATAACAAAGATAGACATATTCATCTTCACTATCATCTTCATCGGATTTTTGATTCTCTGTCTCTATCCAACCAGTGTTATTTTATTATGATGCATCCTTTTTTTGGAAACCGAATATATCATTTTTTCATTCTTTTTAAAAATAGTTAGTTGCTGACAATAATCATTGGTTTGTTGGTAGAGCCAAGAAACTTTAAGATCCATTGTATACTAAGGACTTTTTGAAAGCAAATTTCAGCAACTCTAAGCAACTTTAATTGTTCAATAACTCAGTTGACTAACGGGTGCTCTCCCATATAAGCCAATATGGTACTGAACTCTGAACATTGTATATATATTTACTAGAAAATATATATACAATGCTCTGAATAACTTTAATTAACTCGGTGATCAATTTTGAGTTATAATATTTTGTTTCTATTCTGAACGTATTCCTATTTCAACTCAGCGTGTAACTCGAATTGCACATGCAAGAGCACACTCATAGTGTGCATACACCTTAAGAATTTTATCTTTCATCGCCATATAGGATACCTTGCAAAATGTTTTTTAATGAAAACTTCTATACCCAATACTCGACTTATTGCATTCAATTAATAAAAGATTTCATTAAAATTTGAAGAAAAACCTCAACAATTAAAAAAAGATTTTTGTTCCGAAATTCCAATTTCAAGCGGTTTCCATAATTTCATTCAATTCAGTTTCATTCCAACCGGTTCGCCATCTTTGAAAACGAAACCCCACTTCCGTCCTTCTGACTTTCGGATCGGCCATTTCTTTCCGTGCGGTTCTTAAACATGACTGGTTTAAATAACAGGGTAAGTCGCGATTTTTTCATAGAAAAACTATGTTAAATTGCCTACAAATTGGATAAAATTGTAGAGAAAATAAAGCATTATTGTGTTGTGAAAAAATACTTTCAATAAATTTGTGTTTTTCGTGGAAAAATGTTGAAAAACTACACGCTTTGACAATCTTGTATGGGGTGTTACACGTGCAAGTACACTGGGTCATTTACAAAATTTTTATTTTTCGTGAAAATGTCCAACCACTAGAGAAAATTTTCAACACAATAGTTTTATTTTCTAAAGGAACAGTAGTTTGAATGCAAGAAATATTAATTTTGTGATTTTAACTTGCAGGCCGTTGTTATCGATGGTCGTGGCCATTTGGTCGGCCGATTGGCATCTGTAGTTGCTAAATACCTGCTGCAAGGCGGCAAGGTCGCTGTTGTACGATGCGAGGAGCTTAACCTCTCCGGACACTTCTACAGGAACAAAATAAAGTACCTGTCCTACCTGCGCAAGAGGTGTAACGTTAACCCTGCCCGTGGTCCTTTCCATTTCCGTGCCCCATCAAGGATTTTCTACAAAGCTGTAAGAGGTGAGTTTGTTTCTAGTCTTTAATTTAAGGAGGAGGCCCAGTTCATTGTTTATAATGATGATTATACTATCTTACCTACATTATTTGATTGTAAACCATGAAACTATATCTTTCTGACGTCAAAATCGCTTCCAAACAAATGTTTTAATAAATTGGACACATGTTAATAAGTTTCTTTTTTTGTTTCTTTCCAGGTATGTACTCGAACTAGATCATTGCTATTGCATTGTCGCTTACAATGATGTTATACACATCTTACCTACATTATTTGAAAGAATCATGTAACAAAAACCGAACTGAGAGCACCCACTCGCGTTACCTACATGAAACATTCAGTGATTTGGAACCTTTTACTAACATATCTATGTTTTCGTTTCTTTTCCAGGCATGGTACCACACAAAACCAAGCGTGGACAAGCTGCTTTGGCTCGTCTTCGTGTGTTCGATGGTATTCCACCACCATACGACAAGAAGCGTCGCGTTTGTGTACCAATCGCTATGCGAGTGCTGACCCTCCGTTCTGACCGTAAATACTGCCAAGTCGGTCGTCTGTCCAGCGAAGTTGGATGGCATTACCAGGACGTTGTCAAGAGTCTGGAGAGGAAGCGCAAGGCTAAGTTGCGTGTGACATTGAAACACAACAAGATCATGAAGAAGTTGACGGTCAAGGCACGCGAGAATATTGCAAAGGCAGCCGAACCCTTCAACAAGATCATTCAGTCTTATGGTTACGAATGTTAGTTCGTATCTCGTACTGTAATGTGTTATTTTTAAATATGGTAAATAAATTAAAAGAGAAGAATTTTTCATATTTTATTTGTTTTGTTTTTTCTTTTTTTTCCGATCGATTTAAAAAATTATTAATACATAAATTAAAATGAAAATGATGTTGAGTTGGAGATAAAACTTTATCCAAAGAAATATTAGGCTTAACAAGATTAGACCGAAAATTAGAATCTCGTTGGATATTTAGCAGCATAGCTTGATACCTAATTTGTTATTCGGATACAAGTGTAAAGTGACCTTACGCCAGCTTTGATAGTTTAGTAAACATATTAATTCCATAGAATAGAGATTCAGATTCTTGTAGAAGCGCTATTTATATGAAATGGATTTATTGCGGTAACACTGCTCATAAACATTTCGTGTTACTCTTGGAGGGGCATTTCCCCTAATTGACTAGAGTTCTTAAGAGGTGGACAATTAACATGTAATGTAGTAATGATATCATAAGCAAACATAATTGAAAAGTACTTACAGCGAGCTTGTAATGTTTTTATTTCAAACAAAAAGCATAGTAAGGTGCTGCGGTCCTCCAATTTAACTTACAAAAAAGCATACCAAGTACAATTTCTTAACATTATTCAGATGTAACTAAATATTTGAATAGTAGGGATTCAAAACGCCAGGAATCCCTGAGAAAATTGTCACTCTTATTAAAGAATCGTACAACAATGCAAGGTGTTTTGTGTTGCACAATGGACAACTTTCCGACTCCTTCGATGTGAGACAAGGAGATGTCTTGTCACCAATTCTGTTTTTGCTGGCGATTGACGATGTGATGACTGCCAAGGTGGGTACAAATAAAAGACACGGTATCCAATGGAGTCTGATTGACAAGCTTCAGAGATTATGCTGACGATATAATATGTCTCGTGGCAAACAACACGGCAGGCTTAAATCAGATGTGTCATTCGCTGCAATTGAATGAAGAGGTGGCTGGCTTAAGGATTGACACAAATAAGACCAAAGTAATGACCAAGGTCCAAAGAACACAAGTTATTCTAAGGCAGGGTACCATAGAGGAGGTCGAGCAGTTGAATTATCTTGGAAGTTTGATAGCTCTCGATGGCGGAACGGACCTGGATGTTAACAGTAGAATAAACAAAGCCCGTAGTGCATTTGGAATCTTTTTTTCTGCGTGGAACTCTAGCAAAATATCGCTACTCACCAAGTTGAAACTCTTCGAATCCAACGTTAAATCAGTGCTGTTATATGCCTCTGAAACATGGAAATTCTCTGCCAACATCTCTAGCAGACTACAAGCTTTCGTTAACCCTTGTCTGTGAAGATTCGGTGGCCGCAAATTATTTCTAACGTTGAGCTGTGGAATAGGACCGGACAGAAAAAATTGGACGTAGACATCATGCAACGAAAATGGAGTTGGATAGGCCATACACTGAGGAAATCGGACGACAATATAGCAAAACAATTTCGATTGCTAATGTATGCGGATCACATTGCGCGTATAGCTGATAAGCCAGAAATACTACAAGGCATGATAAATAAGATGACAGAACGGTAGAATCTTGTTATAAACCTGGAGAAATCGAAAGTGATGGAGGTGGACGACTATATGGCTAACTTCCGGACTAAGCCTAACGGAGCACTTTAAAGAACGAGCTGAACAAGCTAGACAGAGCTAAAATTTTACGTGGAATCGGTTCATCACTAATAAAGATGTTAAATTAACTTCTAAGATCCAAGTGTGCCACCTAACTATGTCTTGAACCTTAAATGCCAGTTGAAACCTGTCTTTGAATACACGATGAGATATCATATGTACTATGTGGGAGGAGTTCTCAGTGCTTATGCAAAAATTTTTAGCGAAGCTGGTAGGATTGAAAAGAAGATTTTCTGGTTTAGGAGTTGGAAAAATAGCTTCAATGGGGAAGATGTTGAACAGTTGGATGAGATCGACAAAACTCTGTGTAAGCTGGTTGTGGATGGCGTAGCAGTTAAAATTATCGAGCGCGAGCACTTAGATTCTCTGCAAAGAGCACAACAAATGAGAACACATAGCTTATACCATTTGATTGATTATACTGCTGGTGAAGTTTACGTCTCGGATGACTGGGATGTCTCCAAAATTCGCTGGATACTGAAAGCAAGAGCAGGGCTTATTATACTCAATGGAACACGAAGGACAGAAACTGAAAATCTAAACTGTACTCTCTGCAATTCAAACGAAGAAAAGACCCTTTCACATTTTGTAGGAACTTTCCCAATTTTAAGATGTATTAGCTGAGAGACATTAGGAAGTGGTTCCCTTTATACGAACACCATAACAGATTTCTTAAAAGGAATAAAGGATTGGAACTGCATCATCAAATACTTACAAATAGCACTGAATTATCGCCAACTCATAAATGAATTTAACAACTAGAATTTGAAACGTATCTTAATTATATTTTTGCCCTAAAAATAATCATAAATCTAGGGAAGTTTTTAGAAAAAATTGTAATTGATTGCGACAGATGACAAAAGTCATTGTTGAACCTTTTTATTTAAAGAAATAACAACACATTTGTTAAATTATTACTAATTCAATTTAATGTATGGATAAAGTGAAATAAACAACATTACATACTTACTATAGGAAAACAATCCGTCCAATGGAATCCTCAGGGTCAGACCAAAGACAACTTAGAGGTCATCAGTTTTGAAGGAGGCTCGGTCTCAAGGTATTCAATCGTGGCAACAGCTGAGGTCAGTTGCGGTGAATCGGGATAGGTAGAAGGATGTTGTTGCTGCCCTATGCTCCAGGAGGAGTTAAACGTTGCTGTATTTGCAGCCAGACAACATATATAAGGATTCAAAACTTTACAGCAATACTGAAGTAGGTAATGACCTTACCAGAGATTTATAAAAAATAGTAAAGTGAAGATCCTGAGCTATTTTTTTTTTACAACACCCAACATCTGTGGTGACATTCTGTATCGCACAAGCGAATAAACGTTTTCGTTTGTTCGAAAGATTTGCTTCATGTAACATAAAAAACGAAAGTTTTCGTTCGCACACGAGAAAGAAAAAAAAAGAAATGATACGTAAATATATTGCCTTTTTGACCGATAGTGAAAAAGAAAATAAGGATTCGGTCATTCGGAGTTACTGAACTTGCGAAGTGTAAGAAAAAATCTTAGAGATTTTTCGGATCCAATTACTTTGCAAGATGTGTTTTAATTATTTGTTGGTAATTATTGTTTTAAAATATTTGTTTAAAAAATTAGAGCTTCATTCAACGATTTCGGTTGAGTAAAATAGCCTTCAAGTACGTGTTGGATAATATACGCATAAAAACAGGGACACGACTAACATACATTCCTCCAATTTTGAGACTTTGCTCTACTTTAGAGATACTGGGTGGATGAAATTACCAATGGTCATTGGTCAGTTGGAAATGATTTCGTTTGCCCTATCGCACAGAGTACTCTGTCAAAAGTTTTTGGCGAGTACTTGATATCCTTGGAAGATTAAATTTGTTCGGAATGGATCAATTGGTCATCCGATTTTAAAGAGGACGAAACAAAAAGTTACTTTTTCAACAAGTATAAAATATTAACATATATTTTGGAGTTTTCATGTTTCTTGTAAAGAAAACAGATATGTTGGTATATGTTTATGATCTCCAATTTTCTCAATTTTAAAGTTATTGGCTGTGTTGATGGCACCCAAATAAGTTTAATCTGGCCAACTGAGAACGAAGAAATGTTCTACAATCGAAAGGGATACCACAGTATAAATACGACGATTGTATGTAAAAATATAGATATTACCTGAAATTTAAATCAATTGAGTATGCATATCTGGTATATAATTTTCCACAGATAAATGATCACAAGTACCGAGTAATTGCAGTTTCTGCTAAATATGGGGGTGCTACTCACGATTCATTCGTATGGAGTAGTCGGGTATTAAAAATGAACTTCAAGCAAGATATAGTATTAGAAGAAATTCTAAATTACTTGGTATTATATAGATAAATCTTTCTATGATTTTTTTCAAATCGTGTTTCAAGGTGGCAGTGGGTATCCGTTCGAACCCTGGCTACTAAAACAGTACAGAAAGGTAAGAGATCATGACAAAATACACTTTAACACAGTTCACGCTAGAGCACTCAAAATAAATGAGCGATGTATTGGTACCTACCTATTCTGAAAGGTGTTATTCAAAACTTATTATTAATCAAATAAAAATTATACTAAGCATTTTTAGTTCTCTTAGGCAGGTGTAGGTGCTTGCTCCTTGAAAGGAAAAGTAGATAGAGTCTCAGTGTGTCAAAGTATGTGCTGCACTTCACAACATTTGCATCTACTATAAAGTTCCTGTGATCGAAACATTTTGTGAGGATGAAGCACAATACCATTGAGAGGCGGAGGATAGTAACAGATTATCCTTAAAAAAAAACTGCAGACAAAATTCGCAACAGAACTAAACGTTCATTAGTTCAAAGATCTTAACGATTTCTTTTTAATTTCATAAATATAGTTATAAACATTCAACAAAACATAACGAAGTAATAAGTAGTTTCCTGAGATCAATTCCCATGTATATATGTACACATCAGAAAACAATGAAAAAACAGAAAACTAAATACCTTCACGATATCTAAGGGCGATTTTGTTCACTAGAAGTTGAACATAACTTGGGGATTTTTATTGTCAACTTGAGAATTCGGTGGAACAGATGCAGAAAACTTCAAAAATCGAAAAGGGTGGTTCTCGTTGAACGTCCAGACGGTGTCTGCAGCTAATTTAAAAATTAACGGTATCGTGGCTCGGTGGCAGGTACAGCTTATGCGTTTGGAAAAGGCGGTCTCTAGTTTTGGCAACTGGATTGAGGTGTAGGCTTGACACTGTTCAATCAGTAATAGTGGCTTGTGCCGTTCTCCATAACATTGCCATCGACCAAAACGAATCGCAATCGGCATGTTTTTGCTTCTCTTCCGATAACTTACTTTGAATTTCACCTCTGTCCATTTTTCGTCGACGGCATTGCAACAACGGGTTTATCGTCTTCTTTAATTTTGAGGGATTCACCCTCTCCCAAGGTTCATCACCTTCTGGACCTTTAACTGACAATGGCGACTCTGCATTTTGGTTTTTGGTCGTTTTGTTTTTGTTGGCCGTTGTATAGTCACTATCACCTACTACCGCAGGAAGACCTAATGTCAAAGTAGTCAAAAGAACAGATAATTCTTGCATAGTTTCGCTTAATGGTGGTGGTTCTTTTTTAGGTGGTCCACCACCTGTCTTTTTTGCATCTCTTGAGAAACAAAATGCTCGATCTCTTAACGTTTGCTTTATTTTAATATACTTTTCACGAAAAGATTTTAGATTTCGTTCCTTTAAAAAATAAAGAGATACATAGTACGATATGAACATACAAAATATCTCATCGGGTACTTACACATCCGGTGCAACATTGAATGCACGTGTTATTTTCTCCCATGCCTTTTCTTTATCACGATTGGTTACCTTGTCTGTCTTTTTATTTTCTATCACTGATTTGTATAAAAGAGCATTTTTAACTAACCAATCCTCCTCTTCGGGAGTATAAAGCACTTTAGACATTCTTTTTGTCGTTTCCTTGATATTCATGTTTATTATTTTTTTTTATTAATTTTAAAATCAAAACATCAACAGCTCGTTTGCTTTTCAAATTAAAAACTGACATAATTTGTATTGACTGTCACAAATATCCCAAGGATATTTTCAAAACTGAAAGTTGGCCAACTTTTGTTTTTCAAACTCGAGAGTTATGAAAAAAATAGTGAACATAATAGATTCTTAACTTTTGTTTTAACTCTTGAGTTAAAGTGAACTCTCAAGTTTGTCAACTTGAGAGTTTGCTTCAAGTTAAGCAATAGTGAACAAAATCGCCCTAAAGCTTGTTGTTTTAATATCTGAACTTCCTTCGGTTTGATATCTCGTATTTCTAACAATACGTCGACGACTTTTTTGTAAACGGCTTCACTGGAATTTGCCGAGTTCTTATTGAACAAGTATAATCATATTGAGGCAGGAATGACAGATTAACATCTAGAATAACTTTCTTTTTATTGATTAGTCTCGTTAGAATTATGTTATTAATATTGAAGCCAAAGATAAAGTCACTTTAGTATTTGACATTTTTCTTCATTCAAATGAAGATTTTTTATCCTGCACCAATTTAAACAGGCCTTCTAGCAGAAGACTTTAATCCGATAGGCACATAGTAGATCTTGAGATCATCGTCAAAAACGAGAAAGTCATAATTTTATAAAATGTTAAAGATTCAAAACTTTTTATAAAAGATAAACTTATACCAAAGGAAAGAAAAATAATTTTTTAAGTTTTTTAAAAATCGGCCTTTTTTGTAAACGGCTTCACTGGAATTTGCCGAGTTCTTATTGAACAAGTATAATCATATTGAGGCAGGAATGACAGATTAACATCTAGAATAACTCCGAAGTCTTTTTATTGATTAGTCTCGTTAGAATTATGTTATTAATATTGAAGCCAAAGATAAAGTCACTTTAGTATTTGACATTTTTCTTCATTCAAATGAAGATTTTTTATCCTGCACCAATTTAAACAGGCCTTCTAGCAGAAGACTTTAATCCGATAGGCACATAGTAGATCTTGAGATCATCGTCAAAAACGAGAAAGTCATAATTTTATAAAATGTTAAAGATTCAAAACTTTTTATAAAAGATAAACTTATACCAAAGGAAAGAAAAATAATTTTTTAAGTTTTTTAAAAATCGGCCTGTATATATTAAAAATGTGTGTTAGTATCTGAGCTAACACAATTGTACATTGTCTCAGTAAAAAGGAGGACTTTTGCCCGGGTCTTCCCTTTTTTTAAAATTACATTCAATAAAGCACCCTCTATTTCATTTTGACATAAAACAAGTGAACCAAACGACAACTTCCTTAAGCCTGATGGAAGACCGTAATTTGAAAAAATGTCTGAAGAACGAATTGATTGAAAATATATCACAAATAAGTAGAATATTTCATAAACTTCACTTTATAGAGCTACTGAAGAATACAAGTCGAAAGCATACTTCATTCTTTTTTCATTTTCAAAACCCCTTTAAAATCAACTAGAAAAGAAAGACAATTTAGTATCAGTCATAAATGTTTATGTTTAAGAAAGAGTAGTTTAAAATATTTACAAAACATATTTGTCATACATAATCCAAAGAAACCTGAAGGTGTTTAAAAAGTTGTGAAGAAAAATGGCCTGAGTCATGAATTTACATCAGCTCAAAGCTTATTTGACCCATCGTATATTAACAAGTTTATGAGAGAATAGTTCGTCGTCGTTTTCGAATATTTGTATCCAAAATTGACTACAGGTTTTCTATAACATTCAAATCCGGAGACTGTGCTGGGGGTTTTATGACGTGGCGACAATTATAAATCAGCCATGTTTGGAAAATTCCTGAAGTATGTTTCTGGTCGTTTTTTTGATAAAACCGAAACGAGCGTCTTATGCCCAATTGTTCTGCACTTTGGAGCTAATTTTTGTTAAGGATGTTGAGGTACACCATTTTATCCATTGTACTCTCAATGAACTCCAAATTCCCAACACCGGCTGCTGACATGCAGGCCCAAAGTATGACATTACCATACCACATATGCTTCGCAGTTGCTCTGAGATTTTTGTCCTTGAGTTCTGTATTTGGTTTGCGCCAGACATAAGATCGCCTTCGGATACGAAAATGTTAAACTTAGACTTAGACTAGTCCGCAAATATAATTTGCTCCCAAAATGTGTTCTTTTGCGAACCTTTGAGGATTATCTCGGTTTTTCTAGTTAAGGAAAGGCTTTTTTCGGGCAACTTTCCATTAAACTCGTTATTCTTCAAAATGCGTCTTATGGTTTCGGGAGAGCAAGACTTTCCGAGCTCGTTTTTCACTAGTCAGTTTTCAGTTTTTTTCCAAACAGTTTTCAAAAACAAAACGGTGGACTTTGGCCTTGACCGTGTCGTCTGGAATATTGACAATTTCCGATATTTTCCTCCGAGAATGTCCATTCCTGTGATGAAACCGGGCAATTTCACGTTTTTCGCTTTCTCATGTTAAAAAAACGTGCTGCCTTTATGAAAAATGACTAAAACTTGTAATTTTATTTGAAAATATAACAACTTAGAGACTGACATAATAAACACCGATACACCCTTGTGTTTTGATTGAGCTCTCTCATTAAATACCGTGGGTCAAATAAGCGGTGTCATTGGAAAATCTTATTATTATTATTATTATTTCGTTTTTCTTAGGTAAAATTTAAGATTTCAAAAAAAAGGTTAAATTATTATTTTAAAGATCAAATCTTAATTAAAGTTCCTGCGTTTTTACTTTTTTAATAAATTTTGTTGTTTAGGAAGATACTCAGTTGTACATGCAATTGCATTATGATATGAAGACTCAATTGGCGGACTACTAGAGATAGAATGTGAGCCGACTACACAAATTTTAATTACACTTTTCTTTAAGTTTTTGAAAATAGTTTGTTGTTTATGGCAAAGAAAAAACCGGAAGATACTATAAAAACTGAATTTCGAAGATTCAAACATAACAAAAAAAGTAATTGGGGGCTACTACTGACTCCATCACCGTACACAGGTGTACCTATCATAAAGATTTTTGAGGGTGTGGCTAAGGGTTTGCCGAATAAACAAAGATCCATATTTCGGTGGCTTTTGTATTATATTATTTTTGTGAATTTAAGTGCAATGCATTTCATCCAGATATGACAGTTAGGCTCATCAATTAGAAACGTTCTTCCATAACTTTCTATGACCAAAAATTGTATAATTGTTTTTAAAAAGAGTGCGTCTTAAAATGAGCTAGTAATATTGTGGTTTCCTTATATGGATGCCCTGCATTAGCCTTCGATTCGTTTATGTTTTCCCCTTTTTCCTTTTCAATTGTAATTTTGTTGATGCTTTCATTTCATGAAATCTTAGTTATGTTGAAGAAGTCAAAATACACTAGTTACATGTTTGGGCTTTGGAAAAACAATTTACAGGTCGCATTCGAAAAGCTAGTGGCTACGTAGTCAAGGGGTTCTGATTGGCTAAATCTAGCTACAAAAGTAGTTGAAATTTCCCCTCCGACGTAGTGTAAAAATTTCGGCTAAAAAGTTAGTTGGCACTGATTTTGACGTTTCACAATCAGCTGTTGAAAAAATTTAAAAAAGATACAAACATTTCAAAATGAAACTTATTGTGCAGTATTTAGAAATAAATTACGAAATAGAGGCAGATGAAGAAATTTGCAATAAAATCTTAACAGGTAATGTTTTTTAAGTGCAATAAACAAAACAATTCACTTAACAATTTTGTTTCAGATCCAGTGTATGCCGCAGCATTCATGGAACAAAATTTGAGTGCACAAAATGCAGAACATACGGAGGAAGGTAAATTTGAGTTATTTTGAAAAATCTTAAATTATTTCAATGTAGTAAGCTAAAAAATATATCTAACAATATTATTACAGATTCAGTGTCTACTCCAACAAATCTTGATTATGCACAAGAAAACACAGGCAATATAGAGAAAGGTAAAATTAAATTGTCTCTTATTTAAAAAAAGAATACCCTATTCATAAAGATTTAATTTTTTAGAATCTTCTTGGGAGCACCGCACCGTTCTTCTGTTTTTAGAAGAATGTAGCAGGCATAAACATGAGCTAAGAAACCCAAAAATCAGGTGCAGGACGGTGTTCCTTAAAATTAAGGAGGCGATGGAGGGTAAAGGCTACAATTTTAAAGAGAGCTCGCTGGAAAAGAAGCTGGGCAATTTAAAGATAAGGTATAACCGCATCCTGGATAACAACAAAAAAACTTCCACAGGTCGAGGGCGCATGTCCTGGCCCTACTTCGAACAAATGTGCCTAATATATGAAGACGAAGTTAATGTCAGGGATGCGCCTACAGTGAGCTCTCTGAACCCTTCATCGCTGTGTGCTCCCTCGGATTGCACTCCCTCGGATTGCACTCCCTCTACCTCCAAACAAGCAACCCTTCGCTCAAAATTAGTTGCACTGGAGGAGGAAAAGGTGGAAATCGCGCGAGGGGTGCTAAATGAATTGAAGGAAATGCGAGTTCTAAAACAGAAAAGGTTGGAATTCGAGATGCTTAAATACAAGGAAGAAAAAGAAAATAGAACAAGTAAGTTAATATAATTTCTTAAAATATATTCTCCTAATATCATTTTATTTTTTAGATAACTGAGAACTTTGCAGAGATTGGATGGAGAGTTATCGTGTGTATTTTTTGTTAATGAATTTTATAATTTTTGTTTTTAACTGTGATGAAATACTTTTTTTTTAAATGAATTGTTTTTTTTTTTTGTTTAGTATTAAGTGTGTTATTTTTATTTTTAAGAAAGCTTATAGTTAGGTTAAGATTAGTTTATAAGTTTAGTAATAAGATTTTTAGTCATGAAGACAAACTGAAGTTCCTTTTTTTGTAAACAAAACAAAGTACAAATAAAAAAATTAATTGAAAAAAGTACATATTTTATTTTTAAAAATTGTTCAACAAGAAGTTTCTTTTTCTAGCACAGCTGCTTCTTTCTTGGTTTTCCATGTTTTGACTTGAATTTAAATCATTTCCCAGATCGTCATCATTTTCAGATTCGATGTCAGAAAAATTTCCAGATTCATTAAATAAATGAATGTGGTTGTGCAAAATGCAACTAGCTGTTATAATTTTATTGGCCAGCATAGGACTTGAAACATCCAAATATTTCAATCGACGAAATCGGCCTTTGAGAAAACCAAAAGTTCGCTCTATGGTTATTCTGGCACTGCTAAGGCGTGTATTGAAATTGATTTGCCTTTCGAGAAGGTGTCCATTGTCACGGAAGGGAGTTATTAGGTTTTGACCTAGAGGGTAGGCAGCATCTCCTACAAGATGGTAGTCGGCAGGCAAGAATTGAGCCAATTTATCAGAGAGAGGGCTATTTCTAAAAACTCGAGCATCATGTAGTCGACCAGGAGCGCCTACATAAATATCGATGAAAACAGCTCGATGGTCACAAACTCCTTTTAAAGAAATTAATATGTAAATATATTTGTTAAAATTAATATAATATTAAGTGTACCTTGTAAAATAATCGAATGCGTATTTTTTCTGTTGTAGTAGTCTATAGGGTTCTTGACCGGCTGTTTTATTTGAATGTGACACCCATCTATCGCACCAACGATCCCGGGAATATAACCTCCTGATTTTTCTCGAAATACCTTCATTAGAATATTTATGTATGTGTTATTTCAAAATGATGAACTGAATTTGTCAAAAATTTTATGTACACATACCCGGGATATATCATTATATTGGCTTATTGATGGCCACTTAATGTATTGAGCCAAAAGGGAACACAACAAATCCAGAATCTCACAAAATGAATTGTGTGCTGAACTTGGTGCTAAATTGAAACGATCGCCAGATGACAAAAAACTCTCTTGTTTGCTTAAAGTCCAAATAGTATACAAAAGTTTTTTTTCCAACTGATGAACACACTTGAGATTTCCAATCTTTGTCATAAGATCCTTTAAAGAACTAATTAATAACATACTTATATAAACAAAAAAAAATTACCGAAAAACAACTTCGACTCATTCGAAAATGGCACCGGAATTCTTCTAAACTGTAATCTGGAATTACTACTTCATAATAGTTCGTATTCCTTACGCGATCTTCTTTAATGTTTTCTTGAAGTTGGTCAGATAAGGAACCCACTGCGAGGAGATCGTTTACGACAATCACAGCTCTAGCTATTTGGCAAATATATGAAGTGTCTTAAATTGACCACAATTAAACTATTTTACATACCTATGACTTCATCTTCTTCCGAATCGCTCATTTTATCTAATTTTTTGTATTTGTTTTTATTTAATTTAAAAATATTGTTGTTATTTGTTTAAAATTCTTAAAACTTTCTCAAATGTTTCCGATTTTGCGTTTGTTTACTTTTGCATCTGTCATTAATATGACAGCTCAGGATTGACTAGCTTTGTAGTGAAGTTTTGCATTCACAAATCTAGTTGAATTTCGACTACGTAGCCACTAGCTTTTCGAATGCGACCAAAGACCTTGACATTTGTAAATTCAATATGTCTTCTTAATGCAGCGTTTTTCACTTGTGAGGTAAACAAAAAATGTTCAAAATCTGTAATCTAGCTTTAACTAACAAATTTCAGTATAGAATTCTGTTTAAACAAGCTTACAACAATAAAACATCCACTCAAATATTCTTATTTTATAGTTTTTATTTACACACACAAAATTATATAACACATTAGGGAATTTTTAAGTTTATGAAATACTTATCATATTTAAACTTAACGTGGACACATAGCATGACGGCCTCCATCAACAGGCAAATTAACTCCTGTTATAAAGCTGGCACTGTCACTAGCTAAAAATGTTATAGCTGCTGCTACTTCATCGACATTTCCTGGGCGCTGAAGTGCGTGAGTTTGTTTACATTTTTCCAAGAAATTCTTGTAGGTCTCTTCATCCATACCGCCTCTCTTGTGTAATTCAGTGACTATAACTCCCGGATTCACCGAATTGACACGCACTCCCTTCGGTGCCAATTCAAGAGCTACACATTTTGTAAATTGGTCAACTGCCGACTTTGACATGTTGTATGCCACTAGCCCAGGAAATGCTCTCAAGCCACATACACTCGAAATGCTAACAATATTTCCTTTGCTTTTCACAAGATGAGGAACTGTCAGCATAGTTAGCTGATAGATCGAACGAACATTGGTGCCCATAACTCGATCATATTGTGTTAGATTAGTTTCTTCTATTGAGCCATTTTCAATTATACCAGCGTTATTGATAAGAACATCGATTCTGCCATATTTTTCCAAAGTCTGATCAACTATAAGTTTTACGTCTTCTTCATTTGTGACGTCAGCTTTTACAACAAGTGCTTGTTGGCCATTTTCAGCAAGACATTTTTCGGCTGTTTCATTTAATTTTTCTAGATTTCGTCCAACGAGTGTAAGGAGACCTCCAAGCTTAGCAAATCGAACAGCTGTAGCGGCTCCGATTCCAGAACTAGCTCCGGTTATAACAATTACTTTAGTCTTGAATTCCATTTTATAATCAAAAATTGTCCAACAAAAATGCAAGTTCAAGTACAAACGATGTGATGGGGAATGGGAAGTACTGTCATAAAAGTTTATTTTGATTTCAAGGCAAAATAAGCTTATGGACAAAATGTCAATCGTGTCTATAGAAATAGCAAAGCACATTTCAATACAATTTTGAAAATAAGTGCTGCGAGACTTTGAATGAATTTAGTTTAAGAGTAAGGACAATGCTATTGTGCCCAATTCTAAAAATAGATGAGGCTTCCAATTTTAGAGTTCTTTCTATTAGTTTATCTCATTTAAGACTTTCGTATTTAAAATACCATCAGGAAGGGAAGGTTGTTTACTTTTACTAGAGAAACTCTCAAGTACTTTTTCTTCGCACTTTCAAAAATGTGATTAGACGCATACCTGTGTTACAAAACCTAGAACTGACTGTAGGTTAAGTTAAGGATTTTTTTTTGACTCATGAGTGTTGTCTTAATTGGAAAGATTTTTTTTGGCAGCTTCCAATTTATATGTGATTGTTTGGTAAGACTAATCTCAGAAATCAAATGTTCGAACTTGGGGGCTCCAAATGCTTCTTAGGATATGTATTCGTACATACGAGGTGTGTTCAAAGAGTACCCGGAATTTTAAAATTTCGTGGTCCTGGAGAGACTGAAGGTAAAATTTGTTTTTATTGTGTAGATATATGTACATTGTACATGCCCCTAAAGTATGATGCAATTTTCAGCTATATTCACTGTTTACTTTGTCTGTGGTAGTTGCTAAGGTTCGACGTTTTTTTTATAAGTTCGCTGATTTTTGCTAAAATCATTCCAAAACTTCTGAATATTGACCAAAAAAAGAATGGCATGAACATCGCTCAAATCAAATGGGGTGGCGCAACAGTCCGTTGTGAACCAGGGCCTAGTGACTTACAACTCACAACCATTCCTGTGTGCGAGTAATGTTGTCAGAAATGGAGGGGACCTACAATTTTATGCCGAATCCGAACGGCTAGTTTAAGAAAGCACTTTTTCATGACAAGAATTACTCTTGAAGGAATTGTCAATTCCTCGCAAGAGGCAGTACCCGCGAAAATTATTTTTTTAAAATTAAGGTGGCACAGGCAGGGATTGAACCCAAGACCCCTTGCATGACAGTCCAACGCACTTTTTTTTTTTTTTTTAAATTCATTTTTATTAATTCATTCTTAAACCTATCTTAAAGCTAGACAAAAATTCATAAAACTAGCCTAATTATCCATAACTTACAACTAACTTAATGGTCCCATACGGACACTCTAAGTTAAACTATAACACTTAATACTAATGCCTTTCGGCCCTAAGATCTATTTTACTTCATTTAAATTTTATTTCATTTATTTTTGTATTTATTAGAAAATTTGAACAAAAAAGTAATATCAATATCCTTTTTTTATTTATTTTTACTTACAAACTACTTAAAGTTAGGTCCTTAAATAAAACTTAAAACTAACTTAAACTACCTATTCTACCTATAAACTACTTAAAACTAGAACAACCACAGCAGCAAATCTAACGTTTTCGTTATTATATTTTATTGTCTTTTTTGTACGTTTTTTTAATTTTTTTGTATTTTTTTGTTTTTGTTTTTTTTTATATTTTTTATATTTTTTTTTTTTTAATTTCTTTAGTTTTTTTTTTTTTTTGTATTTTTTTTTTTGTGCCACCATGCCTATTCTACTTAAAACTAAACCCTAAAACTATAAAACAAGTATGTAAGCCGGCCAAGGCTTAAAACCCCATCCCGACTACCCACTATCAAGTGCCGATTGAAGCCACCAAAACTGGTTCTCCTGCTTCACCCTATCAGTTCGGTCCCGTTCGGACACAGCCCTACTGAACCGAAGGAGCTCTGCTCCGCCTTGTGCCATGACGTGCCGATTGTACAGGAGTCGCCTATCCACGGTTCTTCGTCTGACGTGGTAGATTAACGGAACTGCCAATCTATCCTGTATCAGACCGCATCTATCTAAAAAGAGGAATGCCTCTGGGGGAATGAAGCCGCTCAAGCGTGCACTCTCAAAATACTCGTCGTTCGGATAGAACGCCCCGAAAATTAAATTGTTGGTCGAAGACATAGCTCTTGCAATGTGACCTCGAACGAGTTTTATCACGAAATTGTCAATTCTGTTGATTCGAGCCCCGTTGTATAGGACCTCGTTGGAATAGTAATGCACATAAGAAGATTCGGCTGTTCGATATAAGCCGGTACAGCGTCGTAAACACTGCCGCTCGAACACCCGAAACTTCTCCATCTGGGAAGGGGCAACGTTGAACCACACAGGACAACCATACACGATCATTGGCCGTATCAGGGCCATGTAGCAAATTACCTTCACTCTGGGGTCAAGCCGACTGCTAAAAAACAGCCGTTTCGTCAGAGCGAAGGCTCCTCTGGCCCTGGTCAGAGCAGCATTTATATGTCTGTCGAAATATAAATACTGATCTAACCAGATACCGAGGTACTTCACTACACTTTTGCTCGCCAATGGCTGCCCGTGAAGGTCAACGATGACCATCTTGCGCCAATTCTTACACGTATCCCTCGTGGCCCCAGCCAACGGAGTCCGGAACAGAATTGTCTCTGACTTCTGGACATTTATTTTCAGTTTCCAGTCGTCGCAATATCGCTGAATCTTGTCGAAATCACGCTGCAAGAGAATTCTAATAACCTCAACCTTTCGGGCCGTTCTGTACGCAATTAGATCGTCGGCGTACGCAATTGCCTTTGTAAGACTACCTATCAGATCGCTGGTGTAAATGCTGAAGAGAATCGGCGAATTCACCGCTCCCTGTTGAAGACCATTTTTAATTGAGAATGTTGTGGTAGAAGTTACATTGCCACTTTTGACAACAAACAGTCCAACGCACTAACCATCATGCCACGGGTACTACTATGAACATCGCTCAGGAGCTGTTAAATGACGTCAACGACGATTCAACCAACTTCGTGTGCAAAACTGGAGACAGATAGCTAGGGACCGAGCTGGCTGGAGACGCATGTTGGTTGAGGCCCAGTTCCGCCCCGGACTGTAGCGCCACCTTAAGGAAGTAAGTAAGTAAGACTTGACTTGATCGTTAGGGAGACTTTTCTTGACTAACTTTCCAGTCAACTTTCCATTAAAGTTGCCTTAATTGGAAGGTAATTTTTTGGCAGCTGGCCAATCAGATACTAGAAACTTGCCTTACTTCCAAGTCCCTTATGTAGCCTGAAGGGTTGTTACCACAAGGTCGTACGGTTGATAAGGAGTATTACTTTGAAGTCATGCTACGGTTGCGTTAAGGAATCGGACAAAAAACGCCCAGATTTATGAAAAACAATTCATGGCTTTTGCACCACGATAACGCACCTGCTCACTCGTCGTTGCTTGTACGTAATTTTTTGGCCAAAAACAATACCGTAGTCATGCCCCAACCTCCATATTCACCAGATATGGCTCCGTGTGACTATTTTCTGTTTCAAAAGATGAAGAGACCCATGAAAGGACGGCGTTTTCCTCGATTGAAGTAAAGGCCGAATCGCTGAGAATGCTCAAGGACATATCAAGATTAGAAAAAATGCTGGCATAACTGTATTATATCTGGGGGTGCTACTTTGAAGGGGCCCACATTGATGTAAACGAATAAATAATTATTTTTTCGAAAAAAAACGAAAATTCCGGGTACTTTTTGACACACACCTCGTATGTGCCTATTTTGTCGAAAGGGGAATACATCAATTTGAATTTTAAATCTAATGTTCAAGTTTATGGATTCGAGAATTAATTTGAGTTACAAAATTTGAAAACTAACTTAAAATTTTAAGTGTTCTTTTTAGAGGATGGTCTAAAATTTAAACAAACAGCCTAAAAGGATTTAGGAAAAAGTTTTATTCCTTTAGAAAGTTGGGTAAATAATAAACGTTTTAGAACAAAAATATTAAATACTGACAAGTACATATAAAATCTAAGGAAACAAATTATTAAGTATTTTTATTCAAAGTAATAATGATAATCAGTCGTAAATGTACACATATTTCCTGCAGATAGGCCTTCTAAAACATTGTTAAAAAAGAGGCTCGGATTCTACCCACACTGATAACTTCCCATCCCGATTGTCTTGCTTAAAAGATTTGTAGGTGTTCGTGTTTTGTTAAAAAAGGTGTCACTTCAATTATTCTAAAAAAATTAAAAATTAACAACAATATTTTGCATGTGTTTTATTTCAAAATCTATTTTTGCTAACGAGATTTTTAGTAGAATTTACCTACTATTTTTTAAATTTATTTTTTATGAAGAAACTGACTTTATATAAAAATTTAAAATAAATAGATTTAAAAATTTAAAATAAAATAAAAATAAGTCTCAAGAAAATATATTTATTTTTTGAAAAAAAAATATTTGAGTCAAAAATCAGTTTTTTTTTTTATAAAAAGACTGTCACTTCGATTTTTCCCAAAATTGTACCAGATGTAAAAAATGTTATTTTTCGTTGCATACAATTATTTTGGAGATAAAATTGTTTCTTGTTCGTAAAATATTCGGGGTGACAATTATTTTTTTCACTTTTTTTATTTATAAAAAAACGATTACTTGTATTTTTTTCCAATAATACACTTGTTTGTTATCATGTTACAATTATTATAACATTTAATTCAATTCGCTAGCGTTATTGGTTCGTTAGATATTTTGGTTTTACGAAAATGTTCACCTGTTTTTTGAAAAATTGCTATGGTAGAAAACCACCCACTCGATTTTCTTGAGAGTCCTTTCTGCGTCTTTCTGCATTGTTATCTATGTAACAACACAACATTTATTTAAAGTCGATATCTTTTTTGGTTCTTGAGCTATTGACGATGAAAAAAACTTCCCGAACGTAACAGACATCTCTCTAAAAATCTTTTATTTAGACTCTAGGGATTCGAAAAATCGGACCGACTTCCTATCTGAAGTTGATTTATAAGCTTTTTGCTCATGTATCCAAAGCCTGTTTAAAAATATTTCATGTATTTTAAGATTTTAAAATTTACCTGCAAAAAAAGTTTGTTTCCAAAAACTTAAATGCCCATTTGACATAAAATGTTTCTGTTTTAGTTTAAAAATAGTTTTGATATGAAGTTCTTTAGAGCTAATTGATATACTTATGTATGTACACATTTAATTTTGTACCGACTTATTTCGAACAGCCGAGTCTTCTTATGTGCATTACTATTCCAACGAGGTCCTATACAAAGGGGCTCGAATCAACAGAATTGACAATTTCGTGATAAAACTCGTTCGAGGTCACATTGGAAGAGCTATGTCTTCGACCAACAATTTAATTTTCGGGGCGTTTTATCCGAACGACGAGTATTTTGAAAGTGCACGCTTGAGCCGCTTCATTCCACCAGAGGCATTCCTCTTTTTAGACAAATGCCGGCTTATACAGGATAGATTGGCAGTTCCGTTAATCTACCACGTCAGACGAAGAACCGTGGATAGGCGACTCATGGCACAAGGCGGAGCAGAGCTCCTTCGGTTCAGTAGGGCTGTGTCCGAACGGGACCGAACTGATAGGGTGAAGCAGGAGATCCAGTTTTGGTGGCTTCAATCGGGACTTGATATTGGGTAGTCGGGATGGGGTTTTAAGCCTTGACCGGCTTACATACTTGTTTTATAGTTTAGGGTTTAGTTTTAAGTAGAATAGGCATGGTGGCACAAAAAAATACAAAAAAAAAAATAAAAAAATAAAAAAAAAAAACAAAAAAAAATTTAAAAAAAAAAAACAAAAAAACATGGAATATAGGTAGTTTAAGTAAGTTTTAAGTTTTATATTAGGGACCTTATTTTAAGTAGTGTTTAAGTAAAAATAAAAGGGATATTGATATTAGATTTTTAAATTTTCTAATTAATACAAAAATAAATAAAATTGAATTGAAGTTAAAATAGATCTTAGGGCCGATAGGCATTAGTAGTTAGTTGTATAGTTTAACTCAGAGTGTCCGTATGGGACCATTAAGTTAGTTATAAGTTATGGATAATTAGGCTAGTTTTATGAATTTTTGTCTAGCTTTAAGAGAGGTTTAAGAATGAATTAAAAAAAACGCGTTTAATCTCAATTTTGTAAAAAACTAGACCCTTTTCAAGATGTCGAATTTCGAAAAAAAATATCAATATTTTTTAAACATCAAAAATAAAAACAATAACTTATTTGATCATCAAGTATTATTGAGACAGTCAAAGAGCTTGTGCATATAAATTATTGAAATCGGCTGATTAGATCTTGAGAAAACTTTAAAAAATAACGGTTCTATAAAGGGTGCTTCTAGTTTAACCTTCGAAAAAATCGTGTCGCTTTTTCTGTACGTCTTTCCTGTTTGTTATCAGTAGTCCCAATACAAATTCGCACGGTCAAAAACCGATAATTCAATTTTTCTCAAAAACATACCGATAGATTTTTTTTAGTTTTTGCTAAAATGTTTGTTCTTAGTTTGGCTCCTTTCAATAAAAAAAAAATATGTTTGTATTGTTTCAGAAGGGTACCCCCCATAGAACTGCTATTTTGTTTTTAAGTTTTCTCTAGAACTTAACTATTTCTTTCTGCAAAAGAAAATATAATTTTTTTCCGAAATTTGCTATCTTGAAAATGAGTCATAATTTTTTACAAAATTGAAATGCAGAACGTCTAAAATTTGAAAATGATTTTCAAATAAAAATTAGATAAAATAAAGGTATTGTTGAGAAATCAAATGGTATTTAAATTTTTGAAAACAATCTTTTTTTGAAGGTACATTTTAAATCTTAAAATACAGGAAAAAGTTTTAAACAGACTTTTCTGGATACATGAGCGAGTACATGCAAACCAGTCGTGCATTTTATTTCTTTTCTGTTTGTTATTGTTATTTGTGTTCAGTTGTGCTCTAGTGTTTTTTTGGATTTGATTTTTTGTTTTGAATATATAAAGATATTTTCAAGTTGTTCAAAAAAATAGATAAAAGGTTTGTTGATATACTGAAATTGTATTATGATTACAATAACTATTTCTTGTAGAACTCGTACTTTGCAATCAAAACATCTTTAAGTCATTTCATTTGACCAAAACACGCCCAATCTTTGCGTTTTCGATGCAAACAACCAAGAATTAATTTAAGAAACGTTACATTAACATATTGAATTATAAATAATTCGAGCTTTTTCTTATTTTTTGTTTTCATTGAAATAATGTAATCTAAAAATATGTAGAATAATATGGAAAAGTTCATTTTTGAAATCTAATTCCATTTTTCTCAATCTATTTCGCTTTTTTCCTAAAATCTACTTCCACTTTTTTCTGAGAAGTGGTAACGCTAGAGACCTATAGTTTATATGCCGAATCCGAACGGCTAATTTGAAAAAGGACTTTTTCGTAACAAGAGTTACTCTTGGAGAATTTGTCAATTCCTCGCAAGAGGCAGTACCCGTGAATAAAACTTTAAGTAGCACAGGCAGGGATCGAACCCAAGACTTTCGCATGAAAGTCCAACGCACGAATCATCATGCCACGGGTACTATACTATGTTGCTATACCCACGCTTATAAATGCAAAAGTTTAATCAACATGTTGACCATATAGTGAAACAAACTTCAAAAAAATATAAATCTCAATCAATAAAAATGGATGAAAGACAACTATAATATTATTCCGAATCCGAACGGCTTATTTGAGAATTTATTACTTCCTCAAAAGAGGCAGTACCTCAGAAAAAACTCTTAGTGGCACAGGCAGGGTTTGAACCCAATACCTCAACCCAATACAGCCCAACGCATTATCCTTCATGGTGCTTCACATATTCAATACCTTGCAAAATGATTTAAAGTCTGAAACAACTTAAGCATTGTTGAACTCTGAAATGAATTGCATGCAATCATTCGTTATTTATTTTAATAAAGTTTTTTTTTTAATTATTTATTTATATGTAAAATAACACGCAAACAAATAAAATGTGCTCTATTATTATCAATAACAATCATTAAAATTTGTAATTAAATAGTTGGAAGTACTAAAAAAATAAACATTATATTGTATGCCTATGTACACACGAACATGGAAACATTTGTATACAAACCTTTTATTTAGATTCTAGCGACCTTGAAACATCGAGGAATTGATCGGTTACAATAGTTTATAATGGGAAGTTAAAACTCGTGCGATCAACTTTCTTCATACTAAAAACGTTTGAAAATGTTATATCCGTGAGTGACATACAAAATAAATACATAAGTTTTGTCAATTTAAATAACTCAAAGCAGATTTATTAAATCAGAAAAAGGTAATTATTAAACAGTAGACAAAAGTATATCAAAAATGAATATTCGGCTAGGACGGAAGTTGAGAGTAGAATTAGACCAGCCAACCGAAGTACAGGGTTGTCTGATGTTGAGACATCTAGTTGTCGAATGATGTCTTTTCTCATTACTCCAACACCTCCTTCACTTAAAAGGTATCATAGTCCTTCATCCAAGAAGGTGCATGGACAGTTCGTCCTGATGAAGTTACTGGTCCTGGTTCAGGAGTGTTGGATCTTGAAGGAAAACCCAAAAGTTGATCCTTCGACAGCATCTTCAAAGTCGGCTGTGACATCTGGATCCGAATCCTCATTGACAATGTGTGGAACATCTTGTACCAAATTGGGTTGTTGATTCACTTCAAACATATCCATTAACTCGAGAAATAGGTTTGTTGAGTTCTCTTCGATGCTTGGAGAATATCGATTTTTGATTTGATTTGTATGAGACCTTAAAAGTTTCGTTTTACTTCCATCATTTATAAGGAAATTGTAGTTGACGGTTCCTTTACGCTCGACACCCAGTATTCTTTATTATTGCGATAAATGTTGGCATAGACACTATCACCTGCAGTGAAATGTCGTTCCTTGGCACCATGATGTTTATTGTACTGAATATTCTGTTTTTCGTTACGTGTTGTAGGAGGATTTTCTTTTCGCTTCAGTAAATCCAACGAAGTTCTTATTTTACGACCAAGGAATGCTTCTGCTGGCGATTTAAAATTAGTCAAATTCCGATTAGGTGTATAACGATAAGTCTGTAGGAATGTTTCCAGGTTCTGCTGACTTGTTCCTTCCTGCTTTAACTTTTTTAACGATCGCTTTAGAGTATCCACGAAACGTTCTGCCTGGCCGTTGGATTGTGGATGAAACGGAGCAGTTCGTAAGTGTTAGATTCCACGTGATTTGATGAAGGTTTGGAATTCAGCACTAATGAATTGAGTTCCATTGTCCGAAACTAGTTGCTTGCAATAACCATGTCGGGAAAATAATTCACTCAATTTAGTTATCATCATGCTAGATGCAATATTACTGACTTGAAGAACTTCCAACCACTTTGAATATGAACTCACAATGACGAAATAGTATGTTCCGTCACAAGGGCCCGCAATGTCGATGTGAGTGCGATCCATTGGTGCTGTTGTAGTTGGCCATGATTCGAGAGTTGTTTTTACCGGAGACTTTGCTGCTCTGGCACAGGCATGACATTGATGCACGAATGATGTAATGTCTTCGTCGATTCCCGGCCAATATACACGACATCTGGCAACGGTTTTCATTTTGTCAATACCCGGATGACCTCGATGAAGTTGTCGCAAAATTCTCTTTTGAAAACACGCTGGTATGATTATGCGGTCTTTAAACATTATGCATCCATCGACGAAAACTAATCCTTATCCCCTGGCATAATATGGTGAAATTTGTGGTGGTATAGGGAACTTCCATCCAGAGGTCAGGTTCTTGATGACTGTTTGTAGGATTTTACAATTTAATGTTGCTTGTTGTATCATTTTGAAGTTTATTGGAAGCGTGTTGATTGTGTCAAGCAGATTAATTTTGAAATCATCTTCAAATTTTGTTGAAGCTATGACGTAATCTTCGTCCAAATTTGTTTTGGTGTTGATTAAACGTGATAGTACGTCGACGAATCCAAATTTTTTGGTGGAAAGGTATTTTATATCAATATCATACATCATCAACGTTAACGCCCATGCCTTTCTTATTACCGAATAATGCTAGGAGAGGCTTATGATCGGTGAGAAGCAGAAACTTACGTCTAAAAATCATCCTATGGAATTTCTTAAAGGCAAAGATGAGTGCAGCGGCTTCTTTCTCTATTTGACTATAGCTGGTCTCAGCTGAAGTCAAGGACCTGGCTGCATGTGAGATGACTTTCTCATCAAAATTCGGAAAAATCTCTATGATGCATACCCCCATTCCAACATTTGATGCATCTGCTGCGACTTTTATAGGCAATGCTGGATTATAATGAGTGAGCATAAGATCAAAAGCGAGAATGGACTTGAATTCGGAAAAACGATTTTTGACACTCCTCAGACCAACATTTTCTCGAAGCAAATTATCTAATGGTGCACGAATTTCTCTCATTTGCTTTACAAATTTCCCATAATAACAGCTGAATTATTGAAAATATAAAATAAATTAGGTGGTGCAAAAGATATTGTAAAGATCCAGCTTCTAGTCACGTACGAACTCTCAGCCAGTAATGGGCAAATTCAGACGACTTAAGGGAGTTGAGAGTTAAAAAAGTTTCTAGTATCTGATTGGCCAACTGCCAAAAATTAAAGCAACTTTAATGGAAAGTAAGTCAAGAAAAATCTCCCTAACTATCAAATCAAGTCTACTTCAATCAAAATGACAGTTGATAATGTTTTTTCATTCAACTGAAAGCTGAACTTTTTTACTCTATTATTTATTTATTTTCTGCACAACTTTATTTAATGCTTTCTATAAAAAGATTCCTTGTCAATTAGGAAAAGAAATAACTTATATTTCTTTACAATACAAAAAACAAATCGTGGTAAACTTGTAGCTTGCTGAGGAGTGTTTTGAAGAAAGTAATTTTGGTTGTTCTTTTTGTTCTATAAACTAAAAGTATACTCCTATTATAGTTGGCTAATCGAAAGTTTAATGTGGGATATTTTCATTAGCGAACTAACACATTCGACATACCACGGTTGGCGAACTTTACAATTCGAGTTCGAAATTCAATGCTACCATAAACACACAAAATAACAGGCATAAATAAACGTCAACCCATTAAATATCAAAAAACTGTTGGGTTTATTAATTGATAATTTTCATATTTAATAAAAATACAAAACAAACCAAAATGATAAGCAACATATGTAGGTTTGTTATTACAGAAAAAAGTAAGAATTCTTCGACTGCGGAAGAATATCCGAGACAACTCTAATTTCTTGGAACTCCCTAATCATCTGTAAGTAAAAAAAATTTGTTGTACCTACTGGAAGTTCTTTTAATTCTAATAAATTCCTTAAGTTTCAGATCATATTTTGGACCGAATAAGAAAGCGTTTGTATTCGTATTAAACAAGTTGGAAAGCCAATTCAAAAATGCAAGCACCTCCTTAATACCTGCTATACTAAAATTAGCTTCTGCCCTTGGATTTTTTTTGCTAGTGAGAGTTATCAGAGCAGCGTAGGATGATTTTGACTTAGGGCTGTCACAATCCTCGGTTTCCTTAGTATTAAAAGAAATTGTGTGTGCAATTGAAGACAAGTTAAGTCCAACTTGTGTGATAATAAAATGCGTATTCGTTATGTTGACTCAAGACATCCGGGATCAACCCATAATTCCTTAGTATGGAACTCCAGTAATCTTAAGTGAGTTCTTGAAACGTGGTACCAAACAGAAGAACGTTCAATGTTCCTTGGTCGTTCGATAATTTTTCTTTTCCATTGCGAGCAGGTCGCCCAAGTGAGTTGAGGGTTTTAGCAAATTGATCCCAATATTACTTTTGGTTTTTTTTGAAGAACCAAGCTTTGCAACACCTCTCGCTTCGGGTTCGATTCCATCAGTTCGACTGACTTTTCGTTCTGATTTGTATTAGTTCCCTTGCTGCTGAATAAAAATGCATTGATTCATGATAAAGTCCCCTATGTTAGCTGAACCTGCCCAATATTAGGAATGGAGGGAACATACAATTTTTATGCCCCATCCGAATTGCTAATTTAAGTAAGCACACTTTTTATAACGAGAATTACTTTTGGGTAGCGCAAGCAGGGATTGAACGCGAGACCTCTGAAAAGTCAGTTTAAGAAGGAAGAAGGAAAGGATTGTTAAATGAAGCTAGGACCGGATCCCGGCTGTCGAGTCGATTACGATGATGATGAATACCTATTACTGAAAAAAGTCCCAAGTTAAAGTTAGTTAAAATATCAACATTTATTAAAAATATAAGAAATTGATTACATAAATGCCAGTTTTATTATTTTTTGGAAGAAGTTCCAAATACACAATTAACGTGGGCACATAGCATGACGACCTCCATCAACAGGCAGACTAACTCCAGTCGAAAAGCTAGCCAAATCACTGGCTAAGAAAGCAATAGCTTGAGCCACTTCATCTGCTGTACCCGGTCGGCCAAGAGCATGGGTAGTCTGTGAGTGCTTTAAGAACTTATCATAAGTCTCATCGTCCATTCCTCCACGCTTGTGCAAATTTGTTACTGTCACTCCAGGATTAACACAATTACAACGAACACCTTTTGCAGCCAATTCCAAAGCAACACACCTAGTAAATTGATCGACTGCCATTTTCGAAATATTATACGCTAAGACACCTGGGAACGAACGAATACCATTGACACTCGAAACATTGACTATATTTCCTTTAGTTTTCACCAAATGTGGCACCGCCAACATTGTTAGATGATAAATTGATCTTATATTGGTATTCATAACCCGATCGTATTGTTCCATGTTAGTATTTTCAATGTTGCCAGTTTCAATAATCCCAGCATTATTTACCAACACATCAAGTTTGCCATATTTTTCTAGAGTTGCTGCGACTAACTTTTCATTGTCGGCCTCCTTGGTAACATCGCCGGGCACGACAAGTGGTAATTGATTAACACCGGAGCACTTGACAGCAACTTCTTTAAGGTTCTCAATATTACGTCCAGTTAGCACCAGACTAGCTCCAAGTTTGGCAAACGTTTCAGCTGCTGCTGCTCCAATACCTGAACTTGCTCCAGTTATGAGGACAACTTTCCCGGCAAAGTTCATGATTTATTCTGTGGTAAAGTAGATATTTTTTTATTTGTAGAAATGTGAAAAAAATATAAATAATAACTCGATACGAACCAATTTGTTAAGTTAGAAAAATATAAAGTAACCTACAGGCACGAAGGTGAAATAAAAAATAAATCTCATTTCTCATATCAAAAATATTCCTCTTATCAACCATTCGCGAGCAAACAAAAACAAAATGAATTGATTGTCAGAATGGACTGGAATTAGGGTTGAACCAGAAGCACATTCGAAAAATGAGTGCTTTTTTGGAATCTCACAAAAATAATCTTTCCAATCTTCTACAAATTTAAATTTAAAAATTAACTTTCATAGACAAACTTTGAAGAAATTTTTGTAAGACATACATAAATACCTTCGAATAAGTTACATAAGTATAAGAAAGTGTTTTTTTTTGGAATGGGTCCATCAAAGTATTTAGCTTAAATTTATCAAAAACTTGTTTTCCTAGTAGTTTTTTTTGTTTCAAATTTAATGTAATAACTAAACGTATTGTTTTAAAAGATCATGAAGCCATTGAAATATACGAACGAAGTTGAATTGGGAAAAGGTAAATTTGTTTAGCCAAACAAGCTGAAAAAATTGAGTGTTTTTGTTACCTTCAAGCAACTATAAAATAAATAAGTTAAGTGTGAAGAAATAAAAACCTCGGATGATATAAGTTTTTTATCAACAGTTGTGTGATCTCCTTTCAAAAATGTTACGGTTTTATGTTTTTAGCTAAGCTGTTTGTAATTTTAAATTTGTCTGTTAAACAAACCAAAATTAATTAATTCTTTAAAAAAAGTTTTATTCCAAAATAAGCTCATTCGAAAGTCTCCTTCTCTAAGATTTTTTAATAAGGGACATTGTGTGCCAAATCAGTGATATAAGGTAGTTGGCTTACCTATCAACTCAATGTTACGAAACTTTAATAATTCACTTGTTTTAAGTTAAATAGAAGGGATTTCGTTTCCTTTATGACTCCCATAATCAATTGTTTTGGTTACGTCAAGTAATTCATAATCTTTATGGTAAAGAAACATGCGAACATTTGTTTGGAAGTGCTTCGAAAACGAACAATTTTTGATCTTGAAACAAACACATAATCTACTCCTATCTAGTTACAAATTTCTCGTCTCCTATTCATAAGTGAGTATTGGTTAGCCCAAAGCCGTATACAGCAATAGTTTGGAATTTATTTTGAAATTTTTGATTTTAAAGAGTCTTGATAGGCTGTAGTAGGTTCTGCCCGTTTTGTTGGCGGATGTCCGTGTATTTCTTCTTCTATTATTGACCGCTAGTATTCAAATTCGTGGGCACTTACCGTAATTGCTGTTGAGTTTCTAACGTTTTCCACAGACAAAGCCACCATCTACTTTTTTTCGCTCATTTAGTGGATCCCCAGGGGCCTGATTATGAGGTTCGCGGCGGATCGTTTTCAATTCGACCTTTCAAATTCGACTCGCTTCGTATTTCCTTATTAACGAACTCGCGGCGAAGCGAAAGTAGTTCTTCCTATATTCCAGTGATTTGACACTTTGGTTTGACAGCTTTCCACAAATTTTGTTTTGTTTTGATTGAATTTGTGAAATTTGCGGTGATTTATTTAATAAACAATATTGAAATTAAAAATGGAATCAATTATGGTGTATATTTATTCTGAAAGTGAGGAATTTAAGGAATCCCAGGAATCCTCAAGATTACGGGTGCCCAGGAGACTACTAAGGAGCAAATCTTCTCCTCTGGATCTCCCTTTAACTGAGTAAGTATTGTTTCCTTTTAGTTAAAATCAAATTAATCAATTAATTTACACACTTTGTCTTAATAGATTTATCAAACTATTTCGAAAGAAGCTTTTTTGTTCTCATTTTGCACGAGATCAGTGAGGAATTCAAGGATCAGAACAGCAACGCATTCCTTCAATTTTAAAGCTTGCCGCTACTATGAGATTTCTTGCTGAGGGATCGTACCAAAAAGGAGTTGGACAAGACGTACTGCTTGGAATGGCACAACCAACAGTCTTAAACGTTTTGTCTGAAACTCTTAAAATTCTTGAGAGAAAGTTGTGCCCAAAAATGATGTCAATTTGTTTGCTTGTTTTTATCGTTCTTTGAATGAATTTTAAAATTTTATATTTTATTGTGGATAAATTATAAGAAAATTAAAATAAAGCTACCTCACATTTTTAAATTAAAATTAAGAAATAATCCACGAAATTGAACACTGAATAATAATAAACACTCTTTCGCCTGTGAATCCGCCAAAAAAAAAGCTTTCGGATTCAACTCGCCAACAAATATTATGACATTTCAAACTCGCCTTCGAATTCAATAATTGGTCGAATTCAAAACGAAGAAGGCGAAAGCGAAAGCAATTATTGAAAAATGGCAAACTCGCTAGCAAAACGATTCGCCGCGAACCTCATAATCAGGCCCCAGGTTTTTGCCGCTCGCTCGATCTGTACGAGTATAAATTAGTCCTGTACTGGTTGTTGGCTTTTTGTTAAATTTATCTACGTAAGCAAGTAGTTGTGTGGACTTGTTGACGAGTGTCCCTGTGGCAGATGTTTCGAGTCTAGGATTGTTTTCTTTTGAATGATGCAGGCTAACCCATCCCATTGTAGAAGTCCATTGACGGATGTGGGTAGCAATCCGTATACCTTTACGTCGGCCATGATCAGTTCAGTTTTTGGATGCTGAATTCTGTCATGGCTTTGTAAGGTTAAATGCTATAAACAGACGGTATGTTAAATTCTTGACATTTTGTCCATAGCCTGGGCCCTTATTATGAATTACGAAACGAACGGCAGAAAAAACGAAACTCGAAGAAACGAAAGTCATGGTGAAGAGCGATTATAAGATACGAAAATAGAAAGCAAAAAAAGTTGCCAGGAAAAAACGAAAAATGATAATTTTTTAAAGAAGCAACTATCTTCACTCCTATTAACAAATGTCAAAATATAAATAAAGTCGAGGAAGTTTCAAAAATAAATGTAATTTGCATTAATTCTATAAAATGTTTTTTCACTGCGACTATTTCGTGCATTATTTTTCTTAATGTTATTGCATTTAAACTTCTCAAGTTTTTCTTTTTTGAGATCATAAAGTTTTCTGCGCCGTCTATCAGCTTCTTTATGCCATTCATTTTCCGAATATTTTGTTTGCTTATTCGGGCCACCCCCTGTGCCACTTCGATGGAGCAAATTTCCACGCATTTTGCGCTTAAGATTGTACCTAAAATCTTTCCATCTTTTGATTTAAGGAAACCTACACTTTTCCAACCATCCCTTGGTTTCTCTGGAGGACCGCATGCATTTAGCTTATCAGTCAAAGCCTTCCAAAAAATTTTGGATTTGGCTTTGGCTTGGCTCGTCGGCAAGTAATTTTTTGCTATGTTTGGATTGGTTTCCATAAAAACTACCAGCAAATCCAACTGCTTAGCATTAGTTGTAGGCCTAGAAGGTTAGAAATAACTTATTTGTATGTTTTTGACAATTTTAGTTATTATTTACTTACATTTTTTTGCGCACTTAACAAAACAAAAACCAACCAAACAAAAACAAAAAAAATAAATGACATTTGACATCTACCCCCAAAACGAACGCTGAACGAGAGCTGAAGGCACTCGTAAATAAAAATACGAGTATCGTCATTTTTACGATTCTCGTTTTTCTTAATCGTAATTTGACGATTTAGTGCCACTACAATCGTTTTTTCTAATCCCAATTTAACGAATAAGCGTTATTTTGAACGAGTTTCGTTTTGCATAATAACCCCCCTGTCTAAAGGTAAAAGTAAGGTCAGATGGCGAATAGCTTCTAGGATAGAGAGAAATATCTCTAGTCTTTTGTTCTGATAGGTATACAAATCTTTGGTTGTAGAAGAATTAAATAAAAGATTAAAATAATAAATATCTTTATTTCCAATAGCAAACCTTTGCCTTCATTTTACCATTTTTCTTTGAATGTTTATTATTTGGGGTTTGCTCTACTTGGCTCATGTTATATTTAATAGTTACAAAGATTTTTTCTTGGTATGTATTTAAAAAAATATCATTTCTTACAAATTGTGTGTTGTTTTATTTTTAATAATTCATATATGAGGATATACTCAAAATAAAGGATATACTAAATATAATATGTTTAGGATAAGGTTTAATTTATTTAGAAAAGCAAATGGTAGTAGTTTCTTTCTGAAATACTTAATTTCAACTTTGGTTGTGATTGTTTTGAATGTATGTATATTCAAGCGATACACAAATAAAAAATAACAAATGTTCGACAACACTTTACAAGAATAAAGCTATTTTTTTAAATAAAAAAACATACATTCGTTATGATATTAAACTAAAATTTAAAAACTATAAATAATATGATCGATAATATACTACGAACTAGTCATATTTGTTTGCTTATGCATCAATCAAAAGGAGTATAAACAAAAAAAGACCTGTTCTCTCTTAAAAGCTTGGTTGTTAAGAATTCAGTTGTTACGATTAGAAACCTTCTTATAACGATTGTCGATTGACTACTCATATCTATACATAAGTACGAATTTCAATGTTTTTCTTCAGGACCGCAACTTTAATTATATTTAAGATAAACTAACTCTATTAAACTGGATGATACAAAATTCTAGGCCTATTTTTTGTATTAAGCATTGAAAATTCAAGGACAATTAAAATAAAATATTGATTTGTTTTGAGTCAAATCCTTATTTCAAATTGAGCTAAAACAATTTACGATAAGATGTAATTTTAAAATACTTCAAAAACCCTTTCATATTTTAATTAAATTAGTCTTGCAGATTAAATCGTTAAGCAAAATCTAGTTATTTTTCTCTAACACAAACGAAACAATACTTTTCCAGAGAATTTTGCTGTCCTGAATTGAAATCAGGGACCCACTGTGTAACTCGATCCTACTTCAGATTGGATTTGAAAGTTACAAAAAAGCTTTTATATTACAATTTAAAAAAAAAAAACGATACCTTCTGCGGACGCGCGTCGGCCCGTACTTTAAAAGAAAAAGTTAATTATTACTTATTAGTTAATTATTGAATACATATGTATGTAGGACGAAGGATACTAATAAGCAAGAAAGTTGGCTTATGTATTTAGAGACATTTTTGGTTAACAACAAATAACTTTGAGTTTAAGTTAAGAAATTGGTAATTATAATAATATAAATATTTATGTTTTGTGTCAGCAACTGGGCCTTAATTAATGAAATATTCAACACATTTATAATTTTCGTTTCAGTATTTGCTATAGAAAATTATTCAACAACAATGATTTTGTGAATTTGCAGAATCGAGTTACATAGTAGAGCCCCTGGCCTTATAATTCCCTCAACAGGTCAAATTTTTCATAAAAATATTTAAAAATGGGCCCAAACAATGTGATACGGTGTTTTTAAGGCAACACATCACGATCATATCATAGGCTTATAGATTCAATTTTATTTTGTTTAGTATCTTACTTAGATTTGGAAAATTTGAAATTAATTTTTTATTTCTTCAGCTAGATTCCCAAAATGAAATGAAATCGAAATCTACACCTATAGGTTCTACATTTTACTTTTACTCGAAATAAAATTGAAATCGATTCAAAATATAAATTTGAGTTCGTTATCGATAGCGATTTTCTTTTTTTAGTGTATTAGTTTTAATATCACTTAAAGAAAACCCTAAACTTTTGTATGTAATGCACCTGGTTCGTGAGAAGCGCTTCTACTTTGCATTTTAGGCAAACCGGACAAAAGCATTTATAATGATTTTTCAATACGCCAAATGTCTTCTTCATAACATTTTCAGTAAAACAATCCAAAATAAAAATATTATCGTATTGAAAATCACAAAACAAATAAAAAAAAATAAGAAACGAACGTTCGACTGTTAGCGAAGGTTTTTGAAATCACTAATTTCGTGAATACCATTTTAATTCAAAAGCCAACTTTTTTGTAAAAAGTGGTGTTAACCTAGTTGAACGTCGAAATTAATCCATCTTAATTTTGCTCCATATTGGATTTTTCAAACGTTCGATTCGCTTCTCGCAATCAACAAAATTGTTTATTGACTGATATCGTGCAGTTGCTTTAAAATTTCAGAACTACAATTTTTTATTTGGAATTTGGATCGATTTGAATTTCTTTTCGAGTGAAAGTGCTGTTGTCTGCTTTAATAATCTCGAAAAATACGTTTTAGATTAAATTTTTAGTGCTGTTTTCGAAACCGATTTCAGTTATCACCCCAGATTTAAAAATTACCCGTTTTAAGCATTACTTACATACATTTTTAATAATGTATTTCACAAACTTGAGAGACAAAGATGACGAATTTGTTATAAGAACAAAAGTTATGTACCTACATTCAAACACTTTTTGACCATTACAAACCATTTTAGCTCATGGTTAAGTGATTTTCAAAGTTTTATGTGAAGGAAAAGTAAGGACTCTAGAAACTATTGAGGATTTTTCAGAAACTAAATTAGTGAGATAATAGGGCTCAAAATCACCAAGGTGCAGAATTGGCTTTGCTAGCAATTAAATGCCTTAAATCCTGACTTAATTAAAAAAAAAATAAAAAAATACTAAAAATAACCTGTTTCGTGTGTCCATCAAAAAATATAATTTATTAATAAGGTGAATTTTTAATGAAATGAAAAACACGCTTAGAAAATCATTTCGGGAATGCGTCCTAATTTACAATCTTCAACAACAAGTCCAAAATAAAGTTGAAAAATGTAAGGTATTTAACCCCGGTCATTGCTCCATACACCGTCTTTTTTATACAAAATGTAGTTTTAGAGAGGATACTAAAAGATTATTTATTTTTAACTATAAAAATGCAAAAATAGTTTGTCCAATACCGCACAAGTCATTTCAGTGAACATATCGATAACCGACCAAAAATAATTTTAAGTAAATTCAGCCAATCGGTGTCAAACGTCAGTCGAGGATGAACACAATAACAAGCCGGCTGTCAGAGTATTTTTCGTCGACTAAATTATATCTAAATGTTAAGTACCTTTCTATTCACTATTCGTAGAGCCTACATAAATAGTCCGTCATTCCGTGAACGTATTTATTACATTTAACTATTGATGAAATTCTTTTTTACGAATCGAAATAACAAAGAAATTTCAAATACCTATTGACAAAGTCAGGTGGCATTTAAGATGGCCGCCGTATAATCAAAGGGCACTACTATTAGAAATCGTCATTTCGTGAACGGTCGTTTCGAAAACGTTCCCGGACATGATTTAACGTATTTTCTTTGTAGAAGATTTTGTATGTATGTATTGTTTTCATTATTGCTTATTTAATCAGTCTTATTTAAAAACGCTGTATAGAGCCTACATAAAGGTATGTAATCTCTATAATGCCTCTAAACGCAAAAATGCTATTTATAAAACTTATGCAAGGTTGCATAGTCCCATAATAAGCTAAACGCGTTTTGAGGTTGAATAGAGCCTACATAAGGAAATTATTGTTGTTATTATTTCGTAAATGTCATTTTGATTTCTCTCCATTATTTAAATTTAAAAGAAAACAATAATGCCTTTCCAATTTAGCTCATTAATTAACGATTTTAATAATTTAAATCGCGTTTTACCAACTCCGAGAAGTCGGAAAGTTTATAAAAAAAGGTTCAACCCAATGAGCCTAAGGAACGAAGAATTTAAAAAAAATATAGATTATCAAAAAGGAATATAATAAAAATAATTGAAATTATCCGTTCGGATCTCGGCAGCGGCAATAGAGGAGGCCACATCCCCATAGATATCCAAGTAATGGCTGCAATAAGATATTGGGGACAGAACGAGGTAAGTTTGTACTAAATGTTCACACCAATTCGAAATCCGTACCTTTTATGATTTGTTTATACGTTCAAGACGATGGAGCAGACATCCATGGATTTAGCCAACCTACGCTTTGCCAAATTTGTAAGCGAGTGGCAAGCGCATTAGCTACCAAAAGACCTTTGTTCATTAAAATGCCAACTTCTTTTTCGGACCAGATAAGAACTATGAACAAGTTCTCTCAAATACGGGAGTTTCCAAAGGTCGTTGGGGCCATTGACTGTACCCATATAAGGATCCCAAAAGTAGGTGGCCCATCAGGGCAGTACTATATTAACAGAAAAGGGTACTACTCGCTGAATACGCAAGTAGTGTGCGACGCATCCCTTAAAATTAATGACATTGTTTGCCGCTGGAGAGGCAGCACTCATGACTCACGATTTTTTAGGGAAAGCAGAATCAAACAACGGTTTGATGATGGGGAGTTCAATGGTCGTCTGCTTGGGGATGGTGGGTACCCTTGTACTAATATCCTCTTTACCCCCGTTTTGAATCCTCGAACGGATCCTGAAATAATATACAATATAGCTCATATAGCTACTCGTAACACGGTGGAAAGATGCTTTGGCGTCTCGAAGCAAGGTGAGGTGCTCCTTAGAAAATGCCAAAACAACTATTATAGACTTAGCAGTTCTTCATAACTTGGCATTTGATTTGCAGGATGTTCTTCCACTCACAGGTATAAAATTTTTTATAAATGAAAACTTTCGCAACATTACATAGAGCCTACATAAATCCTTATGCACTGTATAACTATTCATCTGTTTAGCGAATTCTATTAAATAAGACTGAATATGTTTACCTAATAAGCTCATGTTATAAATCAAAGCTTAAATTATGTGCTTCTTTTTGTTCTTGTTGATTGATAGTTTCTATAAGATATTAAATACTAAAAAATATTTCTAATAAATTATAGAATTCTGTGCGCTTTCCTGTCAAAGTTTATTAATATACAAATTTTAAAACAGTATAAGCTAAAAGTCATCATTTTATCTTGCAATTTTGTTCGTCATAAACCTTACTGATTTTGAGCCATAGACTTTCTAAATTATTATAAGTTGTAATGGAAAAAAAACTTCTTCAATTATTTAAATAGCCAAAAAAAAACACTACAAAATTAACAGGCAACATACGAACACATTTTTTTTTACATAAATTGATTATCAAGCAATTGCATTTTTTAGAAAGCTTATTAAGTTCTCAACAAAAAAAAAACACCAACAAATAATAGGTGAGTGGAAGAAAATGGATATTTTTTCTCTTTCTTGTCTATGCTGTAAGAAAAAATACAGTTTTCTTTTGTTCACATGATTAGTCGCACCTGTAAAATGATAGTAAAAATGAAGCACAGACTTTTTAATTTACTTTTTTCTCATTTATTTTTTTGTTTGTATGTTTCTTTTATATTTTTAGTACTTTGTAGAACTACTATGTTTTAAAATCATATCAAAAATTCTGTTTTTTAATGAATCGTACAATTCTTCTAAATACTTTAAGGAAATCTTCTTCCAGACTTCTTTGATGGCGACAATGAGCTCTTTTCAGGTCTCATACTGCTTACCTCCTTCATAAATTTTACGCGTGAGCCATCCCCAAACATTTTCAATTATATTGAGGTCAGATGAATAAGGTTGCCATGACAATTCCACATTTTCGGCAGCAAGAAAGGTTTTGACAACACGAGCGTTGTGGATTGTCGCATTTTCTTGTTGAAAAATCCAAGGAATAGGTCCAAACAGTTCTTTCATAGGGGGCAAGACTGATTCCAAAAGAGCTTTGTAGGAAAGTCCCGTCATTTTGTTGGAAACAAACACCAAATCGAACGCCCCATCATAGTACGAAATGGCTCCCCAAACCATTACTCCTCCTTGCCTCGAATGGTGACGTGTCAGAAATGTTTCCTCTTTTCTTACATCATGGAAATAGCAGTTGTACCCATGAGGGCCATCCAAATTAAATTTGTTTTCATCTGAAAAAACGACATTTCGCCAATTCAGCACACTTGCAAGGTCGATATCTCACGTCATGTGAAGGCGTTCGAATTCCAACCGCTGTTCTTTTCGTACGGCGTTTAGTAGTGTTTTTTTTTAAGTTTTTTTAATTGCAGATGTCTTCGCACAAAAAAAAACGCCGAACAGTGGATATGCTTGCATTTATCCCCGCTTTTTCCTTTATTTTGCTGGTAGATGCAGCTGAATTTGACGCAATTCTTATAATCTTTTGTCCTGAGGAGTTAAAGCGGTTTTTGTCCGTCCCTTGTAATTCGCTCCATATGTAGAACTTTTTTTCTATGTAATTTCTTATAACATGGTCACTTCGGCCAATAATTCTCATGGCAAACCCTTCGGAATGGAACGCGTCAATTTTTCCTTTTTCTTCCGCGGTTAGAACTTGTTTTTCCCATTTTTGATTAAAAATAATTTTGAGTGCTTAAACTTTGAAGTGAACTCAAATCCACGTACTAAATCGCACCCATTAAGTAATTTAAAGTGTGCCTCTAATCATGTGAACAATAAAAACTGCACTTTTTCTTACAGCATATACAAGAAAGAGAAAAAATATCCGTTATCTTCCACTCACCTACCATTTGTTGGTGTTTTTTTTGTTGAGAACTTAATAAGCTTTCTTAAAAATACAATTGCTTGATAATTCGTACACACACTTATAAAAAAATCAAACTTATGTAAAACAAAATGTATGCGTCTAATCAAGTGAACAGAGCTGTATGTATTTTCTTTTAACCAATACTACCTCCATATGTCTCCTTTTTTGCAATGGTTTTGAGAAAGTGTATGAATGAGTTTCAGAATCGCAAAAAGTGTAGAGAACAAAAAAAAAATATCTCTTGTGAAAATGGGATTCAAAATTTTACATCTTTTGCTCCTCATAATTTAAATCAAATTAAATTTGATTTCAGTGCATTTAAATCAACAGTGCATATCATAAACAAGTGATAGTTGTAAAATCTGTAAAAGGACACAAACTTACTAAGTTACTAAGTTAAGAGCAACTCAAAGTGCTGCTTGTCGTTTTGCGTAGGATCAATCTAACGCGATTACACTGTTTATATTTAATTTTGTGTACGCGATTCTTTTATATTCTTGTTGTTTTAATATTAATGAAAATTGTAAAACGTTTTTCTTACAATAAACAGCTCCACAAATCTGTATGTTGTTTTAGTTAACGTGAGTGAGAAATAGATTAAATAATATCTAATGTTGTGAGACGCAAACAACTTTCAATATTTTAACTTTATACACGAGTTTTTAATCAGTTTACAGAAGCTTCCAATCCAAAAAGAACTGATGTATCATGACATTAGGAAAGAAATTAAATACCATTATTTCGTATCCAAGCTCATCAGAGTGGTCAAAATTATGTTGGTGAATATGGTCTTCTTGGGAATGAGGCGTTTTTATTGTTTTTTTTTTTTGTAAGTTGTTTATTTTGGCTAACAGTGCTTTTTTATTACTTTTTTTATGAAACTATGGAATATTAGAAAACAGAAACCAAAATCCAATATCAACAACAAGCCGACTTGTGACTCAGGACAAATTGGTATCTAATACATGCGTGTGTATACATATGTATATAAGTATAAATTAATTAGAAACAATAAATTTAATATTAAACTAATACCTTATATACTGTAGAGTAAATAGTTTTCTCACAATTTACATATAGTTATCAATATATATTTAGTAATAATAATTAAAAAACAAATTAAAATAAAAAAAGATTATCGAGTACTTTTTGTTTCGTATTTTTGTTTTTGTTTTTAATTTTTAATTGTTATTTTTGTTATTAATTTGTTTTTTTTTTTTTTTTTCTATATCGCCGAAAATCTCATTTTATGTTGTTTGTTGTTGGCAAAATAAATTATTAGTTTAATTATAACAAAAAGAAAAAATAATAAAACATTATAAACAATTATTATATTTAAATTAATATTAGACACGACAAGAAACAAGAAAAAGAAGTACTGTTTTTGTATTGTTTGTTTTTTTTTTGATTTGTAAACTTAAGTGGAAAACAAATTTGAGAGAAAGTTAAAACACTAAACGACTTTAACTTCCTTGGCCATTGATAAGTTCATCACATATTTTAACAAGTTCCTCGTTCTCTCGGGTTTTTTGTTGTAATTGCTCGGTCATGGAGGCCCTTGAAATTTCTTCTTTTTTTAGAAGTGCTTTCAGTTTTGTAATTTCCATTGTGTGATTTTTTGTTAAGGATTCGAGTTTTTTATTCGCACTGAAAATATACAAATTAGGTATACAATATTAATTTATTTATTTGATTAGTTAACGAGCAACAAAAGAAAAAACAAATCTTATGAGATTTTACAAAAATGCTAAGATACATTGAGGTGAACCTACTCTATGTTTCAATTAACCTTATTAATATTAAAAGTTAGTTTTTCTAATAAATGCGTTTGATAAACGTGTTTAAAAACATGAACACCCTTTCACTGCTCATCAAACTGTCTTTGTCAATTTATTCAATAAACACAAAATTGTTATCATGGTAAAGCATTCGAAAGCTTCAAATTATAAAAATGTTTTAACAAAATGTGGAGTCAGTAACCGAAATTTTAAAAGCGTCAACTCCAATTTTGGGGCGTCGTAGTATACAACAAAATTTGAGTCTACTATACGTTGTGTGATGTTGCCGTGTCAGTGAGTCACTGGGTATCGAAAATATCGCTGCCATTCAGGCGTCCGTTGCAAATGATTCAAATTAGTCAATTCCACGGCGTTCTTAAGATTTTGACATTGATCAGACAACAATATGGCGTATTTTGTGTAGGTCTCAAGAATTAATGTTGGACCATTTGATGTTGGACCTTTTGAATCGATTAACGTTTTCCGATTGGCTTCTGGAGAAGATGCGCCAAGATCATATGAATTTTATCGAAAAATGAAGAAGCTAATGGAATCATCAATATATTAAATATGAGTTATTGGTCGGTTGGAAATTCACATATTATTCAGAATCATCACCACTTCATCCTTAAAAAAAAGAGGTTGGGATGCGACCCACACTGATAACTTCCCATCCCGACTGTCGATTTGGCTTGCTTAAAATTTTTAAAAAATTTGCGTTCAATTTTTTGTAATTTTATTTTTTTATGAAAAAACGGTCTGTTGGATGTTAAAATAAATATTTTTTGTGAAATAAAATAAGTTTGAAGCCAATATTTTTCGTTTTTGAAAAGCTATTTGAGGCGAAAGTAAATTTTCACCAAGTTTTAGTATTGTTTTTTTTTTAGAGTTTTATTTTTTGTAAAAAAAACTGTCAATTCGATTTTTTTTTTTATTTTATATATAAGATAGAATTAGTTTAAAGCCAATATTTCTTATAAGATAAAATTAGTTTAAAGCCAATATTTCAAATTTTTGAAAAGATATTTGAGTGGAAAATCAATTTTTACCAACTTTTATACAGTTTTTTTAGGTTTTTATTTTTTGTAAAAAAAAACCTGTCAATTCGATTTTTCTCACGATTTGTCCAAATGTTGAAAACCATATTTGTTATAAGTAAAAATTAGTTAGAAGCTATTATCTCAAATTTTTTAAAAGATATTCGAGTCGAAAATCATTTTTTACCAGCTTTTGTTAATTTTTTGTTCGGTTTTTAAATGTTTGTAAAAAAAAGTCCATTCGATTTTTTTCAAAATTTTACTGAATGTTGACAACAATATTTCTTATAAGATAAAATAAAATTGAATCCTAAATTTCAAGTTTTTGAAAAGATATTTGAATCGATATTCAATTCTTACCAATTTTAAGTAATGTTTTTTTCAGATTTTTATTTTTTATAAAAAAAACTGTCAATTCGATTTTTCTCAAAATTTTATCAGATGTCAAAAACATTATTTTTCGTTGCACAAAATTGTTTTGGAGATGAAATTATATTTTAGTCGTAAAATTTTGGAGGTGACAACATTTTTTTTCAGTTTTTTTGATTTATAAAAAAAACCTTTAAGTGGATATCACGTTACAATATATTATATAAAACTTAATTCAAGTCTCTAGCGTTTTTGGTTCGTAAGATATTTAGGGTTAACCAAAATTTTCACCTTCTTTTCAAACTGCTATGGTAAAAAACCAGCCACGCAATTTTCTTGAGAGCCCTTTCTGCATCTTTCTGCTTTATTATCCGTATAAAAAAAATTTATTTGAAATCGATATCTTTTCTGTTTCTTGAGCTATGGACGACGAAAAAAACGTCGCGAAGGTACGTACACACGCACGCACAGACATCTTTCTAAAAATCTTTTATTTCGACTCTAGGGACCTTGAAACGTCGAGAAATGTAAAAATTTTCAATTTGACAAATCGGACCCATTACAATAACTTCCTATGGGAAGTTAAAAATAACTCTTTGGTGCGGTTAGCATGCCGTCAGCGTTATTGTACCATATTTCTTCTTCGATGATAAGGATTGTCACGTTACTCGTTATCCCGCTATGATTATCAATTCGCCTGAATTAGAATATATGGATTTGGACATGTGGTTTCAACAGGGGTGGAATCGGCTAAGGTGATTGTTGATAAATGACAATCAAAATGATCGAATTTGATCTGCCTAAGGTGATAGTCAAATTGATACGTAAAAAGCTGTCACAAAAAAATGTGATTTTAAAATATGTTTATTCCGAATAGAGCTACCAGACGCTTACATAAACGACTGGAAAATTTTCTTAGTTCACTTTGTTTCTTTAAACAAAAACACATTCATGTGACCGACTAAGCTGACGTCATTTGAAAAAAGAAAAGTAAGAATTTTATTCAAAATCAGCCAGTTTGATATTTTGATTAGACATTTTATAAGAATCAAATTAAAATTTCACCAAGGTAACAACGAATTTTGACAATTTGAATCTGAAATTGTTCAATCGAATTGAATTGAGTTGAATCATCTTACTGAACATCAAAAACTCAATTTGAACATCAAAAAAATGATAGTCAACTATCACCGCAGATAATAAATTTATACAGATGTCTCATCCCAGCAGAAAAAAATGAAACATTTCTCTTAACAGACAAGAGCTTTTAAAAATAAAGCTGAGAAAGCTCTTTTTGCCTTTTTAAACTTTTCTCTTTTCATTTGTCATTTTGTTTGCCAATGAATACAAAAACAAAGTTTGCTCCGTTGCAAACAAATGCATATCTTGGTGCGCGTTTTGGTGCGTAAAAGAATAAAGGGGTGATAATGTTGGATCTTTTTTTTGTTTATTTTTTAGTGAATGTCAGATTGTTAATTGTCCGGTAAGGAGAATAGAAGAAGTTGCTTATGTATTGCTATATGAAAATATTGTTTGGGCAAGTAGGGACAAGTGAATGTGCAGATGATTTGGTTTCTGTGTTTTCTAATTTTTACACTTCCCATAGGAAGTTATTGTAATGGGTCCGATTTGTCAAATTGAAAATTTTGACATTTCTCGATGTTTCAAGGTCCCTAGAGTCGAAATAAAAGATTTTTAGAAAGATGTCTGTACGTGCGTGTGTACGTACGTTTGCGACGTTTTTCTCGTCGTCCATAGCTCAAAACCAGAAGAGATATCGACTTCAAATAAATTTTGTTATACAGATAAAAAAGGCAGAAAGGCAAACAAATATGTTTTTTGAAAAAATCCATTTTTTTTAATCAAAAAAAGCTTAAAAAAAATTGTCATCTCGAAAATTTTACGAATACAAAATTATTATTTTATCTCCAAACCAATTGTGTGCAACGAAAAATAAAGTTATTATTTTTGAGAAAAATCTAATTAAAAATTAAAAGACAACTCAATAAAAGTTGGTAAAATTTTATTTTCGACTCAAATATCTTTTCAAAAATGTGAGATCATTCTGAAAAATTTTGAGAGAAATCAAAATTGACAGTCTTTTTTACAAAAAATAAAAAAAAAACTAAACAAGAAAATTAATAAAATTTAGCAAAATTTTATTTTCGACTCAATACAATTTTAAGAAAAATCGAATTGAAAGTTTAAAAAAAAAGTTAAAACCTAACAAAAAAAAAAAACAATTCTAAAACTTCGTAAAAACTTACTTTCGTCTCAAATAGCTTTTAAAAATTAAAAATATTGTCTTCAACCCTTTTTTGTTTCACAGAAAATATTGTTTTCGATAATTAGCAGTTTTTTTTTATTAAAATCTAACATTCCGTTTTTCATAAAAAAATAAAATCTACAAGAAATGGTACACAAATTTTGTAAAAATTTGTGTTCGTTTCTTGATATCTCTCAAATTCAAATTCATCCAATTTGTAAAAATTTAAGAAATGCTACTAAAATTGGTACAAATTTGTTTTCGACTAAAAGTCTATTTAACGAAACTAGATTTTCAAACTAAAATATGTATTTCCTTATATTAAATATTGTTGGTTATTTTAAAATTTGTAAAAATAATTAAACTAACGAGATGGGAAGTAATCAGTGTGGGCCGCATCCGAGCCTTCTTTTTTAATATCAGACAGACAATAATGGTAGATTATAAGCTTGTAAAAACAAAATAACGGTTCTTTTCTGGAGCAATACAAAAATATGACAAATCGAAAATCTAAAATAAACATGTTACAGAAAATAAGTCGACTTAAAAAGAGTAAAAAAAAGGCTTTGGTATGATGAAAAGAATTCTCTCGAAAGAGAAATCGATTTAACGGAAGGTATAAATCAAAACACCAAGACTTTTGCGAAACTTATTTTATCGCAAACGTTCGTCCTGCGGTTTCAACTTTCTCAGAGATCAACTTGGATTACACTTGCCCCATCCATCTTCCTTACATGGACATTACAATATATAATACCTATAGAATTTAACTGAAGTCTCTAGCGTAATTTGTTCGTGAGATATTTAGGGTTAACCAAAATGTTCACCTTTTGTTTTAACTGCTATTGTAAAAAAAACACCCACGCTATTTTCTTGAGATTCCTTTCAGAATCTTTCTACATTATTATCTGTATAACAAAATTTGAAGTCGATATCTCTTCTGGTTCTTGAGCTATGGACAGCAAAAAAACGCCGCGAACGTACGAACTTAGGTACACACGCACAGACATCTTCCCAAAATGCTTTTATTTCCACTATAGTGACCCTGAAACGTCGAGAAATGTCAAAATTTTCAATTTGACAAATCGGACCCATTACAATAACTTCCTATGGGAAGTTAAAAATAAGATCAGTTTTTTCAAACTAGAAAACAAATGTTATTTTAATTTTTGACACATTATGTACAATGAGGTACATAAATGTACATTGAACATATGTAGGTACCTCATCATACAATTGACACCAGTTAACAACACTTCATCACGTTTAAAAACATATAAAACAGAAAAATGTATTTCTGGAGATTTTACAAAATTGAAGAAAAAGATGAATTTATAAAAAAAAATCAACATGAATGCACGCAACTAGCATTTACATATCCGATTATAAGAACTCGAGCTATAAGACAACCTTATCCTAGCTTTGTTTTTATTTCCAAAGACAACTGTAAATATTTTTTTCTCGTCGTCGACAAGCGATCAATTTCCTGCACCTATTTTCAACGTATCACCACCAGCCACACCAAACCACAAAAAATCAAAATAAAACGAGTTTTGTTTTCATTTGTGAAGAATGATCATGGTGTTTTATGTGTTACTGTGCATTAGGATTATGAGAGGAAAAGAACATACAAAAATGATCAGATTTTTCTTTGCCTTAGTTTTCATTCATAGGAAAGGAGACAAGCAACATAGCTTTCGTGTATTCATTTAGTAAATGTGTTGAACTTTTTGAAAAAGCTCTTTTTTTGGTTAATTTCGGTTTCATACATCATTTCTCGCCATAAGGGTGAGACATCTGTATATTTATTATCTGTGCTATCACCTTAGCCGATTCCACCCCAGAAAGTTTGAGCTCAAGAAATGGACCAGTCGATTCGCCGCCTCGTTCTTGCGAATTTACGCCTGTAGACTATTTTCTATGGGGCTACATTAAATCATTGGTTCATGCCAACAAGTCGACTTCGCCACGTTGAAAAAGCCATTTCGTCAAAAAATGTGTGACCGAATCATCGAAAATTGGGTCCAACCGATCGAACGCTGCCAACGTGCCCGCGGTAGCCATATGAACTAAATTGAGTTTTATTTATAAATGTTTAAATTTTACTTCAAGCCGATAATAGGCCTTTGAAAATGTATAAAATGGTTTGCATTTTATTTAAAAAAGAAAAAAGTTAATAAGTTCTTATGGGAAAACTTAAAACATAGTCAACTTGTTTTTGTAACATTCAATTCTTTTATAGGTAAAATCAATAAATTTTTAAAACTTACATTTCCAATTGCTGCATGGCATGATTTTTCATTTTTTCGTACCGCTGTTCCTGTAACCTAAGGTTTTCCAGATTTTGTCGTTTTTCAGCCAGTAATGCTTCTTCACTACTTTTAAGTTGAGCTGTCATTTCCTTGCTCTTTTCATATTTTCTGTAAAAAAAGTGTAAAGTTAGTTAGAAAACTTTATAATAAAAACATGTAAGCAAAATTGGTGTTGATCACAATGAGAAAGAGATTACGAGTGAAAAATAATCAATATAACAAATAACAAACCAAGTTTTATAATCTGCTTTGGTTTTAAGCTTTACAAATGCTGACGCGTTATGGGCTAGGGATTTTCACATGAATGGTTGTCAAATTTGTTAACCACTGATCAAGCGATTCCAATAAGTTTTAAAAAAATATAATGTATTTCGCAGCCTAGGTAAAATAAAATCAATTTTCTTAAGGGTGGAGCTTTGTATGGGAAGAAAATTTTGATCTTTAAACGGTAACAAACAAAACTGTTAATACTTTTCTTTGCGATGGTAAATATTAATCAAATTAAGGTTTATTTATTTTCGCATGTAAACAATTCAACAATTTAAAGTTATTTTCTGTTAAACAACTTAAAAAAAGAAACTTGCAGAACAGATACAAAACTGGTGACAATAGCAAATTTAAGATTGTTTTTCATTGTAAACTATTTGCATTTGTACAACGGTTTGAACAAAGATTACCGATAATTACGGAACATATAAACGGTGATTTTTTAAGAGCTTGAGAACTTTTAAAAAAAAAAACGCATCAAATTTGCAAAATCTCATCGATTCTTTATTTGAAACGTTAGATTGGTCCATGACATTTACTTTTTGAAGATAATTTCTTTTAAATGTTGACCGCGGCTGCGTCTTAGGTGGTCCATTCGGAAAGTCCAATTTTGGGTAACTTTTTCGAGCATTTCGGCCGGAATAGCCCGAATTTCTTCGGAAATGTTGTCTTCCAAAGCTGGAATAGTTGCTGGCTTATTTGTGTAGACTTTAGACTTGACGTAGCCCCACAAAAAATAGTCTAAAGGCGTCAAATCGCATGATCTTGGTGGCCAACTTACCGGTCCGTTCCTTGAGATGAATTGTTCTCCGAAGTTTTCCCTCAAAATGGCCATAGAATCGCGAGCTGTGTGGCATGTAGCGCCATCTTGTTGAAACCACATGTCAACCAAGTTCAGTTCTTCCATTTTTGGCAACAAAAAGTTTGTTAGCATTAAACGATAGCGATCGCCATTCACCGTAACGTTGCGTCCAACAGCATCTTTGAAAAAATACGGTCCAATGATTCCACCAGCGTACAAACCAGTTCTTGAACGGCTTCTGGTTGCTCTTCACTCCAAATGCGGCAATTTTGCTTATTTACGTAGCCATTCAACCAGAAATGAGCCTCATCGCTGAACAAAATTTGTCGATAAAAAAGCGGATTTTCTGCCAACTTTTCTAGGGCCCATTCACTGAAAATTCGACGTTGTGGCAGATCGTTCGGCTTCAGTTCTTGCACGAGCTGTATTTTATACGGTTTTACACCAAGATCTTTGCGTAAAATCTTCCATGTGGTAGAATAACACAAACCCAATTGCTGCGAACGGTGACGAATCGACATTTCACGGTCTTCAGCAACACTCTCAGAAACAGACGCAATATTATCTTCTGTACGCACTGTACGCATTCGTGTGGTTGGTTTAATGTCCAATAAAGTAAACTGAGTGCGAAACTTGGTCACAATCGCATTAATTGTTTGCTCACTTGGTCGATTATGTAGACCATAAATCGGACGTAAAGCGTTTCGCGCGTTGCTCGTTAGTAAGTCTATTCATGATGAAATGGCAAAGCATACTAAGCATCTTTCTCTTTGACACCATGTCTGAAATCCCGCGTGATCTGTCAAATACTAATGCATGAAAATCCTAACCTCAAAAAAATCACCCTTTATGTACTCTTTTAAAGAGTTAAAAGTAAAACAAAAATATAAAAGAAAGTAATTGAGTACTTCTAATGGAAGGATTAACTCGATTTATAATTGAGCTTAAAAACGAATCTTACGGCATTGAAAAGAGAGAAAAAAAAAGCTTGTGGTTAAAGCCATTCATCAGATGACAGTATATTATTATTATTACTATATTTTATTAAATAGTAATTATAACTACAAGGTAATAAACATAAAACAAGGAGAAAGCCTAGCTGCGAAGACTATCGGCTCTGCTTGTTATTAAAATTTGTATACATTTAAGTTAAGGGTTGTAAGAAATTAATTTACATTTTCGATATGGTGGAGTTTTTTTAATACGTCATAGATCGATATATTTTTGAAAATTGATGAAAGAGCCGGTTTCGATGATTGACAGTTTTCGAGGAGGTGAGTTAAGCTCATGGTTGTATTGCAATTGGAGCATATCGGTGGATTGTTTTTGTTTAGAAGGTGTTTGTGAGTTGCTGAGGTGCGACCAAGTCTTAAGGGGATGTAGTTAGAGATTTTTTGTTTTGATACGTTTGTAGGGTAGGTTTTATGTTCGTTTACTTATAGGCTCCATTCGATTTCTTGTTTTCTTCTCAAGGTGTTCAGTATTTGGATTTTCAGGTCTTTTTTGGTGCATATATTGAATTTATACACTGGTGATTTGTTGGTAGAGGTTACTACTTTATCAGCTTCTTTGTTTCCACGTATATTAGATTGTCCTGGAGTCTACATCAGTTTTATTTTATTCGGCTTCATTATTATCTTGTTTCTTATCGCGGAAATAAGATTTGAATCGTTGTTTGGATTTGTAACTGCTTTCAGGACTGATATGCTATCAGAGCATATTACGAACTTGTCCTTGAAATTCCCTATTGATTTGGCTGCTTGCAGAATAGTAAAGGCTACTGCGGTGAAAATAGAAGCATATTCCGAGAGGATGTCATTATTGAGGATTTGGCCATCTTCAAATGTGACTGCAAACGATGTATTATCTTTTGATTTGGATCCATCAGTGAATATAAATTTCCAGCCTTTAGTTTTAAGTTCTAATGAGATACTTGAGAACAGTGATTGGTATACTGTATTGCTTGTATTTGTCTTACTGTAGTAAGCAAGGCTCAATACAAATGAATTGGCTTTTGCGGTGAAAATAGAAGCATATTCCGAGAGGATGTCAATATTGAGGATTTGGCCATCTTCAAATGTGACTGCAAACGATGTATTATCTTTTGATTTGGATCTATCAGTGAATATAAATTTCCAGCCTTTAGTTTTAAGTTCTAATGAGATACTTGAGAACAGTGATTGGTATACTGCATTGCTTGTATTTGTCTTAGTGTAGTGAGCAAGGCTCAATACAAATGAATTGGCTTTTATATTCCATGGAAGATATGATAAAGTTGAGTTTTTTTTGTAGTTTTTATTGGTATATCCATTTCTCGAGCTTTGTCGAGGATTGTTTTCAAAGCAGATAGAATACGTTTCTTGCACTTTAGGTTCATAGCTTGATGAATGTCTTTATCGATAACTGAAGTTCGAGATGATTTGTTGGAAACGTTGGATGACAGTATAGTTTTCTTATACATTGACGCAAAATTAGTAGATATTTTGTGGGGACTTTCATTTACATATTTGTACAAATGTTGGCAGAATGTTTTCGAATTGGACATTTTAGCTGTTCCAAGTCCAGCAGCTTTGTTCCATACACTGTTGACTTCAAATAGCTTACAAGAAAGTCGCACACACAAACAAATCAGGCGAGCGGGACGGTTATACGATTTCTGCGCTACAAGCAATTCATTGGTTGCAAACATTTTGCGTTATATATCAATGGTTCCGGGGCGTATTACATGTTGCACCGTCTTGCTGGAACCGCATAAACTAGTTTAAATGTTTGTAACGCTCGACTTTATATGAAGCCCTACGTCGCTACTCCCATCCAAACCGTAAACTTCTATTGAATCACGTAGGATAAACTAACAAACATAACGAAGATTTTGTTTATTTACGTCGCCATTCAGGTAAAAACAAACCTCATCTGTAATCATAATCGAGTCTACCTTAAATGGTGGTTTGTTATAATACTGAAAAAAAAATTGCATCTTTCCTTTTTCCAAAGCAGCATGATTGGTTTCCCGAACTCAAATATAAATGGGCGTTATGATTTTTAAAAATCGTTTCTAATTTTCGAACGCATTTTGTAGATGCAATCAATTCAAAAAATGAAGTTAGCTTCTTCAAGGGTAGAAAGTCTGTGATAAACATAATAATGTATAAAACAAAAGGAGAACTATTTCAGTTTCCCTATAGAAGAAAATTGCTGATCGTAAGATTTGAGGGCCTTTTGACTCATACCACTTGTATGAGCGAGTTAATAATGAAAGTTCTAGTTGTTATAGTCTGGAACAACGAAAGTTTTCATTTTGTGCTGGTTCTTTACATATGTCGAGATTTCAAAAAGACCCATCCCGATATGAGCAAACACATAGAAGTTTGGCAATTCGTCTAGAAGAGTACCAATTTAAGGAAGGTAAGTAATGGATGGGTTCTCAACAGCTTAAAAGCATACAGATGCAGAACCATATGGTATAATACCATCTGAGCACCAGAAAGCATTGCCAATTCCTTAAATCTAGTCCATATCTCTTGAGTATGGAGTGAAGATAGTCAAGAAAGGACATACAACACCGAAGTCTTGGTCAAAACGTCACCATCGACAGACGTAACTTTGAGGTAGTCAAGGACTTCGTCTACCTAAGCTAAGCTGTAAACACAGAAAACAACACCAGCGCTGAGATCAAACGCAGAATAACTCTTACCAGCCGCTGTATCCTTTGGCTAAGAAAGCAATTGAGTGGTAAAGTCCTCTCTCGAGGGACCAAAGTGTCGCTATATAAGACCCTTATCACCTCCGTCCTGCTATACGGTGCAGAAGCATGGACTATGACAAAAGCGACCTTGGGTCGGTTCGAGAGAAAAGTTTTTTGTGTGATCTACGGTCCCGTATGCATCGAAGGGGAGTGGAGGAGAAGATGGAGGGACGAGCTGTACGGGCTGAACAGCGACGTAGACTTAACCAGAAGGGTAAAAGTTAAATGACTAAGATGGCTGGCTCACGTAGAGCGCATGGAAACCAATGCTCTGTCCCGGAAAATCTTCGAATCCACACCCACAGGACAGCGCAGTAGAGGAAGACCGCGAATCGGGTGGCGCGCACAAGTGGAAAGTGATCTCACCCAACTTGGAGCTAGGGACCAAGCTAGATGGAGAAGTTTGTTGCGTGAGGCCCTAGTTCACACAGGACTGTAGCGCCACCTTAAGTAAGTAAGTAAGCCTATGCAATCATTTTTAGGGAACCATCTTAAGACCCTAGGAGAACTCTTACAAAGCGCTCTTAATAATGTGGATGTCAACCCACACAAAAGCGATTTATTTCTATTCTTCAGAACGTATAAAAAGTCTAATACAAACCCTCGAACCAATCCAATTCTTTACAAATAAAACTTATAAAGGGGTTCCTGGAGTCGTGTGCTTTGAACGGATATGTGAACTTAGTCTCTCGTTGCGTCTTAATCTAATCACTGCCTTTTGGCTGAAAGAAATCGTGATATCAACCTATGATATGCGAGTTTTCTCAGATAGTCGGGCCGCTATCAAATCTCTGGGCTCTCTATAAAGAATACCAACATCAGGTGGAATAATATAACCACCTGTGAAGCTACCAAGAACATTAAGCCTACTCTAGATTTATAGCGCTCAAGGTGCTTGATATCTCTAAGCAGATTGGACATAAGCTTGATAATTGGCGTCATAATCGGAAACTGTCTAATGGGAACTGACTTTTGCAGAAACTGTATAGATGAGGAAGACAGTTCCTCACCACATCTGTATCTACCTTGCTTTAGCTCAAAAACGTAGGTACCACCTAGGATAATTTGTGTATAATTATCTGAAATACTGATATCATTAGTCTTTTACGTTTCCTTAGAAAGTCTAATTGGTTCATGAGCTTAGGAGAAAGCCTCAAGATTTATGTGGTACCACAAAGGGCAAAGCACTGGCCCAAGTGTGTCCTACTCCATCCCGGACAGCCGCTTTAACCTAACATCAAAAACAAGGTTAATATGGCAGCTCTGAGCTAAGCAGATGAGAGAGAAAATTACAAAGCTTTACAATCTTTTCCTTGTTGAATTAAATGAATAGGGGCTAAATAACATGTGGTCCAACCAAGATGGAGCAACGCCTCAAAGCTACATGTGAAATTTTGAGGGCTGCTTTCCAAGTCACCTAGTACCTTGCAAGATGTGCTTATTTCAGAAAATTATATGTGGAATTGGTATTAAAAGTCATAAGTGATTGTGATGTTATCAAGTCAGTGACTATCATCGAGCTCTGCAAGGTGGTTCAGTCCATTAAACAATTCTTAATAAGAATTGCCAGTTTTTAATAAGAGTTTACTGCTATTATCAACTTAACCAGTTCCACCTGTGAAGCTTTTGTTTTGATAAAACGATTCCACGTCTAAAAGCTAAAGACTCTGGAACTCTCACAGAAATTTGTCTCGAGAACCGTAATTACTTTTGGAAAATAGTCAGAGTAACAACTTTAGCACCTATATAAAAAAAAATCCTATTCCTTACTCTTTCAAATATGACGTAATTTTTGAAAGCATACATATGTACATAACAATCTGTGTAAAAATAAGAACAACTCCTACACCATAAGAAGAGTATTTAATGCTTATCCTCATGAAAGTCTTAATCGATCTGACCCCAGCTTCAATTAGTTAATTAAATACTTAACTATGCTAAAAATAAAAACTGGAAAACATACTTACACATGCAAATCAGAAAAAGTTGTTTCTAAAGAGGTTAAATGATGATAATTAGAATCCCGATCAGCTTTAACTTCTGTTAGTTGTTTCTCGTAATTCTGTAATATATGTTCTTTTTCTGATATAAGTTCAGCGATGGCTTTTTCATATGCTTCAATCACACCACTATAAAAAAAAATCAATTTAAAAATAATAATGTTAGTATTTTCTAAGTATGGTTTATAATATACACTAACTTCATTTTGGCAATTGCTTTATCTTTTTCTGTTATCCTTTTGATTAATGCTTCTTCACGTTGTTCAGCTTCTTTCAGTTTTTTTTCGATATCCTCTGTTTTGAGACTAAAAATAGAATAAACAAATTAAAAAATCATCTTTTCATAACATATTTTAAAAACTCACACTTCATTTTTGATTTTCTTCTCTAGTTCATCCATTTTGAAATTTTGTTTTTTATCAGATTGTGTGCTGTAAAAATAATACAAAAGAAAATATGTTTAAAACACGCAATTCAAATACATTCTTAAGCAGCTTACTCAATTTCTTCGATGGATTTGGTATCGTTTTCAATTTTCATGTCCTGCATCACGTCGACACTCATTTTGACATTCTTCTGAAATAATTAATATAAAATCGTATTTTTATTTAACATAGTTTTGCTATTAAGGAATTTTCAATCCATATTATAAAATTGTTGATTTTCTGAAACCCAAGAAATGAAAAAAACAAACACGCAGTCAACACAGATATAGAATATAGCTTCAAGTTTCTTATTTGCTCAGTTGATTTAAGACATCAGCTATGTCTTCAAGAAAAAAAGTTTTGATACTATAAGTTCTTTTCTAATTTTTCCAAAGATGAGCTTAAAATTAATAAAAAAAAGCATAGAAAAATGCACAAAGAGTAATTAGGTTCAAACTAGCGTCATTGTCGTTTACTCCACGCTCTTGCTTTTTATCTACATAGTCATACCCTATACAAACAAAAGTAAAAGACCTTTCTCCTTCTAAGATTTTGTTTTCGTTTAAAAGAAGGTTAAGAGCAGTTAATAAAAATAATTTTGCCGAATTTATCCTTGCAAAAAGGACGAATTTACAATAAAAAAAAGACACCCGTACTTAATCTAGAGAAAAGTAAGTGTATTAAAAAAACATTGCGTTTCATGCCGCTAGATTTAAAGAAAGTGCTTCCAGATGCAGATAATGAATAACTGTCGTATTTGGGTGAAATTTTTTAATGGATTTATTATAAGAAAAATATTAAAAGCAAAGCCACTCTGCATAAAGCATTTAAAAATGTTTTTTTTTTTTTTTATTTAAAAAGCTAAGCTTTAATAAAATTGGGAGCGTATTTTTTTGTGTGTATTTAATGACAATTTCAACATGTCCAAATTAAACGCAACTTTATGTTTAGTTTTCTACAAACCTTCCTAAAACAACAAAACAAACAGCATGGAAATCGGCTTACCCGTTCTTGAGAAGAAATCTGTGCACAGTTCTGAAAACAGAATAGAAGACTTGTTTTGATAAAATTAGGAAAACTGACATTTTTTTCAGATGTATTTTATGGATTAAAAGCTTAAGCAAGATAAGATTCTTATTTAGTCTCCAAAAAATTTAATTCTTGTTTGGTATACTCTCTTTGACAACACAAAATCTCAGATTACCGAATTAAATTAAAATCAGTTTTGCTTTTTTATTTTGGAAACTGATATTTTGCTTTTACTATATAAGGGTTTTCAATAGAGCCTTGACAGCTCTGAATTTAAGTTGTGAACGCACCTTTTCAATAATAATAGAACTGTTAATGTCAACTTACTCAGTAAACTCAACGTTTTTTCATCATGGTAAACTACACGAACGAGCAACGTCTGCAAATCATATAAATTTTCCACCGCAATTCGGACTAATTGGCGAAGTTCAATTTTAGCGCAATGGGCCCTACTATAAGCATAATATCTGTTAATGTCAGGGTTAACGGTTGTTAATACACATTTGCTTCATGAGCCAGCCCATACAAAATAATTGTTTGGCGCAGTGGCGTTATTTGGCCATTTTTTCGTCGAAAATAACGATCGTCACGTTAATGTGAATGACCAGTGTTATCGCACCGAATTGGAAAATATGGACTTGGATAGCATGATTTTAACAGGATGGAACCAAAAGGAACACAGCATACCTTTTAATCGATTTATTGACGGCCACAACTACAAACAAAAAATAACAAACATTAACAAATGAATGGCTGCACATGGTCCTAATATTGTTCACAACATTCCTGCTGTGTTTTACGGTATAAACATCAATAATAACTTAATAACGGGTTATAAATTTTGCGGTTTCAAAAGGATAGGCCTGGAATTCGACATCTGTCAAACTAAGTTGTTAAACCAATTTTTTTATGTGAAAGTCTGACATTTACGAAAATAGATCGCTTAACAATAGCACAACGCATGAAAGTTGTTAAAACCTACTACAAAAATGGTGATTCTGTTCTGTTACAAATCGTGCTTTAAGAGGTGATTATGGTTTACTTAATCGTCCAACTACGCAAGCAATTGGCAAATTGTGAAGAAATTTGAAGGGTCTGGATTGGTTAAAGATGTCGTAAGGCCTGTGCATCACCATTTTGCTCGTACCACTGAAAATATCGCTGCTGTAAGTAAAAGTGTTGCCGAGGACCAGAATTTGTCGATTCCTTGTCGTTCTCAAGAATTAGGACTGTCTTCGGCACATTATGGCGTATTTTGCATTTGTATCTACACCTACACCTATGTACATCCATATAAAGACCAGCTCACCCAACAACTGAAGCCAGCGACGAAGCACATTTCTCACTCGGTGGGTATGTAAATAAACAAAATTGTCGTATTTGGGGTTCTGAGAATCCTCCAGTAATCGAAGAGAGGCCACTAAATCCATAAAAGGTCACTTTTTGGTGCTATCTTTGGGTGATTGGACCTTACTTCTTCGGAAACGACGATGGACCAATTGTCACCGTCAATTCGGAGTGTTATGGTCTATGATAACCAACTTGCATGCTATTAAGGAATACGACTTGGAGAATATATGGTTTCAACAGTGCCACATGATACACAACTCGTGCGAATATGGATTTGTTGGAAGAGACATTTCCAGGCCGCGTAATTTCTCGTCGGGGCGATATCAACTGGACACCAAGATCATGTGATTTGTAACCGCTGGCCTTATTTTGTGAACTACGCGAGAAACCGTGTTTATGCAGATAATACTTAAACTCTTGAGCTCTCGAGAACCAACATTTGTCAAGTTATGGCAATTAATTAATTAATCAATTACCGCCATCGATGCTTGCAACAATTTGAGTAGTGGTCTTATAAATGATGTTGTATTTCACACATAATGTCAACGTTCAAACTTTTGAATAAAAAAGGAATATCATGAACAAAAATGTTGGATGTGTTTTATTTAATTTTACTTTTGAAATGGATAACCCTGTGTAGTAGACTGAGTTTTCTGATTAAAATTGGTCAACACCAAATTATTTTCACATTTTTTACACACTGAAAAGGCCATTACAGAATACACCAAACTATAAAAACAGAAAATTAATTTTAAATTAAACAAGGGACGCACATTCTTGTTCTGATTCCAGAACAAATAGTCTGAGCTAGCGATTTTGAGGTGCAAGAAGAATACTGCTAAAAATGTACAAGTCTTGAGATTAACACATTCTGGTTTTGTACATGTTTAAAAACAAGTCATGTCAAGTCATGTTTTTGAAAAATTAACTTTAAGCAAGTGCTGATCGAAATAATGTTCGATTTTTTTGTAAATACTAAAATACCTCTCGTGCAAACGACATTTTTCCCGAAATACCAACAGCATTTCGTTTGAAAAACAATTTAAATCCTTGCCAAAATGTCTGGGTTCCAATTGCCGACTTTATCAACTTATTTATTTCTTATCCTTTCCCAGAAACTAACAAATTCTAAAAGGTTTTCAAAATGACGATTTAGATCCAACAATTAATTTTAAATGCAATGCATTCTCCTCTAATATGCACAAAGGAATGGTTGACTTTTTCGTGTAAGTTAATAAACCTTCGTTTGTGAACTCAATTAGTTGCGAATAGTTCTGTTTACTTGACGATAAAATGAAATAGCATTTTTGTTTTGTATTAAAACTGGAATCAAATATGTAAACTTTTGGACTTGATATTTTACTTAAATTCTTTAAAACAAAATTATAAATGGAATCTATTAACTACTAACATACGTATGTTTCGATTAGGACATCTTCTTGTAGAGAAAGACACATTTGAAACGATATATTCCTATCCTTTAATATACACCGGCGGCGCGGCATTCTTGACTCTCGACTCCGGGTGTAATGACCTATTCGGATATTTAATGATGTCTTAACAAAACTGTTTATGTATATTTTTCGAAATGTTTGTATAAAGCTAAGGTACTTCCATTAGGAAGTAAGGAAACGCTTTCACAAAATATCATTTTACTCCCATAATTCGAAACTAATCAATAACCTTTGTCCTCTCAATAGCTTAGTTTAGGTGGTAAGTATGAATGTCTAGCCTTATCAATAACCAATGTCTTTATCTATATGGACGATTAAAGAAAAACAAAATAAACATTAAAATGTTGTTTAGAATAATAATCTTACTTTAATGCTCCTTGCTGTGAGTTGAATGGGTTTCTGCTGTTTTTGTTGTCTTCGTTCCTCAATAATTGGTTTTGGTTCTTCTGCTTGTTTAGCTTGAATTAACCCGTTCTCCAGTTGAAATGATCTATTGCTATCATAAAAATGTTCTTCCTCTTCATTTGCTGGACTTAGGCGATTTTGAATGTTGAATTCCTGCTGAAGTTGCCTATCACTTGACCACGATGACGAAGAGGCTGCAGATAATGATGCTGCTGTTGCTGCTGCTGATGATGATGATAGTGTAGAAGAACCTGCTTTCACCGGTAGATTAACAGGCACTGAATGACCCAATAGTGGGTCGAATCTCAATAGCAATGAACTTCGATCGCCTTCCACACCATTGCCAGTGCCTTTGGTTAGTAAATAATCAAAGTCGGATGGATTAAGAAAAACTAAAAAAAAAATACAACAACCAAGAGTTATTTTTCGAATTTTGTTCGAGTTTATATTCAACGCGACCGCGACGCGACGTTGCTGTTTATTCTCAACTAACAAAAATAATATTAAGTTTTTATCAGCATTAATTAATATAGAAATATATTTTTTTATTTATTCTTTCTGTGCCGCCAAACAAAAACAAATCAAGGAAAAGAACCGACTTAAGCTTAAAAGAAATATTAAAAAACCGAAGACTTTGAAAATGGGGAGGAAGAAAAAAACAAAATAAACTATGACTAAGACGTGCGGTGTAAGCAGCAATTGATTTCGTAGTTTTTGCCCCCTACCGTATCTTATTCGGTACTCAACACACCACTGACTCACTTGTGCCTTGCCTTGGCTTCTTTAATTGAAAAAACTGCAAAAAATATTGTATCGACAACAATTACACTGGGCTTCTTCGTCTTGGACAGATGGGCTTTGTTTTATGGAATTTATCGAATTTTTTAGCATTGGAATGCATCAGTTATACACCAAAATGATGGAAATTTTGTGAAAACTATTTCACGACACGATATATACGAATTAACGATGTGTCACACACACAAAACACAACTTAAAAGAAATTTAGAATGGTTTTTCTCCAGCCATAGTAGCAAAGCCAGTAGAGTAACAATCAAAAGTCACTCTCTCTTGAATCAGACTTCTCTCGACTATGACTATGACTACGACTACGACGACTACAACGACTACGGACTACGGCGTATGGAATTATTGAAATCCAAAGAAAAATAATAAAATACACATTTGACTTCTCTGTCTGGTTTTGTGCTGTGGGTTGCATGGCCATGGCACGTGGGAGAGCTGTCTCTTTCTGCCTGCGCATGAAAAATACGACGACGACGACGACGACGACGAACGTACGTACGTACGTACGCAGAGAAGATGAGGAAAAGCACCCATTCTCCATTCAACTTCAACGTCAGTCCCCATTCCCATTTCCGTGCGACACAACACAACAAAACACACTTTTCCACACAAGTACTTTTGCGCGAGCCACAAACATTAACAACCCGGAGTCGGAGTCACAGTCGGAGTAGAAGCAGCAAGCAGCAGCTTTGTTATATTCATTTACACAAAACACAAGACAACGTCACTGTTTTGTTATCATTTGAATTCACCACTGAAGTGAACAGTGAACACAAATAATAATAATTTATTCTCTGTGTATTTTGAATGAAGCTACCGAAACAAAGTGTCCAATTTCAAAATGAAAAGATGTCACATTCAGCAAACAACAAAAACAAAGCATAACAACAACTTCAAGATAAAGTCAGAATCAGATTTAGATGAAGTGAAGGCTATGTCTGAGCTCCTAATTATTTGTGATTTAGTTTAGAGTATTTTTTTTTATTTTGAGGGCGCGGTTCGGTTCTGTTTGGATTTGCTGATGCACTCAATGACCTGGCACAAAAGGAATATTTATCTGTGCAGTAATTCAGTATATTTTGATTTGATGAAAAAAGACCAACCTTAGGATAGGGATGTAAAATAATATGCAAGGAAAACAAAAACATTTGGCATACCTAATTCATTGTTAGGGTTACCTATTTACCTTTTTTTTTTTTTAGTTTTAAGTGATACGAAAATAAAAGGTTGCTTTTTTAAAACGGCTCATTTTATAATTATTATTATAATTAATAAAAGGGACAAATTTGTTGTTTGTTGTGAATAAAAAATTTCGATTGTGGTATTAGAAATTGTTTGCTGGTTTGAAAAGTGATGTTTAGAAGGTGGACTTTGATGATGAGTTAAGTTATTTATAGGTTGAATTGGGGTGGAAGCGAATACAAACCTAACCAAAAACAAGACTTATTTTATTTAAAATGTTAATTTTAATTTAGAGGATGACCTTAATAGGTATTTTATGGATGAAATGAAATAAAATTTAAATTTTTGGATAGGTATATAATTTTAAAAATGAAGATTATGATATTTTGAAATGGAGCTAATATATGTACATACAGCTGTGTTCAAAATAATAGGAGTGCTTTTACAAAATTTGCCCAAGTTTTTTTTTACCATGTGTATACTAGTTATCAGCCAATTTCTCTACCAGTAAGTATAACGGGAGATTAAAGATGATAAAACAATGAACTGGTTTGCAATTCATAACCGTTTACATGTGTAACCAGAGATCAAATGATCTTGACTCTCAATCAGGCTATTCAAAATAATAGGAGTGTGAGTTATATTGTACGTTAAAAAAAACATTAAATAACTAAATTAAAATAGGAATATTAAATAGTTTTAATATCGAATATCTAAACAAGTTTGGTTATTTAGTGCGCCGAGGAAAGCACTGCACCGACGAAAAACGGGAAATCATAAAAAAGTTGCTAAATGAAGGAAAAACTTATAAGGATATAAAGTTGATGTTGGGGTGCTCTGACCAAATGATCGCCAATGCTGTAAAATATGAAAAACAAAGTCGAAACCCGGGGACGGAAACGAGTGAAAATGATGATCGACGTATTGTTCGCTAGAGCCGAAAGGATCCTTTTGCGTCCTCTAAGATGATCCAGGAAGATCTAGGACTGGCAGTAAGTAGCGTAACAATAAGAAGGCGATTGTTGGAACACAATCTTTTCGCTCGCAGTCCACGAAAAGTGCCGATGCTTACAAAAAAACATGTAGCCGCTCGTTTGAAATTTGCAAGAAGCCATGCTAATTGGCCTGCAGAGAAATGGCGAAACATTGTGTGGACTGACGATACCAAAATTGTTTTATTCGGTGGAACTGGCTCTAGGCAATACGTCCGACGTCCAGAAAATTCCGAGTTTAAGCCTCGGTACACCATTAAAACGGTATAGTATGGAGGTGCTAAAGTGATGGCATGGGGCAGTTTCTCATATGCTGGTGTTGGCCCCATACATCAATTCAATGGCACGATGGACCAGCGCGTTTATGTGGATATAATGTCCAATGGGATGCTGCCTTATGCGAGTTGGAATATACCAGTTAAATGGGTATTTCAACAAGACAACGAAATTTATGGGCAGATGTGAAAAAGGGTGTTTCTCGACGAAGACCCTTGAATTCGAGGCAGTTGTGGGACGCAGTCCAGGAAACATGGAACCAAATTCCAGTTGAGCATTGTCAGGCCCTTGTGAACTGTATGCCTCGCAGATGTGCAACAATTTTAAAAAAACAAAGGATTTTCCACAAAATACTGACAACAAAATCTTAATATTGAATATTTTTTTTAGTTTTTTATACTTTATTTTGTTTACTCCTATTATTTTGAACAATTCGTTTTGGCTTTATTTTGATAAAATTCATGTTTTCACTACCTTATTTGTTTTAAATAAAGTAGTCTTTAAGCATAATAATAAAAGACTGGATTACCTATTTTGTACAAAAGAAAAAATAAATTAAAAAAAATTATACAACTTTTGAGTCACGATTTAATCTAAAAAGAACAGGCACTCCTATTTTTTTGAACACAACTGTATATCGATGCCTTAGTGACATAAAAACGGATTTCAATATTTACAAATAATTAGGAGAGACGATTTGAAATTTTTTTGTATATAAATAATCGAGCACTCGAGTTTACTTTTTTTAAAGTTTAGGAAAATAGGGAAGTATTAAAGAGAAGACACAGGTGCACATTGGCAAGTTTTAAATATCAAAATGAGAGGGAAAAAACGAATTGGGTAAAGCATCTCGATGTGCGGTTCAAAAAAGAATATCTACACTTGATAGTAAATTTAAAACCTCAAGGGTAAACTAATGAGTAATGATGATACTTGGAAGTGCGAGTATTACGGTTGAATTTTTTTGGGAGAGAATGCAACTGGCTAATTCAACAGAACATTGCTTGTTAAAATATCAGTACAGCAACGAACCGCAAGAACCGTGTTCGAGTGATGTAATTGTTTTGATCATAGTTTAACTTTCTTAGATTCTATCCCAAAAAAACTTAAATTTGATTTCAGGGAAGCTGCCTAAATATGCGAGTATATTTAAGTTTTGGACGAATAGAGGCTTTGTAAATTACAGCCAGATCGAAAGGGGTGACAAATTCAACGTCGGTTAATAATTGCCCATTGGACAATGTTATCAAGATTGGAATTTAATGAGCTTATTATAAGCTGCCGTGTAAGTTCCACATTCAAAGGACAAGCATGTGAATGTACTACAATTATGAAGGGGTGAAGGATCTGTTGTCAGCAAAACAGTTTATTGGATTAGAAGACAAGAACCGTTTATAAATATAGAGAAAAGGAGACAAACCGGAGCCCTAGGAGAGTATTTATACTATCAAAAAATTCATCAATGCCTACTTAAAAAAGGGATTTTCGATAAGAGGTTGGTGTCAAAGCTATATCAAAATTTGTTAAAACATCAAGCGTTATAATCTTACTTTCTTCAAAACGATGTAAATATTTGTTCCACTGTTCGGTTAGAAAAACCATAAAATTCTCGGAGGAACTATTGGTACGAAAGCCATACTGCCAATCTTTTGTTCTTCAAGATAGAAACAATGGACATGAGGGCAACTGCCGTTTTCCATCCGCTCGGAAAGAGACATGTAGAGTAGGACAGGTAGAAAAGCATTCGCAGTGGTTTTGCAAGTGCTGAAGAACGCCTCTTCAGACCAATAGAGGGATACTATCCGAGTCAACGGATTTGTGTTTTCAAGGGGTTTCAGTACTCTTCCAACAACACGAGTGCGAAAGAAGATAGGTCGCATACAATTTTCTACGCTCTCAAATACAGGATGACTCATTACACTCTCTTGTAGCGTCGAATTATCAGCGAAACTTTGCTGCAAGCTAATTGCCTTTTTTAATTAAGCTAACTTAGGGATTGTCATTGTGAACGAGTGTTGGAACCAAGGATAACGAGGTATTTCGTATGTTTTTTACAAATATCTTTGTAAACTATTTCGTCGAAAGTGACAGTTGGTAGTCTTTCTAGCTTGTTTGAAATTATTAAGGTTTTCATCAGTGTGGTTGGGTTTATAACAACGAAAACTCATATCTCAGATTTAAATAACCTCTTTATAGCTCGAATCTAACCATGAGTTCTCTTTGGGTTTGATAGGTTTTACATTATTTTGAATAAAATGTCTCATTCTAGAATACAATATTTATCTATACCTGCGGTGGAATCCACATCACTATAGAAGAAGCAGTGACCAGGATATGTTCCTGAAGAATTCTGTGAGACCGTTTGCAGTTAGTTTTGATTGACTAACGTTTTTCTTGAACTGTTTTTTTTTGGAATGGTAAATTTGCTGAAGGATATTTGTTCTTTTCGTACGCTTTGTTCTCGCTTATTTTGGTAATTCATCTTTTCATGATTACCACGGAACTATTTTAAAATATAATTTCAAATGTCTGTATTTTTTTGATAAAAGTCTATAATATCACCTGGATTTCTTTGGCAGAAAATAATTTGATGACAGACAAGTACACAAATTGATTTAAATCAGTTATTCAACGTTTTTTACGGAATCAAAAATTTTAATGTATTTTGAAGATCGTTTATTATTGTCATAATGGCGACATTCTGCAAAGAAAAAAAAAGAACAAACGTTTTTGGTTGTGCAAACTATTTCCATCATATACAGTACTGTGCAAAACATTTGCAACTATCACCGCCTATCAATAAAACGACCATTCGTATGTATCAAAGTTGTCTCAATCAAATTATTTTTATTGCTTTTCGACTTTAATCACTGATCAACAGGCAAATTCTACAAATGCAATGCTTTAAAAAAAAACAATAATGGTTTCAGCTGTGCAAAACGTTTGCAACTAGTGGCCATTTCCCTTTTCGTTACATTTTGATAACGGTTAACCTGATTTATTTCGAGTTTGGTAGCTTGATTTGTTTAGTTAGTTTTAGACGGGACTTGGGAAATTGATTTTTATTAAATGGCGGGCAACAAATATTTATCTTATATAAAATCCAGAATTTTGAGTGGTTTCAAAAAAGGATCATCACAAAAAGATATTTCAAAGAAATGTTCCATTCATAAATCAACTATTGGTAGACTCATAAAAAGTGGAAAGGTGTTATGCTATCATAGAGGAGAAAGGCCTCGAAGCACCACAGCAAAAGATGATTGAAAAATAACACATTTCTTCCGAAGAAACCCCACGACATCATCCAGGGAAGCAAAAATTGAAGTGATGTTACCCATTGACCCGTCAACTATCAGACGCTGAGCACTGCAGGCTGGATTGCATGGTTTTCAGATAGCAAAAGAGCCATTTATTTCAAAAGAAAAATGCGAAAGCTCATTTGGCTTTTGCAAAAACCAATTTCAATTGGAGTCCACAAAAATGGGAAAGGTCTTGTTTTCTGACGAATCAAAGTTAAATATGCACGGATTGGGTAGAAAACATTATTTCAGGAGGCCAAGAAGTAAGAGGCTAAATCGAAAATACACTAAAGATACGGTCAAACATGGAGGTGGTTCAATGTTGGCCTTGAGTTGCTTCTCTGGCAAAGAAATCGGGCCAACTCCACAAGTGGAGGGCATTATGAAGTCTGAAGAATATGTAGACATCCTTTCTTACACCATGCTGCTTTATGCCCATTGAGAAACATAAGTCGAAGTTGGTCATAAAGTTTATTACAGAAAAACAAATTGAAAAAGAACAACATTTTTAAGCACAAAAGTGACCTATTCGCTGGATTTCAGAGGTAGTTGAATGCCATTCTTAAAACGGTTATTAACGTTATTAAATAATAACATTTCCTTGTCTTAAAGTAAGAAAATAGTTTGAAATTTAGTTGTGAGGTCTAAGTTGCAAATGTTTTGGACAGCAATTTTACCAACTATTAAATTATTTAGTTATGTTTTTTTTTTCCAACAATTATAACGTTATATCAAAAAAGTTTGGAAAACTAAAGAAAGAATTTTGCTGTTTGATTTTCTAAACAATTTTTTTTGAATGAAAAATGCTGGAGGTTCTAGTTGCAAATGTTTTGGACATTAATGTATGTTACTCAAAAACGAACAAGAACAGAATTTCACATATCGTTAAATCTCAATTTATTTCGTTTTGAAAACGATGGATTTTTTTCTTAAACAGATATAAAAAGACTATCTTTTATTTTGTATGTATTTTTTGTTTTTCATTGATATTTCAAGCGCAATATTCAATAGCTCAAGAAAGTAAGAATGTTATTAAAAGACAACCCAATTTGGTACTTTTATGTATATATATTATAGGAATCACTTTAAAATTTGACCATGGCAGCAATGCATTTTGAAGATTCACAGAAGGAAACCTATCAAAATTGTGATGGTCACTTATCACCTTAGCCAATTCCACTCCAGATTTGAACATGTTTAAAAATCGGAATTTTTCAAAGTACATATTTCAATATGGTATAAATTAGTCATATCTGCTTCAAGTTGTTGCATGAAGAAATCGTGCGATAATTAGAGATCAGAATATATGTGTCAGCAAAATTTTTCCTAAAATGTAACAAGTTAGGATACAAAGTTCTAGCAATCGGTTTAAGATGTATTTTTTTTATATAAAGAACGTTTATGTTCAAAATTTAATAACATTTAAAATATATTTTCAATGTAAAAAAAAAAATATTTTACTATTATAAATTGTTTTTTTTTTTTTTTTTTTTATAGCTGAGTAAAACGAAAACAAAAGAAACAAATAATCATAAACTCGTGAATAAGAGAACAAACTGAATTCAGACATAAAATTGAAAGTTTTATCAATCTTAGATCTCAATTTAGAACAATAGAACAAATTCATAATGAAGTTGAACAATGTAATGATAATGTGCGACAAGCCACGGAAAAAAGTATTTCAACTGTTTCAAACATGAGAATAACATAAATATTATAACTTATTGAAACAAAGGAGCTGATTTTGAAAAAAAGAGCTCGAAGAAAATGGTAAGCTAAGAGTATTCTAGATGATAGGACAGTAAAAATTATTCAATAAGTAGACATATGCTTTTTCCGAATACTCTTTATGGACAGCAGCAAAGCGTGTAAAAAGACCCCAAACACAAAACCAGTAAATTTAATTTTAATGAATCTCCGCAAATAAGGCTACAGACGTTTTTACAGTTTGTTGATGACCAAGACGAATGTTAAATCCCTTTTGTCACGCTCAAAGAAGAAGGAAGCACGTGTCAACAAATTTATCTAATTAAGAATCACCAAGGCACGACCTTATTACTGCGCAGATTTCAAAAGAAGGGGCCTTAATACGCTTCATAAAACTCAAATTTATAGTAAACGCATGTCTTAAACTAAGATATGTCCCAAATCATTGGAAAAAAAGAACCAAGCTGATGAGCATGAAAGGGACCTTTAGAACGAACAAATATTTCGCGACACTCAAATCTATTGTTTTTTTTCCGTACCGATGAACTTCGATAGCTCGAACTTCGATAACTCGATTTTTGTTTAATTAAAATAATGTGGCAACAGTCTTAAGAGCTTTTCTTTCATACATTTTAACTTTGACATTTCGAACTTTTTTGCTTTTATATCTTGAATAAAAGTCTTCAAGGGCGGGATGAAAATGTCATCACTGCTAAAGACAAAATTCATTACTTTACAAACAAAATTGAATTTTGGTCATCGTCTCTTAATCAAAACCACTTTGGTTCATTTTCCTCGACACAATATTTTGTTGAAGAAGTCGGATGTGAGATAAATATCAAGGAATTTATACCTGGTATGAAAATGGTGCTAGAAAATTTAAAAGAAAAAATGTGTCATTATTTCTCAATGGAACAGATATCGAAGAATATTCCGCGCCAAGGTGGTTCTTTAATCCGTTTTTAAATGAAACTGTAAATTATTCAAAATTGGCAATCAAGCTCAAGAAAAGTCTGCTGGATCCATCTGCCGCAATTTGGATACCTTTTGGTTAAAAAGGAAATTAGAATATCCTGGATTAACATTAGAGGCTTGAAGTGTTTCATTCCATTTGCTACCTCGTACCTGTGCGAGTTGACATTTGCATCAATGGCTCTAATTAATAGTAAGGAAAGAAGAAATCGCTTGAATTTGGAAAACGATTTAGTTCTCAATGAAGCAAAAACGGATCCACGTTGGGAGAAATTGATTTCTGAAAAACAAGCACAACCCTCGCATTAAGAATAACTTTTTGTTAATTTGATACAAATGTTTAAGATGGATTATATCTCATAGGTTATTTTTTGTTTATTTGACACAAAAAATATTTCCTTTAATTATCAATTTTCTTTTTTTAACTTTATTGGTTTGTTCAACTGCAGTATTTTCTCAACATTTTTTAATTCCTTGTAAGAATCTTCGCGACCTCTCTAAATGGCCCCTAGGGGGTCACGCCCCACAAGTTAAGAAACTCTGGTCTAAAGGCTATGGGAAAGTATAACAACTACAAGCTTTTCCAAAAGTGAATTTTAAAATAAAATTATAAAATAATTTGTCGATCTTTTATGCATTGATTATTATTAAGTCCTAAATGTAACACCTACTTCGCGATAAAGATTAAAGTCCTTTGTAGATTTCCATCAGTTATAAAAAAATGTACTTTCTGTTTCGTAAAAAATATAAATTGTTACTTCTAAAAAATGAGGAATATTTTCCCACTATACCTGTCTCAATCATACAATAATCTTAAAGAACCTAGCACTACAAAACTATTTTCTTTATAATCTAGGCTCGACAACCGTGATCCGGCCTGGCCTTATACAGCAGTGTCATCATTTATTCCGTTCGCGATCTAGCTGCGCACCCCGATCTTCGGGCGTCCTGATCGACACCATCTTCCAGCGTAAGCATGGTCCGTCATAAGATGTACTACAAATGGCTTTTCTGGTTCTTCTTCACTTATACTTAAGCTTAATTAAACAAAACTATTAATAACTTAAAAACGAATAATATTGAGGTATAGGCAAGGACGTTCACTAATTCCATCGTTATTGCAAATAATAGACAACATTTTTGAAATAAAATGAATATTATTATAAGCAATATGACTACGGTAAGTGGTTGTGGGATGAATTCAGGCATTTATACTTTTTTCCTTCCTTAGGGTGGCAGTATTAGAATGTACGAGTAATTGTTATATAGAATAGTTTGCATTATGTGTCACAACAAAAACTAAATTTAGATATTAGCGACCATATCTTTTGTTTAATATTAAGTGCAAGTCAAGGTAAAACAAAATTATAGGTCACGAGAACACAATTTAAATTTAATAAAAAACTATGCTTGCATTTTTTTTAATAATACATTTTCAAAAAAAAGGAGTATGAAAAGGACAATTTTACAGAACATCAGTCATGTATTTTCACAATTATTTAATGAAAGACAATTGTTTGTATCTCGCATGACGCTAATTTAATGTTTTTTTGTTGTAATAATCGGTAAAAAATCAAACAAATTATTTCTCTCGTGTTTTATTGTATTTACTTACACTGAGACTGTAAAAGAAGCAATTCCATTATGAAAGTACAGCCATGAATGAAAAAACAATGCTTTTTATTTTTTAAAACTGCAATGTTTTGAATGTGTTCATATTGGAAGAGGAAGGTACTGCCTTTGGTTAAAACATAAAGACAACTGTTTAATGGAGAAAAATAAACATCAAAGTAAGAAGCATATAATGTCTCTTGAACTTAAATAAGATCTCAGTGGCCCAAAAATTTAAACAACCTATTGTTAAAGGTTGCAAATAAATTTAACCGGACCTATTAATTGGAATTAACAATTCTTGACTGGACCATTCCATCCACTGTTCTTAGAAGAATAATTGTACAGATGTCATATGGATTTAGCAAATTGAAAAAAGTTAAAAAAAAACCATTCCGTGGTTTTAACTTTAGCAAATTGTTAGGTATCTCTTAAGATGTTAAAATGGTTTAAATTTAGGTAATTCATCTTTTAATAAATACATAAATTAAATTCCATTGAGAACTAAGTCCTAGCGACTTACAACTTTCAACTATTCCTGTGTGCGAGTAATGTTGTCAGGGATGGAGGGGACCTACAGTTTTAAGCCGAATCCGATAGGGTAATCATCTTTTAAGCTTAGTAAACTGCTAAAAATGCCTTTAAAGTATTACTTAATCTCTTAAAATTTCGCGCCAGTGATTTTAGATTTCTTAAGACGAGTCTGCTTTTGTTCCTAATGCTATTTAAATACAAAATACCAAGTCTATCCGGATATCCCTTTTATCACACAATCCTTCATCAATTCATTTTGAAATTATTGAATAAAAATGAAAATTGTAATGCATTCAACTAACTTACAGCTGATACTGTAAATGAAAGATACTCTGTACAACACGGGCAAAGATGAACTCAACGGTAAACTATGGGTCATTCCTAGAAGCGCGATTATTATAGTTAAGCTGCTTAAGGGGGGACGAATATGGCTATTTTAGCAGTCCGTTAAAATAACTGTAATAAAGGTAAGGCAAGAAACATTTCGAATCTGTTTGAATGCAGTTAATGAGTCAATGGTGTAATTGCTGACAAAATAGCCCTCGGATGGGAGTTTAACATACTTTTGCTCAAATAAAGCACACATTTTTTTTCTATAGCATTTTTTAAATACGTTATAGATTATCAATGTTGACATTCTCGTAGATTCACGCATTTACAACATATTAAGATTTTTTTATGATTTTCGAATTTTGAGTAACCGTTTATTAAGACGAACACGAGGCAATTTATTGATATATACTGTGGCCAACAGAATTCTACTTACGACCATTATTCCGCAGTTTGGTGTAGTTAGGTTTACACTATCTATTTTGTTGACATTACAAGAGCAAACATTTTTATATTGAACATCAAATTTTATTGTTAATAAACTTTAGTTAAACTCAGACCAAAATTAATAGCATCGACTTATAAGAAAAATTATTGAGGAAGAATGATAGTACGGTGCATCAGTTGTAAAGTTGCAGTCAAAAACAACTTTCTTCGATACTGAGACGATGACAGGATGTTTAAGATAAATTATAAATTAAATAAAGGCTACAAATTCCATATAAATACAAAAATCTATTCTTGTATTGTCAAAAAAAGAGAAAATGTAAATGTTTTTTCAAAGTGAAAAAAAGTGTTCGTACGCGGACTTTTATTGGCCACTACATATGAATAAATAAAATTTACAGTCTCATAAATTTCTTCAAATCAATAAAAACAAAACGGAAAATTGAAAACAACATAATAAATAAATAAAATAAAAATAAAATAAAACTTACTTCGATTTGACTGCTGAAAATCTTCATCGGCAGCTAAATCGGACGGCTGGTTAGTATTAGGTCCAGAAAAGCCCAAACATTTTGGTAACTTAAACATATCATCAATATCCTGTTGATAGTTATTTCCAAAATTTTCAACTAACACATCTTTTTCATTAATTGTATCGCATTTCTCTTTTTCGCTTAAAGATTCACTTGATTGTGTAGATGGTAGAGCAGCATCAGTTGGATAGGAAATGGTATCATTATGGATTGGTATAGTTGTGTCTACGTCCATTGGTTCAAAAGTCACCGTTTCGTTACCTACCGTTTGAAGATTATCCATAACAATTGTCTCATTATTAACATCTTTAGGTGACATGTTTAATTGAGGTTTTTCTACATTCGAACCTCTCCCATCGAATGTTTGATCAAGGAAAGGAGCAGTTTTTACTTTGTGTGGCCCACTGGGAATTTCATCATTGGTATTAAATGTACTATCCATAGTATTATTCTCGTACATATTTGTAATGGTAGTGGGCGAACTTAAATGATCTGGGATTGTTGGCACATTAGATGAATTATTACCATAGACTTCACGTGATGGACTAGTTTGAGTTCTATTAGGACTTGTTTTTGAAATGTCTATAGTTTTATTGAGATGAGAATTTTCTTCGGATATAACATCACTGGATGTTTGAGACTTATTTTGTGGTTGGTCAATTTTAGTAGAAAACTCAGGACTATCGTTGGTTGGGGATTTGGGGAAGGAGCTTTTATTTTGTGTAGATTTTATGGGAAATTGTAAGTTCAGACTGAGTTGACTAGATGGTGTTTGAGGCAAAGGTAGGTCAGGATTGAATTCATCTATCTCCTGGGAAGATGAAGAACAACCCATTGGGATAGTTTGATTGAATTCAGTTTCATTTCTGTTTGCAGATGTTTCATCAAAGTTATCTTTTTGGAGATTTAGTGAACCAGTAACTTCTTCGCTTGTATTTTGTGTTTCTGCTCCTCCAACATCTCCGTTCTGGGAAGATGTGTGTATAAAATCTTGTGTTTTATTTAATTGGTTCTCAAAACTTGAATTTTCTTCATTTTTAACAGCATCCGATGCAGGAGACCGAGACAAATTTAATATTAATGGTGTTTCGTTAGCTTCTTTTTCAGGTGAATTACTTGCGGTTAGTTTTTCTACAGTCTGTTCAACTGTAGCCCATGAAAGTACAATACTATTATTTGTATTTGAATCACTTATAATATCCGCTAGGCTGACTGATTTATTTTGTGAAGAAAATGCCTTGTCCGCTTCCAGGGTAACATTATTAGAATAGTCTACATCATTTTCTGCAATGACTTGGCTCAACTCTGTTGACGACCGACTAAGATCATCGATGGTTGTTGGGACTATTTGAAGTTCTTGACATTTTTCAAGATCATTGTTAGTATTGTCGCATGAATTGGCATCTACGTTTTCTATTAAATTTGCCACTGCCTCTGGCAATATGCAAGTGGTTAAATCAAGATGTGCATTATCTTCGTTCTGTTCGTTGTTTCTATGTTCGAAGGATTTGGAGACATTAACATCAGCTTCTTGTGAAATTATGATGCTTGGTTCAGTTTTAGCTTCTGCTAAATTAAGAACACCCAAATTTGAAGTATCAGTCGGTGTCATATCTAATTGAGCATCCAACTGTTCATTAGTATTTTCTAGACTATCCATATCCATTTCTGTTACGGATGTTACTAAATCCTCCCATCCAAGTGATGGATCTGCAATAGATACTAAGTCAAGGGCACTTGTAAAACGATTCGATTCTTCGCTGGGGGAAAATGAGCGACATTCAACGTAGGTTTCATTGTCTGAGGATACATGGCTACTCGATGATTCGGATTCAAGCGGTACTGATAGCGATTTAGATCGACTGAATTCTTTTTTGTTTAGTTACAAAATTAAAATTAACCAAATTAATTTTTGTGGAAGAAATGAGGACGAAAGCAAAAAAATGAAAAACAAAAATTAAGATTAAATTAAGTCTACCGCAACCAAAAATTGAATTTAACATAACTTAATTCTAGGGTCTTAAGATTCATAATGTAAGAGTGACAACTAAACTTACCAGGCGTTGAAATGCTAAGTGTTGAGCCTAAATTTGCTGCAAGTGAGGAAACAAGACTGTCTTCAAGAGAGGACTCTGATTGACCTGTAAAGATATTATGAAATATTTGTATTTATAGAACTAAAATTTAAGAAGTATATTATTCAAAGATATTTACCATTAGTCTTGAAAGGCTTTAAAATAGTAACGGGAAGATCAATTGAGACTGAGTCTAACGATGCTTCTTTACTACCTAGAAACGATAAAAATAAATTAAAAATATTTGCAAAAATTCAAAGTCCAATACTTATGAAGTTCTAATCTTAAAAGAGTCGAAAGCAAGAGTAATTCAAAGATTTAAAATGCGTAGACATTAAAATTAAAGCCGAGGTGTCGAAGTACATAGTCCACGCTGTCTATTTTCGAGAAGGAGAAAAATTCTGCGTTTTTCTTGTTTAATTTAGACTTGCTCCTGCGACTAATTGGACAAAGATAATGAGAAGCTAATTGCTTAGGCTTATTAACTAGAATCCTTTTTTATCTTCGGAATCTTTAAAGATAGCAAAAAGTCATCTGACCTAAATGCAATCGAGCATATGTGGGATGAACTGAGAGTACGAGTTGCTTAATTGAACTTTAGACACGCTGAGGAAATTAAGAAGGGGCTTCAAGAAGTATGCCAAAAATTAAGTCCTGATTTAAGCTAAGAACTAGCTTCTTCAATACATCGACGCTTTCAGGAAGGCATTAAATGGAAGGGAAGGAGTAAATACTTTATATTAAGTGCCACATTATGTGAGGTGTTAAATTATAGAGTTGTTTTTGATTTTAATATTGATTTGCAGTTATTGGTTTAAAATGCAACTATGGCTTATTTAAAATAAAAACATGTATAAAAATTGGCTACAAAGTTTTACATTTTCCACAGAAATGCTTGTAAAAAATGCTTTGTACTTATAATTATAATAGCTTTTGTTTATAATCTATGCGAGTTTTGGCCAACCTGACGTCGTCATTTTTTTTCTTATTTTTGACGATTTTTAGTGAGTGTAAATTGCAATTTAGAGTCAAATCTTTTTCATTGGGGAAGACATAGAAATATTTCTTTTATCCACACAATCTAGAAAAACACAACTATTGCTTCGCAAAATTTGGAGAATAAATGGATGTTAGTATCAAAAATTATTAATTAAGCTGACATTTCTCTCTAAAACAAGAACTAAACAAGCAATAATACATCGCTTGATAGAAAATTGGTAGCCGAATTATTATAAATTATTTTTAAGGTTATTATTCAAATTAATCAATCTGTACATTTTCTCTCGCACTAACAGCAAATTTCTTTACAGGATACTAATCCCAAATAATTAGAACTTAAATCGTTGGCAACTTATTTCATCGCCTAATTAATAAACCGAAGTTTTGACAATTTGGAAGCGTGTGTAACACAGGCAGAACTTATTAGTAGCAATGGGTATAACCTGTAGTTAATACTCAAATCAATACTAAATAACTATGAATTAACTACTACTAATTAAGAGTTTTCCAACAGGGACTTCACAACTTTGAATTACACTTGTGAACGCACCCTTTTCAATTATCATCGAACTGTCATAGTCAATTTATTCAGTAAACTTAACATTTTCATCATTTTCAAAAGGTTCGGAAATATGCAAAATATTCGTAATTATTCTGTTGATAATCAATATTTGTTTCATGGATCAACATTTCCGTCCCAAAAAATATTTATTAAATGGAGTTTGCGTGCTGGCGACCTTACTGGGCCATCCTTTTATGCGATGATAAAGATAGAGTACTGTGAATGACCAAATTTAACGATTTTTTAGGCCCGAAATGAAAGATATGAACTTGGACTTTCTTGGTATCTTTAATATTTTCTTTAGAGTTACGTTTAGTAATTGATTTATGCCAACATGGTGACGACATTGGAACCAGGAACAATATTAAACTTGAAATTTCAAGTCATCGGAAATTGGGTCCAACTAATCTACGGCTGTCAACGTGCCCGCGGTGGCCGTATGGACGAAATCGAGTTTCAATTAATAGTTTCAAAATCAAATAAATAAACGGTTAACATTTTCGCTTATTTTTTCTTAAATTATTTTCTTGCACTAAAAAATAGGATAAGAAATAAGTAAGTAGAACTGGTGTCCTATTTATTACAACAATTGTAAGTCCTTCTTCTATTATATTCTAGTAATTGAGATTAGACGTTTTCTGACAAATTTTAGTTAAAAAGTATAAAGCTAAGTGTACACGATTGGAAGACCTTCAAATATTGGCAGACTTTTCACAAACATTTTTCTCTTAAACATGTAAATACCAATTTTATCAGCCAAAAGTGACATAACAAAAGTTGACAGTCAATCGTCGGCAAATTTCCATCCATAAATTGATCGACATTTTGCAATCGTTTGTACTCGTCTAAACACCCAATTTCTTGTATTTTTAAATATTGGGACGATTGTCTTCTAATTGGATGATGTTCTTTCTAAACATTATCATATAATTTTGAAATGGAAGAAAGTTTTTGAGCAGCGAACAACAACAAAAATGTACAGGATTTTGAAAGAATTTAAAAGCTACGAAAATCAAAAGATATCAGAATTCACCGTTTGGCAAATTAAGGAAAAAGAAGTTATACAAAACAAGGTTGAAAAGGACTGGACGCATGAGCAAATTTGTGAATATAGTCATCACTGCTGTCTGTATCATTAAGTGCGCTTTTTTGGAATTTATGTACAGTGAGAAATTGCCAACAAAACGAATCCCGTCGGGGATCGGAGTCGAGTCAAAATTTGTGAATAAAACATGTATGGAGGAGTTGGTTTTACAGATAATGCATTATGGTCTGTTTAATTGCAAGTTTGAGTACAAAGAATATAGTTTTGTTTTAATCAAATTACAAAAAAAATTAACCTGAAGTATGTATTCTTATATGGTGCTGAACTCATCAGTTCTTATTGTTTACCACGAATCAAACTATCTCACTTGCACTTCACACATCGAAAAAACTATTTAAACAAATTCAATATCAATCAATTGAGAACAAAATCACATAAGATCCATTCGAGACTCGTATAAATGTCAAAATCCCATTGATTCTACTCTAACTTTTATCGGTGTTATTCATACTATGGATATTGTTTTTGTTATTCTTGTAAAATCCTACTATAATATGTATAGATTTCCCAACAAAAAAACGGGTTCGGTCTGTTTTGTCTGTCTGTCCACGTTCCTACAGCCAACACCATTGGGTCGTTTAAGGTTTTTTTTTTTAAGATCAAAAACACAATATTTTTGGTCAAAAAACGAAAATTCGAATTTTCTCAAAAACAAACCATTTCTTTTTTTTTTAATTTTCTCTAAAATTTTATTTTTTAACTTGGTTTAAGAGAAACATATTTTTGTATTGCTCAGGAAAGTTACCGCTTATAGAACCGTTATTTTGTTTTTTAATTATCTCAGCAACTTATGAACTGACTTCAATAATTTTTTTTGAATAAGCTCTTATATTGCCTTAACAATATTTGATTATTAAAAGTGCAATTTTTTATTGTTTAGATTTTTGAAAAAAAATTTAATTTTTTTTTAAATTCTATATCTCAAAAACGGGTCAACATTTTTTACGAAATTCAAATTTTAAATCAAGGGTTTTTTGATTTATAAAATGGCATTTAAATTTTTTATTATTCAGGTAAAATTTTGAATCTTAAAATTGTAAATACCAACAATGGCCGTCCGTGTAGCGCCACTGTATCGGATTAACAAATATGATATATTTGATCAACAATCTATTTTAAAGTGTCTATCAAGAAGCATTATCTTGGTACCTATGCATATATGATTTTAAAATATTATTCTGTACAAATAAGGTTGTTTTACACATATTTCGCCTTCGCCTATATAAAAGAATAAATACTTAGTACAGGTTTACGAAACAGTCCAGAAAAAGTATATGTATTTTCTATTAGATCACTTTTTCAACGTATGTGTACACATTATACCTGTATAGGTGTTACGTACAACCTCTACAACTATTGCTTACGTGTCACTTCATAACTAAAATCCAAAACGCATAAGAGCCTGACTGTAAGCAACACATGAATAAGAATTTCTTGGACTTGTTCGTATACTTGTTTCTTTTAAAATTTAATGAACAAAATAAACTGAACGTAATAACTCCATGTTTGCGCTGAAAACTTGTAGGAAAGAAGGAATGTGATTGGATTGTAGTAAGTACCTTCTACCTTACCTACCAATAACATTCCTTCATTATCATCATAAACATGTCTTTATCTATCTATCTGCATAAAGCTGAGCACGCCAATGAACTCTTCCTTATTCGTTTTAGACATTTACCTAACTAGACAGCCAATAGGCCATCGCTTTACAATTTAAACATACATATTCTGCCTCTTTCTTATCTTCAGATAATTTATTTTCCATCCTGGTTCTTCTAATATAAAATTAAAATAAAGCTATTCAAAGGCAAAAGCTTTGAACGAACTAGTTGAATACACAAACAATTGTTTTCGTTAAGTATGCTTACAAGTATTTTTCATATCCGGGATGAGTTGTGTCTTGGGATAATTCGCGCGGTTTTTTTTTTGACAATTCAAATGGTATGCATATATTTGAAGACAAACTTATTTTACAGTTATATTTTTAAATCTTATATAGGTACTTTAAACAAATTCTTTGCATACAGGAGCAAGTTCGTGCGACCCAGTCGTGCATTTTATTTTTTACTAGTTCCATATTACGATTGGCGTTCAATATATTCTCGGTATCGGGGTGAAGCTGTGGTTATATATATAAATTGACTTATTTATCAAGTAATACTATTATTTTAGTGCATTCATGTAAAATTTCATATAAATGTGATAATTATTTACCGTTAAATCTCTATTTAAACAGAAACATAATGGCAACTGAGACGATGATGGTGAAAATTGAGCATCGCGCTGTAATTAAATTTCTCACTAAGCAAGGAAAAAGTCAAAAAACTATTCATGAAGAAATGGTGGCAGTTTACCAGGGTTCCGCACCTTCATTATCAACTGTGCAAAAGTGGTCAAGTGAGTTCAAGAGAGACAGAGAGAGCATTGAAGACGACCCCCGCTCCGGCGCCCCGGCTAGTGCTTGTACGGGAGAAAGCATCAAAGAAGTCGAAAAACTTGTTCTCGAGGATGCCTGAATAAAGGTGAAAATGATGACAGAGTTCACCAAGCTTTCGACTGGTACCATTCACACCATCATTCATGACCATCTTAAACTTTCAAAGGTCTGTGCAAGTTACGTGCCACGAATGCTCACAGCGCCTCAGAAAAAAGTGAGAATCACATGCTGTAGAGAGTTTTTGGAGATGTGTAGTGAGAACGCGGACGGTGTTATGCATCGGATTGTTACTGGGGACGAAACATGGGTTCACCACTATGACCCTGAAAGCAAAGAAGAGTCAATGCAGTGGCATAAAAAAGGAACAGACCCCCCGAAGAAGTTCAAAGTCACTCCGTCTGCCGGGAAGCTCATCGCCACAGTTTTTTGGGACTCAAAGGGAATCTTACTCATTGAGTACAAAAAAAGGTGAAACCATCAACGCCAAATCCTACGCTTAAACTTTGCATAATTTGCGGGAGGAAATTAAAAAGAAAAGACGGGGTAAACTCGCAGCGGGTGTGTTGCTTCTTCATGACAACGCTCCTGTTCACACGGCGCGAGTTTCCAAGGCTGCTGTGCGAGATTGTGGTTTTGAAGAAATTCAACATCCACCCTATAGTCGTAGTACCCGTGGCATGAGGGTTAGTGCGTTGGACTGTCATGCAAGGGGTCTTGGGTTCAATCCCTGCCCGTGCCACCTTAATTAAAAAAAAAAAAAAAATTTCGCGGGTACTGCCTCTTGCGAGGAATTGACAAATCCTTCAAGAGTAATTCTTGTCATGAAAAAGTGCTTTCTCAAAACTAGCCGTTCGGATTCGGCCTAAAATTGTAGGTCCCTTCCATTCCTGACAACAGTACCTACTCGCACACAGGAATGGTTGAGAGTTGTAAGTCACTAGGCCCTGGTTCACAACGGACTGTTGCGCCACCCCATTTGATTTGATTTGACCCTATAGTCCAGACCTTGCCCCTAGTGATTACTTCCTGTTTCCGGATTTGAAAAAATGTCTTCGTGGAAAAAGATTTTCGAATGATGAAGAACTCAAGTCGGCAATAAATGGGTATTTTGCAGGGAAAGAGGAAACTTATTTTGTTGAGGGTTTAAAAAAGCTTATCTCAAGATGTAACAAATGCATTGATGTTAGGGGAGATTATATTGAAAAATAAAAACAATTTAAATTGAATTCGCATTTTCCTTCATATATTTTATGTTTTAAAAAAATTGTCTTCTCCTGAATATAAAATTTGTATGGTTTTCTTAAGTCTTTCAACCAAGTAAACAGACCATTTTTAATTAAAAGACATTGGATGCTATTGGAAGACTTTTGACAGTTCGGCCAATTTTCAAAGATCTTCTAATCGTGTACACTTAGCTTAAGAACAAATCCGTTAACTGAGAAGGAGTGCTCCTTTCAAAAATGTAAAAATGTGAAACATCTAAAATTTATGTATTCTGAAAAGTTTTCTGGGGTGATTTTATGTATAATTTTAATGATAAAATATCATTGCATTTAAATGTCCTAATATTTGTAAAGGCTGAAAGTTTCATTTTTCTGGATTCTCATTCAAGAGAAATTACAGTTATAGAAGCAATCTAATACACAAATTTGTCCTATAAAAATTCAATTTGAAATAAAAATTATATTATTAGCTCAATCTTACCAGCAAACCCAATGATTCTCTTCTCAGAATTGTTACAAAGATTTTCACTTAGAGCTTCATTACTTCGATTGAAACCAACATGATTAGCAACAGAAACTTGTTTAAAATCCTGTTGATGTTTACTATTTGGTGTTGTTACTTTTGTTACCAACTGTTTTTGATTGCTCGCCGATAATGCTACACTCGTCTGCAAATAATGGAAACAAAAAATACAAATAAATAAACAAAAACAAAATAAACACAAGAAAAAATATTTTTTTTGAAAAAATGATTTCAAAAATTAAATAAATAAATAAGCCCTTGAAAAAATACGATGTTAGATTAAAAAGAAAGCAATTAAAATTAATGTGCAACATGCATTTCTGCTGCAACCAAAATGTATTAATAGTTCACCATCGTTATACACTTTCGAACAACATAGCATATTAATTTTTAGTTTCGTTTCTTTTTATTTCAATATTCTATTCTGTTTCTGTACCAAAAACCAACCAAGAGTACATCACATTTTTCTCAATTAAACTTAAATTCTATTTTTCATTTTCATCATCAACAAACAAGGTTAGTGTCAGAGAAAAGTACTATAAACGTGTATATCCAAAATTATATATGGTACACCCATTTATTTGAACAGACAGAAAGAAAAGCGGTATTAGAGAGTAAATTGTGTCGTGCGAATTGCTAATGTGTGATTTTTGGCAACAGTTACGATACAATACACTAATTCCCCTTTAATTTATACAGTACACCCAAGAGCAAAAAGGCGAGGAGAGGAGCCACAAAGAAATGGAACAGTTGCCCGGCAATATTGCCCTTCGCCTTTGAGGTGCTGACACTTAATGAGAAAATATTTAAATATTTCACCTGATTCGTAAGATTGTCGTTGATCTGTACAAGAAGTTCTTCAATGGTTGTTTCTAGTGCTGAAGAAGGAGTTGCTGTTGTAATCGGCGTCGACGGTGATACTACTTCCGATGATGTCTGCTCCATTTCGTCTGAACTCACAATAAGACTCTTTGGTCGTGCTATCAGTTTTGAAATGAAATTCATTACGGGCTCACACACTTAGCAAATCAAACGCTATTGGGGCAATTGATTTGGTTGCGATTGCGATTTAGAGAATGCCCCTTTCGCGGCGCGCGTCCGTTAGAAAGCACAAGTTTTTCGTATGTGAACTCGTTTAAATGTTTTGTTGCTTTTGAATTATTTGTTAGATTTTTTTTTTTTTTTTTTTTTTTTTTAATTAAAATTTGTTTTGTTTTTCTTCTTTTTTGACAATAAGTTGACACAATGGGAATAAAATTCCAACGCTCGATTGAGTTTATTTGTTTACTAGACTTGAACGGAAAAGCCTTCTATGTTTCCGATCATCGACCGATTTAATTTAATTTTCTTTTCCCACTGAAAAAGGAAAATAAGAAAACTCAAAATAGCATCTTGTGAGTATTTTATCTATGGCACGTTGCTGGTGGTGTTGCAGAGCAGAGTAGAGCAGAGAAGAGTAGATCAGATCAGAGCAGAGAAGAGAAAAGATATGAATGCTAGCTAGACTATAGGTATATTACAAAGGAGAGAGGCATCACCCATTTGTGGCGGCTCCAATTGTGGGGCGGGTGTTGCTTGCTGGTGGCGATTGTTTCAAAGACGCACGATGGTCGACATATACACATATTATCATATAGGTGATGGTGGGAGCGTTATGAAGAGTGAAGTATGCATCTTGTGTTTTTGTTTTTGTAAGAAATGAACAAACTCTATAAATAAATCGTTTTTTTTTTTATATATATTATAATATATACACAGATATATTCAAATATTGAAGGGGGAGAATTTTATGAGTAAGGGTAGCGAACTTACATTTTCATGTAAAATCTGTAGTATGTTTTATATTTTTGACAAAAAAAACTTCAAAATACTAAAATTAAACGTTAGAAACATAGAAATTTAAATTTACGATTTGTGTTTCATGTATTTGTTTTGATAGCTAACTTAATTGACTTGACCTGTGATGTGGAAAAAATGTTAAACTTTATTTTGACCAGACATAGACTTTCTTAGTCATTATGAAACAAGAAAGAAATAACAAATTCGTTTTTTTCTCTTTTTAAATCCAAAAATGATTTTGCTTTGTATTTAAAAATACAAAAATATCTATTCATCTGAAATAACGTCAGTGTCCACTAAAAACACATGGAAACTGCATCTTTTCGTTTATAAAAAAAAATTAGTGAATGTTCTATAAAGAAAAAAAAATACATTTTTTATCCTCCAATACTTATAAAAGCTTATTGTTGTCTGTACGATTTATAGGCAAGTTTTATTACAGGTACAATTTCGGCCAATAACTAATATTAAAACATTATTTTACAATGCTTGGCTAAAATTCAGCATTTTTATTTTCTGCAATAACGGTGTTAAAAAATTAAGCACCTTAGAATTTAGTGTATTTAAATGCGTAGCTTGGCAGTTAAGCCAAAATGGTAACTTTAAAACAGGACTCGGCTGAGATATTTGTATTTTCGAATTATTGTACTCCAAGAGCCAAAAGGTTAAGTTCTTTATATACAGGGTCCGGTAAAAAAAAACTCCCGTATTTTTAGACGTTTATATTTGAAGCTAACTATATTTTAAATAATTATTTTATTTAATGAAATGGCATAGTATTTAATTTAAAAAATTAATAAAATTTGTCTGTTAAATTGTTTATTTCTTGTTATAACCTTTAAAAATATGGGAGATCTTTTCACCGGACCCATCTTTTTGCCGGACCCTGGACAAATAAAAAGTCTAACAGGCCTGTAAAGGAATAAATAGTTCATCAATATGTACATCATTTTTGTGTATGGACTCATAGATGTAAACCATGGGGTTTGCGCAGTATATGGAAACAGAGATGGAGATCATAACGAAAATCAATTGCAGTAATGTTCCATTAAAATGACAGTATTTTTCACTAACGATTAACTGATAAGAGTTTAACTTTTATACTAATGGCCGGCCATAATAGCAAATATGTAATATGTTTGTAAATTACATTGGAAAGCTTAGTTTAAGCGCATAACTTTGTATGGTGGGTTTTAGACATTATACAAAGTATTACAAAAATCTTTCCTTTTTATGTTTAGTAGTTTATTTTACTCGTCTCAGAATGTATGAATTAAAAAATCGATCATGCATGCACTTTAAGTACTTACATTTACACAAAATTATTGGGTCAAGCGTAATTTTAAAAGGAATGAGTTCACAAGATGCAAACAGTAACACTTATTTCATTGATAGCAATGTTATGATTATATTTGCGGTAAAATGTCCATTATTTTACTCCGTACACATTGCAATGTAGAAAATATCATAGAAAAAATATTGGGTTAGGACATTATTTGTTAACTAAATGATGTCAAGGTAAACAGTGAGTAAAAACAAACAAACAAAACTTATATTGTTCCATTTGCAGCCCTATTATGGTTATCAAATATCAACAAATAACACTGGTCAACAAAATTTTAACTTTTTTTGCCATACTATTTATTGATATTTTTTGATTTAATTGGTGATCATAAGAAAAAATAAATAGTTAAAAAAAATTGTTGGCCAAAGATTTTATTTTATTGAGTAATTTAAGATATTGCGAAATAACACAGATCTTGTTAATCATAACTGTATTTTTTTATAAATGACTTAATAAATCTTAGATTTTCTTGCATGTTTCCGCTAACATATTTGGGTTCCATTTGCCCTATTACCGCTTTTCCATATTCAAAATGTGTTGATGGAACCTCTCACCGTACTCGTCGCTGACAGGCACTAAATTGTCAACAAAAAAAATCCAGGTGGGAGTCTAAAAAGTGGAACTTAAGTGAAATGTTGCAACCCAAAGCTTTATATGTCATTAACAGCTCGCTAACCAACTCCCTGTAGCTGTCACTCTTGTGGTTACCCAACAAATTTGCAACAATATTTTTAAAAGCCTTCCATGCAGATTTTTCTAAATCGCTTAGTTTTTAGACAAGATCCCAATAGTTCTGATTGGTTTTTGTACAAATTTAGATTCCGAACTAAATCATTTAAGTCTTCTTGATTTAGGAAATGTGGTACGTTTGCGATTCCTTTAAACTGCAAGTCATAGTCCTCGTCAACACATTTACCTGAAGTGGACGGGTGTGAATGGTCATTCTCAACAGACGTAGTTGCAACTAGTAATAGTTCTGGCAACTGTGTACAATTAGAGACTGGTCTTATAGCCGAAGATAAATTAGGGTAAATAACAGTGTTTTTTTCCTGGTATTTTATACCGTCCGAAACGTGATCTCGCTGTTCAGTCCATATCATGGGTACTGCAAACGGCATAGGTCGTGCGCCTTTCTTCCATTCGGTTGAATTTTTCACACACGTTATGCCACAGACATAAGGAGCCCAGGATTTGTCTTGATCCGCGACAGAAAAACCAAAACATTGCTGATAACACTCCAACACAAGATTCGTAAAGTTTAGTCTTTGTTTTTTGAATGTCAGTTCTCCGCAAACATAACATAAATAGATGGGATCATTGTTACACTTCTTCGACATGTTCACGGGGTTAATAACAAAAAAATGCTAAAACAAAGAGGTGTTAAAATGCAACCACAAATATTTTTAAAACGGTTTACTTGGAAGCGCTTCTGTTAATTTGCTGCATTGTACAAATGTTGAGTTATACCGTATCACAATAAAACTGAGGCTAATTGACACTTGACAATTGTGATTTTATAATGAGACTAGATTGACAAAACAAAATTAGCAATCCAAGTTCGTGTGACAAAACCAGTGTAATAAATCGGTATTATGGTGATCAATTATCAATACTTTTGATAAATAGCGAATCTATTGTGAATAGCTTTATTAATAAACTCGGTATTACGACTATCAAATATATTGAAACCCATCAAATATTCTATCAGCTACAAAATCTTCGTTGACAAATGTATCAAATATTCGTAAATGGTAAAGAATTATAATCTAAATACGATTAATAAAAGTTTTTTTTTTGTAGTTTTTATTGAATATACATATTAAAGAATGAAATGCCTTCACTAGAATTGTTGTTTAATGGCAATTTTACTGAGGAACGAAGGTTTATCGTGCAAGCTAAAATAAACAGTATTACGAGATGCTTCAAACCCACTGGACAAATTATAAATTCATGAATTAAAATAAGCAAATTAAACTTGGTATTACGGCTGTCAAAAATTATGATATTCATCAAATTTTCTATCAGCCACAAATTCTTCGTTGATAAATAGGCATGTACCATTTCATGAAAACAACTTACATTATTCCGCCGAAATTATTTATAGACCAAAACACAATAACTCAACACAAATGACAAACGTCAAACACTAAACATTCACAATCGTATATTGGTTAGTATTCACAATGGGTGAAAAATTATCATTTGATACTCACAATACCAAGTTATCAATAAATTGATAGAAGTTATCAAATAATTGATAGAAGTTATCAAATAATTGATAGAAGTTATCAAATAATTGATAGTTGAAAGCCATAATAGGGCTGTTAGTTGTTCATTTTATCGTTAACCATATTTTTTATTTAGCATAGTATGGGTCGAAAAGGGAAAACGCTTCTTTTGATCAGAGTCAAATATTTCAAAAAGTATGGTTGAAAATATAATAAGGACGTCAAATAGAATTCAACTAAACCTGGCCGCCTAAGGATCTAGTAATACCATGATCAAATCTTATAAAAAATAGGCATATAAGCGCCCAAAAATTGCCACTGAGTTACAAATTATTTTTGTGGTAAGCCTGTCGACCCAGAAACCAAGCCTCGCGTTTTCAGAGAAAATGGTTATAGTGTCGGAGTGGCTCAAAAAAAACAATTCATCTATGAAAAATAAATAAATGATAATGAATTAGACTATTGGAAAACTGCTATTTTTGCAGACAAAAATAAATTTAATGTAGGGTTCGAATACTACAACAGCCCATGGTTGGAATTAAATATACTTCACGGGTGACAACTAATCATCAGATTTCCTTATTTGTGGTACTTAGTCTTTGGTTCTTTCATATTAATTGAAAAACTTTTCTACCATCACAAAGGATCGAGCCTTAAAATTTACTGTATTAAGGTTAATACAGAGTTAAACAAACAAACCTTTTACCGATCGTAAAACATGGTGGAGGTTCGGTGATGGTTTGACAATTTAGTTTTCGTAGACGAAATCATGGACTAAAAGGTATCCTGAATCAATAGGTATTTTTACCACAATTTAGTTCCACCTTAATTTTTTTTTATAATAAGCACACACTCAAGGGGATATTAGTACCCTTATTATGCAATAGGCACAGTGTAAGCACTAGGAAGTGGAGAGAGAGTTTAAAAGGAGATGTCGGTGCACATTAGTTTTGAATTCCTGAATATTGCAATGACTAGGAAAGACAGAGTGCGGTAAGGCATTCCACATTCGCGTAGTACGGCTAAAGAACGAATCTCTGTATTTTACAGTACGGCCGACGTTGGGCTCGAGGGTATTCTGATAGGCATTAATAGAAGCGCGAGTATTACGGTTGAACTTTTTAAGGGGAGGAATGCAACTGGCTATTTCACTAAAGCATAAGCCGTTCAAATAAAGGTAAAAAAGGGTCAGGCAAGAGACCTTACGACCATGTTCAAGCGAAGTAAATGAACTTATGATGATATTATCATCTGTTAATTTAAATGCTCTACGTTCAATACTATCCAAGAGGCTTAAGTAAGTTGCAGGAGCACTAGCAGAGATGGGAGATATACTCAAGCTTTGGACGTATGTAAGATACAGTGAGGGACAAAACAATAAGACCAGTAGGGATGCCTTAACAATGAGCTCTCTCTCTCTTTAAGATGAAGACGGTTATACTTTTTCTTGTGTAAATCATTGTTAATAAACGTTAAACTTTTGATTCGAGCAAAAATAATTAAGAATAAACTGCTTATTATTGTGAAAAAATAAACAAACATACAAAAATATTCATTAGAGGTGGACGAAACAATAAGACTAGGTGACTTCTGCTTAAATGTATGTTGAAATTATTGTGATTTTAATAAAATATTTTACAGAATAGCATTCTTGGAATAAAATTCTTTTAATTATAAAGAGAATTCACAAGAAGAAAGAAAAAATGCGGCGCGGAGTACATTGCACTCAAACCATGAGAGAAATTATCCTCAAACTATTGCAAGATGGAAGTTGCCAAAATAATTGAGAGATCCAAGACATTTGTGTATAATGCACTACAGCCCCAAAAAACCAACGCAAAAATAGGCAGATCACAGAAAATATTCCAAAAACTTGATGCTCAAATTAAACGTTTATCTAAGAAGGAATTGTTTAAGTCTTTTGGGGATATTAAAAAGGAGCTAGACCTGCCTATCTGTGAAAGTTAGGAGACGGCTTGAAGAGCAGCATTTCTTTGAAAGAAGTCCGAGTACAAGAAGGAAGTACAACTTCTTACCAGAAGATACCGACAGAATAGAATAAAATTCGCCAAACAACAATTAAATTGGGTAGGCCCAGATAATAGACAAAAATGGCGAAACATTCTATGGTCTAACGAACAAAAATAAATTTAGTTGGATCAGACAACAACAATATACTACGAAAACGGTAAAGCACGGAAGTGGAAACATCATGGCGTGGGGATGTTTTTCGTGGTACGGTGTAGGCCCAATTTATCGAATCGAATAGAAAATGGACAAGCATTTATACACACAAATAGTTTAGGAGGTTATGCTTCCTTATGCCGAATATGAAATGTCGTTGAGGTGGAAGTTCATGCAAGACAACGACCCGAAGCATACATCTCGAAAAGCCAAAAGTTGGATAGAAGAAAAAATGATCAATGTAGTGGCCTGGCCTTCTCAATCTCCAGATTTAAACCCTTTGGAATAGTCGCTGGAAAAAATCACGAAATAAGGAAGATTTGTGGAACAACTTACAAAAAGCTTGGTATGTCATACCACAAAGCACCTGCAGCAAACTTGTGGAGTCAATGCCAAAAAGACTACAAGATGTGGTGAAAAACAAGGGTTATAGCACCAAATACTAAAAACCAAGTGTAGAAAGTATCAAAAACACAAACAAAATAATTTATTTAATAAATGGTCCTGTTGTTTCGTCCATTCAAATATTTTTTTCTTTATTTTCTGTTTTTATAAATATCAAATTAAAAAAAAAATTGTTGTCTAAAAACAAAACATTTAAGTTTTTTGTTACTAAGAACTATAAAAATGGTCCTATTGTTTTGTCCATCACTGTATATGTAGACTTCAAGCATAAATCTCGAATTTTAAAAGAATGTTTGTTTTATAATTGCCCGAAAGTAATTCAAACACTATTTCAAAGACCAGACTTAAACCCAATAGAGCTTACGGAAAATTGAAGATAGCGGGGTCAAAAAAACATACAATTTCGAACAACTCGGATTTTAAAAAAGTTGTACTGGATTTTACTCCATAATCAGTTCTTCTGAAGTATTTTAACCCCATAAAGTTGTTATGTTAAAAACTACACTTAGTATTAATTTAAATGCCACGAGTAGCAGACTTGGTCCTTGTTCTACTAAAAGATTTTAACGTACAGTTGCGTTCAAAAGAATGACACTGAAGTGCGAACTAAGTCCCATCGGTGTAACATTCCGGATAGCGTGCATGAAAAATTAAGCGGAAAGCCTTCATTATTTACAAAGTAATGTATATGGAGCATTGCCAAAACTGCTATATAACCCATCAACCTCGTCAAAACTTATTGCTTTGTTCAAAAAACCTTCAAATTATTGCTAAACTTTGTATCTATCACTTGAAAGGACTCACCAAGTGTTAGTTTTTGAATATGTGCTTAGGTCTGCATATCTTGCAGGAAAGTTCAGTTAATAAGTTATAATTTCTACAAGCGAAAAGTGAGGTATTTTCAAATCAACCGATATTAACGGTATAGAATTGTGGGAGGAGCTGAATATAAGGTTCCGGGATCAATGAACTTTGTCGGACTCTTTAATGTGGAATACATAACAGCATTGCTGAAGCATTATTCTACATAAAACAATTACAAAATTTACTCTGGAATACCAGAATTGCAAAAAAAGTTATTATTAAGTTAGTATATAAAGGTTTTCGATGAAAAATCGGCCTGAGCTTTTTTTTTCAAAATTAAAAATATTTGTATATTCCTCATAAATTTTACAAACTTCTCATCCTAGAGTTTTGGTTAGCAGTTAGCGTGACAACTTTTGAATTTTGATTAAATGACTTTTTTTCAGTTTTTTTTGACGTGAAAGCCAAAAAGTTTCGTTTTCTTAAAAATGGCAATCCTGCTAACTTTATAATATATACAAAACTAATTTTAGATATACAAACAATTGTCACTTTTTATCCGTTTTTCTTAGTGAAGACCAAACATTTTCCTTTCTCCAATTTCAAATGTTAAATAGAAATTCTCACCCGAAAAGCGAACGGTCGGTCTCATAATGTGGGGATTTCCAATAGGGACTTGACGATTTTGAGTTTAATTTGTGAACGCAACTTTTCACTAATCATCAAACTGTCATTATCAATTTATTCAATAAACTCAATATTTTCATAAGTCGACGAATGAGCAACCTCTGCAAATTATACAAATGTTGTACCAAAATTCGGAGTCAGTGACCGCAATTTTAAGAGCGCTAACTCCAATTTTCGACCCTAATTCATAACCAAATTATCAATCGATCTCACAAATTGGCATCGCTCAGACCGAATTATCGCGTAAGGATCTTGGTTTAAACCCAAACAAGATAAAGTTGACTCAAGAATTGAAGCCGATGGACCATTTGAAACGACTTACATTCTTCGATTGAACTCTGGAGAATATGCGCCAGTGACGAATCCCATTTTTAGCTCAATGGGTTTGTAAAATCGGTTAACTGAAGAGTAAGTTTCATGAACATGATATCTCAAGAAATAAGCAAGTCAATTGGCCGCCTAGTTTGTGCAATTTAACGTCTCTAGACTATTTTAATTAGGTCTACGTTAAGTCATTGGTTTATACCAACAAGCAACGAAATGGGAAGAGCTCAAATCCAATATTGATTGCGAAATAGCGGCCGTTTTATTATGACCTAAAAATCAAAAGTTGGGTCCAACGATTCGGCCGCTGCAAATATGGACGCGTTGGCTATGTCAACAAAGTCGAGTTTCATTCATAAATGTATTGATTGTACTTCAAGTCGATACAATTTTGTTTGAAATATCTTAAATGGGTTGCGTTGTTGTTCTTTACACTTAATTATAGGGAAACATAATTTCCCAAATTAAAAGCTACTCTGTTAAAAAAGCTTAAAGTTGAAAAAAAGAGACTACTTTTTTAGAAGCCAATTAAGACATCCGCACTTTGAAAGAAAAACACACAGACGTTTATAAAAGTATTAACTCTTAACAAGCAATGTTTAACCTTTTAAGTCTCCTCTCTCTCAGCCCATCTCAGTGTTTTTAAAAAACATAATTTGGAACATTTAAAACACGAATATTAATTTGAATTGTTCATTGTCTGATTTTTAAGTATCAAACTAATTTAATTACCATTTTAAGACTTTAATTCATTTTGTATTTAGTCAAATTAATATTGCTTAATTAAACACATATTATGATATTATTTAAACTGCATACATACACTGAGCAAAATCAAAAGCTGTTCGCATTTTAAATATTCACAAAGATCACAATGAAAGGAGATGTACCTTATTCCTACTGCTGTAGTTGCCCATTATTATGCAACTTAAAAATTAATTGTTGCAAATTAACTGTCTTCAAATTGATTCTTATAAAAATATTTTCTTTTTTTGTAAATGAAATTGCACTGGAACTTATTTGCACTTGTTGTCAATATCAACCAGAAATCGGCACAGAGAAGTTTGGACAAAACTGTATTTTGCTCCCAATGGGGGGATAACTTTTTTTGTATTATTATTATTTTTTAACTTACCCCTCCCCCCTTGCAGTTAAGTAATACATCAGTCGTGTCTACAACGTCCATCGAAATATTTGATGAGCACTGAGTAAAAATAACAAAAGAAATTCAAACTCATAAAATGAATCTAAAAGAAGCAAATCCACAACGGAACGTCATCCATACACCACCTATATTCGCATATTGGAGCGAAGAAAAATGATGATACCATCGCTACGGTTCGGATATACGACAACGGACAAGCAAGCAATGGCATCAGGCAGGTATAAAATTTGAATTTGTAATTAAAACTGAACAAAAAATAAATAAAATTTACTTGCTGCCTCTGATTATATTATTCTATATGTATTTTTTGAAGAAGTTATTCGTTGAGGAAATTTTAACTGTGCAGTGCGGTGTGGTGCGGCTACGGCACGCAACACGTCATCCCCGGACGCACGACCTAGCAAACCGATTTATATAGAAAACGCACAAAAAACAACGGCTCACATCATAGAAAGAGAGTGTGTTTTTTTCAACTTGGAGGCTTTACTTTCATAGTACAGTTTTATGAACTTGTGTGAATCTTTTTTGTTAGGTTTTCTTGGCTGGGTGGTCGACTGGTCGTCGTCGTCGGTTGGCTTAGCTTTGGGAAAATTGCACTCAAAATAATGAACACAAATCTACAAAACAAAAACCATATTTGGTTAGGAGTCGCAGTAATTTATATGGTTTAAAAAAATACCCAAAACAAATAAATGTTTTATAAGAAGGGGTGTGACATAATAACACACCTAGTGGGCCACACCTCATGCATTTGGACGTGGAGAAATAAAAACTAATAGCTTTATCAATTCGGAAAAATTTCAATTTAATTTTGTGATACATAGCCCCGTCAATTGAAAATTTGGTCTACTAAATGAAAAGAAGTCAACAGCTTGAAGAGTGAGTGGAAAGGAAAAACATCTGAAACTGAATGAACTTCCTGATGTTAATGAAGTGACAAAAATATAAGAGAAACATGTCCTTCCGCATTTACATCTATTATTGGAACTTTATACTGAACTGAAAAAAGATCTTAAGTGCAAAAATATGTGAATTGGGGTGTTCGGATATTAAAGTTCCTATATAGAAGAGAATAAAAATAACACGCTTACACAAAAAACAAAAAAATTCAATGGGGAATAGAATTCATGACGAATAATGTTTTGAAATTTAAAGCCAGCGAACTTTTAGAGACAATTTGTGTTGTTTCATAACTCAAATCAAATCAAATCAAATGGGGAACATTGTAATTGAACGATGCTTAATTTTTCTCCAGACGAATTGGAACACTTGTATTTCAGTCTTATTTTCAATTTTTCATTAATCTTATCAAAAATTCATTAAAACTTATTTAACAATAACTTAAAATTCACTCAATATAAAGTCGCCTTTAGCTATAAACAACTTTTTTTTTTGGTGGCGCAACAGTCCATGAAGAACCAGGGCCTAGTGACTTACAACTCTCAACCATTCCTGTGTGCGAGTACTGTTATCAGGAATGGAAGGGATCTACAATTTAAGGCCGAATCCGAACGGCTAGTTTGAGAAAGCACTTTTTTCATGACAAGAATTACTCTTGAAGGATTTGTCAATTCCTCGCAAGAGGTAGTACCCGCGAAAATTAATTTTTTTAAATTAAGCTGGCACAGGCAGGGATTGAACCCAAGACCCCTTGCATGACAGTCCAACGCACTTTTTTTTTTTTTTTTTTTTAAATTCATTTTTATTAGTTCAATCTTAAACCTATCTTAAAGCTAGACAAAAATTCATAAAACTAGCCTAATTATCCATAACTTACAACTAACTTAATGGTCCCATACGGACACTCTAAGCTAAACTATAACACTAATTACTAATGCCTTTCGGCTTTAAGATCTATTTTACTTCAATTTAAATTTTAACAACCACAGCAGCAAATCTAACTATCTAACATTTTTGTTTTTCATATTTCGTTGTCTTTTTTTTTTTTTTTTTTTATTATTTTTTGTTTTTTTTTTTTTTTGTAATTTTTTTTTTCGTGCCACCATGCCTATTCTACTTAAAACTAAACCCTAAAACTATAAAACCTATAAAACAAGTATGTAAGCCGGCCAAGGCTTAAACCCCATCCCGACTACCCATTATCAAGTGCCGATTGAAGCCACCAAAACTGGTTCTCCTGCTTCACCCTATCAGTTCGGTCCCGTTCGGACACAGCCCTACTGAACCGAAGGAGCTCTGCTCCGCCTTGTGCCATGACGTCCCGATTGTACAGGAGTCGCCTATCCACGGTTCTTCGTCTGACGTGGTAGATTAACGGAACTGCCAATCTATCCTGTATCAGACCGCATCTATCTAAAAAGAGGAATGCCTCTGGGGGAATGAAGCCGCTCAAGCGTGCACTCTCAAAATACTCGTCGTTCGGATAGAACGCCCCGAAAATTAAATTGTTGGTCGAAGACATAGCTCTTGCAATGTGACCTCGAACGAGTTTTATCACGAAATTGTCAATTCTGTTGATTCGAGCCCCGTTGTATAGGACCTCGTTTGAATAATAATGCACATAAGAAGATTCGGCTGTTCGATATAAGCCGGTACAGCGTCGTAAACACTGCCGCTCGAACACCCGAAACCTTTCCATCTGGGAAGGGGCAACGTTGAACCACACAGGACAACCATAAACGATCATTGGCCGTATGAGGGCCATGTAGCAAATTACCTTCACTCTGGGGTCAAGCCGACTGCTAAAAAACAGTCGTTTCGTCAGAGCGAAGGCTCCTCTGGCCCTGGTCAGAGCAGCATTTATATGTCTGTCGAAATATAAATACTGATCTAACCAGATACCGAGGTACTTCACTACACTTTTGCTCGCCAATGGCTGCCCGTGAAGATCAACGATGACCATCTTGCGCCAATTCTTACACGTATCCCTCGTGGCCCCAGCCAACGGAGTCCGGAACAAAATTGTCTCTGACTTCTGGACATTTATTTTCAGTTTCCAGTCGTCGCAATATCGCTGAATCTTGTCGAAATCACGCTGCAAGAGAATTCTAATAACCTCAACCTTTCGGGCCGTTCTGTACGCAATTAGATCGTCGGCGTACGCAATTGCCTTTGTAAGACTACCTATCAGATCGCTGGTGTAAATGCTGAAGAGAATCGGCGAATTCACCGCTCCCTGTTGAAGACCATTTTTAATTGAGAATGTTGTGGTAGAAGTTACATTGCCACTTTTGACAACAAACTTTCTACCGTTAAGCATATCATAAAGTATATACAACAATGGCTTGCTAATGCCAAGCCTGCTCAGTTTTAGGTAAAGACCCTCTAACCATACGGTGTCAAAGGCCTTTTCCAAATCAACCAGGACAGCACCTGTGCATTGTTGTTTTGATTTATTCCATTGGATATCAGAAACGAGTTTAGACGCAGCATGAATTGTGTCATGACCCGCCTTGAACCCGAACTGTTTATCCGGAATTATTTTTTTGTCCGCAGCCCACTTAGTCAGAGCCCTATTAATGATCTTTTCGAAAACTTTGCTGATGCTCGGAAGAAGACTTATCGACCGAAGATTTGACGGGTTGGAGTTGTCCTTTCCCTTTTTTGGGAGAGGATGAACCACAGCAGTCTTCCAATGCACTGGATAATATGCATTATTCAGTGCATTGTTGAAGAGTGTGGTGTAAATGTCAATTGCTTCCATCGGTAAATGTCTTAGTACAACGTTGGATATACCATCGACACCTGATGACTTTTTGTTTTTTATTGAATTAAAGATGAGCTGAAGCTCAACCTTCGTCACTAACAAAGGACTTGGTCCCGTTTGCTCGGCGATTATGGCATTTGCCAAGGAATCGTCATTGAACCGCATGAAACCGCGGTTCTCAGATCGCCATTTTGTCATATCATTTCGAAGGTAAAAGTGATTAAGAAGGGCTCTGTTTTCCAGGTCGTGGTTGGGGCGAATGCTAACATTCACCTTGTACACTTGCTGGAAAGCAGCTCCCACCGCCTCCACTTTTTCCTTCGGATCTTCAATTATATAAAAGTCATCGTCAAAGATGGCTTCTTTTGGATCTATTTGCGCTGTCATGAGTACGTCTCTGTTTTCTTCGGTTCTTTGGAGTTTCAGACTCGGAAGGTCATTGTCGTTCTTTTTTCTGAATATCTTGTTGATTTTAGGGAAACAGTCCAACGCACTAACCATCATGCCACGGGTACTACCGTGTTTCATAACTAATTGTTACTAAACCAAAATCATGAATAAAATAAGGCAAAGTAATAGAGAAAGATTTTGAAAGAAGTAATGTTTAAATTAAACAAGCAAGCTGTTTACGAGTGTCGAATTAATACTCTACTACTCGCGATATAAAGTTACGCTTGATCCATGAGAAGAGGCATGCATTTGGAAGGTAGTGATGGATAAACATAACGCCAGTAGTTTTTCTTAGTTCTTTCAATCAATTTGTTTGTATTGTAAACTGTGTTGACAGTAAGAAGTTTTCAAGGAAATGATGATGTAAAGGATAAGGTCGAAGTGTAATTCGAAGGAAACATAGTAATGCTTTTAACTTTGGATGTTTGTATACCTTGAAAAGGTGATCAATAGTGAGAAACGTATTTAAACAATTCTTTAGACCTGCATTTTATAAAGCAGAGTGCTAAGTTGCTTTTTAGTGTTATCGATGAGGAAATTAAGATTGCATTCATAAAATTTAAAGTTTTGATAATTTTATTTGAAATGCTGCAATAATTTTTCCCCAATCATTTGACTGTAGCCATTATTTGCATTCTTTTAAATTTGTTCTAGAAACATAAACAAAACAATTCTAAAAAGGTTCTGAATTGTCTACCTTGGTCTTGAAGAACGCGAACCATTTCGGAAATGTTTATGAAATATTTCTCTGTTCTCCATCTTGAACTTTCATTTTTCAAAGTAAGATAGTGCTTACAAAGTTATTCATATAAATATAAAAATGTCCCGAAAAGTGTGGAACAATAAATATTTTACCAAACAAAAATTAAACACAGAAACCAAATCAAAAATATCCCTGAAATGTTTTTCTTTTTTTCTATGAAAAGTATACATCAAGTATGCATTAAGAACGTCGGGAAAAGCTAATGTAACAACCTTCTTTCATTGCAACGATCAAAGTGACCAAAAAAGCCGAAGGAAAACCTAATTTTTCCTATACACATAAATTAAGACCTTTTGCATATTATTCCATTCATATCAATAGTAATATTAATAAATAACGTACGAAACAGACTTTCTAGAAATAAGGAATTAAGTGATTTTCACGTCATCTTCTACAAAAAAAAAACAAAAATGTCACTTAACTCCCTCTTCTCAATGCTTCAACTTATAAGTACACATGTCACAACAATTGTTTAAAAAAATTGTTTCAAATCCTATTAGAGCACAAACAGTGTTGGAAAAAATAATAGAAAAAAGTGTCTTCATAATTTTTTAATACACAATATTTTTTTAGCAATTAAGTCTTTTGTCGTTAGTCTTTCTTTATTTTAGTTATACCTAATAATGCTCTCAAACAACTTTTTGTTTTCACTTAACTGAAAAAGTTCGAGGCCAATGATAATTTCGCCTGGGAAAAATAATAGAAACAACCTACTTTAACTGTTATTCTAACGTAAGTATCCGTTTTTTACTTGCGACATATAGGAACTATATGGTAAGTTTTACATTCGTGCAAAATTTCGAACTCGAGATTTTAATCAAACATGATATTACGATGGTAGAGAAGTCGAAAAAAGTGGGTCCCGCGATTCCGTCCGGTCGGTTTTGTCTGTCTGTCCACGCTCCTACAGCCTAAACCATTGGGTCGATTGAGTTCAAACTTAGAAGTTAAGGTTTTGAGCAGATTCGCGTTAGGCTTTTTTTTCATTTTTTTTTTAAGATCGAAACTAACAGTGGCCCCCATACAATTTTTTTGGTCAAAAAACGAAAATTCGAATTTTCTCAAAAACAAACCGATAGATTTTTTTTAAATTTTCTCTTAAATTTTATTTTTTAACTTGGCTTCTTTTTATAAGAAAACCATATTTTTGTATTGCTCAGGAAAAGTACCGCTCATAGAACCGTTATTTTGTTTTTTAATTTTCTCAGCAACTTATGAACTGATTTTAATAATTTTTTTTCTGAATAAGCTCCTATATTGCCTTAACAATATTTGATTAACAAAAATGCAATTTTTAATTGTTTGGATTTTATTATATACGAATAAGGTTCTTATTCTTTTACGAATAAGGTTGTGAAACAACTTGGCCTTCGCCTATATAAAAAAATAAATACTTATTACAAGTTAAAGAAACGGGCCAGAAAGAGTATATGTATTTTCTATTAGAATCACTTTTTCAACGCATACACATTATACCTATTTATAAAGGTATCACGTACAACTTCTACAACTACTGCTTACGTGTCACTTCTTAACTAAAACCCAAAACGCACAAGAGCCTGACTGTAAACAACACATGAACAGCAATTTCTTGCACTTGTTTGTATGATTGTTTTTTAAAACTTTAGTGAAAAAAATAAACTGAACGTAATAACTCCATGTTCGCGCTGAAAACTTGTAGTAAAGAAGGAATGTAGTATGTACCTTCTAGCCACCAATAACATTCCTTCATTATCATCATAAACATGTCCTTATCTATCTATCTGCATAAAGCTAAGCACGCCAAGTGAACTATTCTATGGTCGTTTTAGACATCTACCTGCTACCTAACTACACAACCAATAGGCGATCGCCTTGCAATTTAAACATTCATGGTCTGCCTCCTTCTTATCTTATTTATTTTCCATCCTGGTTCTTCTAATATGAAATTACAATAAAGCTATCTAAAGGAAAAAAGCTTTTAAGGAACAAGTTGAATCTATATGAATCGCATTGTAGCTTTATAGATAATAGAAAACATTTTTCATATACAAAGATCGTACCCAAGTAAAAGCAGACTAATGAATGTAAATAAAAACAAATATCGGTAAAAGATCCTAAACAGCTGACTTAAGCATGCAAAAGTTTGTTTCATCCCCTTATTAGATACAATATTAAGCCATTTTGTTTGTTATAAGTGCATTGATATAAATAAAACAAAAACAAATTCATCAACCTTCATATGGAAGATCTTTATGTGAAAACTTATACGGGGATAGACTCAAATAAAATGAAGGAAATTGTGTTGACTTTTTGGGTCGAAAATTAATTATCTCCCTTATTCTGCTGGCTGCTTATGTGAATGGGAATAATATTTTTCTCTCGCTCCCGCTGAATTTCTCCACTTTCGATACTAACGCCACGCCAACGACTCGGCATCTCGTCGCCCTTAAAGTTTCTGCTCATGAGAGTACTATGGTTTTCATATATTTACAAACATCGTGCGGTTTTTTTGACAATTCAAATGGCTTTTATATCTTTGAAGCCAAACTTATTTTACGGGTATATTTTTAAATCTCATATAAGTACTTTTTTAAACAGACTCTTTGCATACAGGAGCAAGTTCGTGCGACCCAGTCGTGCATTTTATTTTTTATGCAAATAGGAGTTTTGAGTTTGTTTTTAAGTTTGTCAGATGTTTTATATTCGATACTAAACAACATTTTTAAAAGCCAGATAACTTGTAATAAATATGGGTCGTGGATTACATTATACTCCCTTTGAAAGCGAAGTGATGAAAAAACTTAAAAACGCTGGAAAAATGATGGTTGGAATTGCAAAAACTTTAAACTGCTGGAAGAAAAAAATATTTAAGAGTTTACATTTACGCCTAAAGAAGAAACAAGCTGAAGAAAAAGATAAACTTCTTCGCGTTTTGATACACTATTGGTAAGAAAGTTCAAAAATGAATTAAACGGATCAGTGACAGCTACAAAAGTAAGAAACCAACTTATATTTAGAAGCAAGTCTTCCTGGTAGAAGTTGCATTTTTTAACCAAGCAAAACATTACATTTACAAAGACTTCCCTTTGCAAACAAACACTTACACCGTTCTTTTTGGAATAAAGTTTTGTGGTCGGATGAAACGAAGATCAATTTGTTTACTTCCGATGGAAAAATGTATGTGAGAAGGCCAAAAGACAAGAAAGTTTACTTAAAATACACAAAGAAGTCAGTGAAGCACGGTAGTAGGAGTATAATGATTTGAGGGTATTTTTCAGCATCTGATGTTGGTCCAATATTTTTAATCAATCATAAGATGTGCGGTGTGGATTATCAAAATTCAAATTCAATTATGCTAATATTAATTTAAGAGGATTAAAATTATTTAATGAATAGTTTTGATAAATATTTAACACGGTTCCATTGCAGGCCATATAAGCGCGCTTGTCAATATTTAACACCTAATCATTAGACTTCCATCAATCTAGAAAAGGATATAGAGCATTCTGAAGTAAAATTTATATTTTCGTCCTTCATGAAGCAATGATAAGTTTTAAGAAGATAATAGGGGAACTAACCTACATATTTACCTTTTGGAACACCAGAAGTTACCTTATTTTTTTTTGACAGAAAGTCACCAATCATAAAATATTGTTTTCGATTAAATACATTTAAAGAATACCATTTAAATAGCGATCTGTGGAAGCCATATACTTGAAGTTTCTCTAGGGGTATATGTAAATTAATCCCATTAAATGCTGTTACAAAGTCAATAAAAAGTAAATCGCATGAGTTTGTTTTTTGATTGTCTAAAGTATTAATGCAAATATTTTTAAATTCTACTAGCTTAGAATTGGTAGGCCTACCTTTAACCATGTTAATATTTACTTACAAGTTGATTTATGTTGGATTTAAATTTGTCTTGAACATGACTAACAATTTTTTCAAATTGTATCTAATGATTGATAGACACGTTTAACTCATTCGGAAAAATATAATTTGAAAAAGATTCGTTAATAAGTTGTTATATCGAAACAGAAGGAAAACTTGCACAATTACAATAAAAGGGAAAATCCTAACATATACATATCTGCAGTTTTTTAACATTCAAAAACAGAAAGCAAGGACTGGTCGACAAATTTTCTATTCCGAATCTACTAATCTCGAAAAAAATATTGACAAACACGTTGTTTTCGTACATCTCATATAATTTTGTATTGCGAACGGATTTCGTAATATGGTGTATCGGAATTCATAGAAGTTTAAAATTGATTTGGATATACATATGTACATATAAAATGCGTGGAAACTCTTATTAGATAGGTGTCTTTACTTGATTCCATAAGTTATTTTGAGAAAACCTTAAATTTGATATTTTTTAGTAGTTTTGAAAAATACGTTTCGGACTTAATTTTAAGTGAAGATTTCAAATCCAAGCTTTAATTAAACTAAAGGGTAATTTTGTATCTATTAACTTTTGGGCAACACTGGTTTAAACAGCTGACGCACGTTTCGTGTTTTGTTTCACTGTCATACATCTTCAGTTTGGTCTATAATTTAACCATGAATCGTCTTACAAACGAACACCGCTTGCAAATTATTGGATTTTATTATCAAAATGCAAATTATTGAATTATATTATCAAAATGCGTGCTCTGTTAAGAAAGTTCATCGCGCGCTTTTTCCATTTAATTGTGTTCAGCGATGAAGCTCATTTTTGGCTCAATGGATACGTAGAATTGTTAATTTTGGAGTGAATATCAGGCAGAAGCATTGCAAGAGCTACCAATGCATCCAGAAAAAGTAACAGTTTGTTGCGGTTTATGGGCCGGTGGCATCTTCTTCAAAGACGATGCGAATCGTAACGCAACTGTGAATGGTGAGCGCTCCCGTGAGATGATATCCGACTTTTTTTTTGCCCAAAATACAAGAGCTTGACTTGCATGACATGTGGTTTCAACAAGACTGTGGCACATGCGACACAGCACGCGCAACAATGGACTTATTGAAAGGCGAGTTCGGTGAACATTTTATTTCACGTTCGGGCTATGTTAAAGCTCATGTCCATACAGCCAAGCCCGCTTCAATTGACGCATTGGAAGACAACATTGAAGCAGTTATTCGTGAGATACCTGCCGAAAGCGAATGGACCATTTAAGGCGCAGTCAAGGTCAACATTCGCATGAAATAATCTTCAAACATTAAATTATATGGACCGTACTATCGATTCAAATAATGATTTCATGCATTTTTCTGAGTTGTATGTTTTTTTTGTTTGAAAAACGTTCCTATAGCTTTTAAAAAATCAACCTTTATTTGCTAAAGTTTAAAAAAAAAACCGTTTTCAACACATTTTTGTATGTTTTTCAATATAATTCAAAAACTTGATATAATGTAATTTTTCAGACATTACAAGAACAAAACTTACTTTTAAAACGTTTTCCTATTTGTGTTGAAAAGCGTCTTAGCAAAAATGGTTTAGCGTTTCTTAAAGATTTTTGTTACAATTTATGAAGATGTATCGAATATTATATGAAATAATATATGTTAATGTTTTAACTGAATATTGAAGAAAAGATTTGAAAAACCATCAGAAAATTATTGGAAAAAGCTACTTCATAAATTTAGATAGCTAATTTTATAAAGTTATAGGTATCTTTCAAAAAAAAACTGACGTGATACACTTTTAACTTTCCATAGGAAGTTATTGTAATCGATCCGATTTGTAGAATTAAAAATTTGACATTTCTTGACGTTTCAAGGGCTCTAAAGTAGAAATAAAAGAATTTTAGAAAGATGTCTGTACATGCTTGTGTACGTACGTTCGCGAAGTTTTTCTCGTCGTCCATAGCTCAAGAACGAGTAGAGATACCGACTTTAAATAAATTTTATTATAAATGGTGGACACGAATTTAGCACATTGAAAAGAGTACAAATATTTTCCTACTTTCATTTCTTTATTACTTGCAAGTAACGGTTAATTTTTATGTTGTTACTATGACTACCTTATAATTATGGTAATAAAAATATGTAAATGATTGAAAAGTAAAATACCGTTTTGCGAAAAATGAAGATTGTTTGTGATTTGCGTTGTTTTTAGCTGGACATAAATTTAGCCCGTTTTGCAATCAAAGTGTATTTTTAATGTTTGTGTTTTTTTTAAAAGTTTAGTTTTAAAGTAATTAAATATTCCTTTAATGATCTACAGCTCTGTGAAAAAAAATAGCACCAACCACTTATTGTAGTTTTAAATGAAAGATTTTTTTAAACAAATGATAGTTAAAATTTTACAGAAGTGAAGATAAAGTAATCTATAAACGTAAACACTTATCCATTATAACTAAAATTAAATAAGTTATGCTTATCAAAATAAAAAATACCACTTTTTTTGTGTGAAAAATAATAGCACCAACATTGGAAATTGGTAAAAAAGTACAAATTCTGGGTAAAATCAATAAGTTTTTGATTTGGAATAATATCAATTAATTAATATTTTGTCTTATAACTCTTACATTTAAGTACAGCGGCGCAACGTCGTGGCATAGAGTCGACTAATGCTTGACATCGCTGAAGTGGAATATTTCTCCATGCAGCCTGCACAGCTTCCCATAATTGCAATGTGTTTTTCGGCTTGGCTTCAAATACGGCTTTTTTTACATCTGCCCAAAGATTTTCGATGGGGTTCAGGTCTGGCGACTGAGCCGGCCATTCCATAACCTGAACCCTATTTCTAGCGAAAAAATCTTTTGCTAATTTGCTCGTATGTTTAGGGTCATTATCCTGCTGCAGAACCCACTTGAGAGGCATATTCCATTCAGCGTAAGGCAGCATGGCTTCCCTCATAATGTCAACATAAATTTTAGCGTTCATTATGGGTTTGATCCAAAATATGGGACCAGTACCATTATATGAAAAGCATCCCCATATGTTTATTTTTGCGCCACCGTGCTTAATTGTCTTAATCGTGTATTCTGGCTTTAGCTCCTTATTTTTTTGGCCAGCGGACAAAAGTTCTGGTACCAGGAGTCCCAAATAAAACAATTTTGGACTCATAGGTCCATAGTATATTACGCCACTTAGTAGGCTCAAAATGCAAGTGATCTGTTGCAAATTTTTTCCGTTTTTGTAAGTTGACCTTTGTCAATAAGGGTACCTTCCTGGGACTTCTAGCAGGTAAATTATTCTTTGTCAGCTTTTTCCTTATTGTCGAAGTGGTCTCAGGTAGATTTAATTCCTCTTTTATTTTATTAGAGGTAATAAATGGATTTATTTTTACTAATCTCGTTATGCGTCGTTCATCGAAAGGAGTCAATTTCGGTTTTCTTCCTCTTTTTTCATCTTGGGGAACATACTTTTTTGCATTTGATATCATTTTATTGGAACATCCAACTAGCCAACTAGTTCTCTAATGTATTTGTATGTTTTTCCCTCGGAAATTAATTTTTTTATTAAGGAACGTTGTTCTTGAGTACAATGTCTACCGCGACCCATTTTAGCTGGTTAACACATAGTATTTATGAGTTATTAATTTTAAGTTATTTAAATACCTTACCTTGATATGATTAAATGTAAAAAAAATTGAAAACACGAATATTTTCTACCAAAACTCTCAACAGAATTACATAGTGCTATTTTTTTTCACACATTTGCCTTAAGGGTCTTAACGGTTAACGGGAATTTTTATCTCAAATCAACGGAAAAAGTAACAGTTTTAGAAAAATTTCCTTGTTCATTATACTAATGAATGCAATAGAAATACTTTTCAGTAGATGCGTTGTGTTATCATTAATAGAGAAAAACGCAATTTGTTAGAGTAGTACAAAATGCAACATGGTGCTATTTTTTTTTTCACAGAGCTGTATATTTAAAATAATTAACTAGTCATGGCAACTAGAAAATGGTGCTCAAAATAAAATAAGTCTGATCTTGAAAATGAAGGATCGGATGGGAAAAAATATGCATGGCGTCTAAAAAACAGGGAATATAATCCAAGGTACACCAAGGTACAGGCAACGTTATGGTCTGGACTGCTTTTTCATGGCACGGCGTTGGCCGCATCGTAAAAATTGACAACAAAATGGACCAGAACGTGTACTGAGATATCCTGTTGGATCATATGATTCCCTACGCAGAGGATAATTTGAGGTTATTATGACGCTTCATACACGACAACGACCCTAAACACACTTCAAAGTTAGTCAAGTGTGCCCTAGAGGTGAATAAAATCGACGTTTTTAAGTGGCCAGCACAATTCCCCGATCGAGAGTTTGTGGAACGATGTTGAATTTCACATTGAGCAAAAAAAAAAAAAAAAAAACAATTTAACACATTTCAAAATGCTTGGTATGAAATTCCAAAGTCACGATGTGAGGCTTTTGTTGAAAGTTTGCCAAGAAGAATTGCTTCTGTACTGCAAAATAAAGGGTTCGCTACCAAATACTAAGAAAAACTTAGAATTGATAACAGTAAATAAAATTTTATCAAGAAACTGTTGAATGTGCTAAAATCGCGTCCAGGCGAAAAATGAATGTTTATACATTCCATCCTTTTTTCTTCTTACAGATTTTAAACATATTTGATGAAGTACTATGAAAACATAGTGCTATGTAGTATATGTAATGTAAATAAAATACAACTAATTTCTTATAAGATAACAAATAATAAGAAAACAAATTGAAAATTAAATGGTTTTTATTTTCTTTAACAAGTGTGCTAAATTCTTGTCCACCACTGTATACTTACTTACTTAAGGTGGCGCTACAGTCCGGGGCGGACCTGGGCCTCAAACAACATGCGTCTCCATCCAGCTCGGTCTCTAGCTAGCTGTCTCCAGTTTCGCACGCCAAGTTGGTTGAGGTCCTCTCCCACCTGGGTGCGCCACCTGAGTCGCGGACTTCCTCTACTGCGCCGTCCCTCGGGATTGGATTCGAAGACCTTCCGGGCTGGAGCGTTGATGTCCATCCGCTCTACATGACCTAGCCATATAAGCCGTTGGACTTTAATTCTGCTAACTAGGTCAGTGTCGCTGTACAGCCCGTACAGTTCGACGTTATATCTTCTCCTCCATTCTCCATCTATGCGTACGGGACCAAAAATTACCCGAAGAATTTTTCTTTCGAAGCATCCTAAGACGCTCTCATCTTTCTTTGACAGGGTCCAGGCCTCAGCGCCATAAATGAGAACCGGGATGATGAGTGTCTTATAGATGGTGATTTTACATGCTCGAGAGAGGACTTTACTTCTCAATTGCCTTATAAGTCCAAAGAAGCAGCGATTTGCAAGAGTTATTCTTCGTTTGATTTCAGCGCTGGTGTCGTTGTCTGCATTAATAGCGGTGCCTAGGTAGACAAAGTCCTTAACTACCTCAAAGTTATAGCTGTCCATGGTGACGTTTTGTCCAATACGTCGTCGTTTAGTGTCCTTTTTTGATGACAGCATATACATTGTCTTACCCTCATTGACCAATAAACCCATCTTCTTCACTTCCGTCGCAATGCTCAAAAACGCTCCACTGACATCACGCTTTGATCTTCCAATTATGTCAATATCATCTGCGTATCCGAGTAATTGGATGGACCTTTGGAAGATTGTGCCTCTAGTCTTGACGGTTGAGTTTTGCACAATTCTTTCCAGAACGATGTTGAAGAAGTCGCATGACAGTGCGTCGCCTTGTCTAAAACCTTTTTTGACATCAAATGCATCGGTAAGATCTTTTCCGACCTTGATAGAGCAGCGTGCATTCTCCATCGTCATTCTGCACAAACGGATAAGTTTGACAGGGATGCCAGAACTAGACATTTCTCGGTAGAGCTCTTCCCTATAGATGCTGTCATACGCGGTTTTAGAATCGATAAAGAGATGGTGGGTATCGATTTGAAGCTCATGGATTTTTTCCAAGATCTGCCGTAGTGTGAATATTTGGTCGATAGTGGACTTTCCTGGTCTAAAGCCACAATGATAAGGACCAATCAGGTTGTTGACGAATGGCTTCAGACGTTCACATAACACGGCAGAGAGGATCTTATACGCAATGTTAAGGAGACTGATGCCTCTGTAGTTGCCGCAGATTAGAGGGTCTCCTTTTTTATGTATCGGGCACACTATGCTGAGATTCCACTCATCAGGCATGCTTTCTTCCGACCATATTTTGCAGATGAGTTGGTGCATGCTCCGTACCAAGTCATTGCCTGCTGCTTTGAATAGTTCAGCAGCAATGCCGTCAGCTCCAGCAGCTTTGTTTGACTTAAGTTTAGATATGACTATCTTCACTTCGTCAAGGTCGGGTAGGCGCAATTGTTGATCTGCGTCGCCGAGGTTAAATGGTTCTATCTCCCTTACAGCGGAATTAGGTTCGTCATCGCCGTTATATAATTTGGAGAAGTGATCTTTCCATATTCTCAGCATCGACTGCGGTTCTACTACGATGTTCCCCTGATCCAACACTGTATGTTCGACTAAAAATCTTGTTTACAAAAACAGATTTTGAAATCAAACCTTTTAAGCAAGACAAATTTACCCACGGGATAGGAAGTTATCAGTGTGTGTCGCATCCCAGACTCTTTTTGTTCAAATTGGATTTGAATTATAGGCCACCAAAACCATTTGGAAAAGTGCAATTTTATTGCCAGGACGAAAACCTTACAGCCTTGTTATTAATTGCTGATAATGTAGAAGAAAAAAAATTAACAAAAAATACAAATCAAACATTATTTCCGAATAGCTATTATTTCATTAAGCATTTATACATTTCCTAAAAGATGCTGGAGATTCTTTGACATTGCGTTATTAATTTAAGCATTGTGCTGTTTTTCATGCATTAGGTCCGAACTCAATCCCAGTCTCTTCCTACAAATGTATATAGGTTAGGTTAGGTTATAGTGGTTATACAAGATGGAAACGAACACACTTAGGCCAGTTTAATGGCCCATTGTGATACCACATGAATCTTGAGGCTTCCTCATAAGCTCATTGGAACCAGCTTGAGTCCCTTACGAAACGTGAGAGGCTGATTATACCGATATGATTTAGATTGTTTAGTTCGTTAAAGAAATATTCTCCTAGGTAATTCTTGCGTTTTCGAGCTAGAGCAGGGCATGTGCAGAGAAGATGAAGAACCGTTTCTTCCTCAAAAAGCATTTCTTCCGGCGAAATGCTTTTTAAATGAATCTTCGGATTCTGCGAAACATTTGTAGATCATGTCCATTTAAGTCATTTATGTAAAATGCAAATTTTCAAGAGCTGGGAGTCTCTAGGTCTAAGTTTTCGTTCCATTTTTTTGTTTACAAAATATCTTTGAAAAATTGTCCATCACGGATTTTTCTAATAATCCCTGATTACAAACTTCTAGTCATACACATTTTAGAGCCCTAAAATACCAAAGAAACTATCAAACTATCACAAGCGAATTCTTTTGCACAAACTAACAAAAAAAAAAATACTTTGCCCTTCCTAACCGGTCAGGTAAATAAAGAATTCAAAGGTGCCATGATTCAAATTCTACAACACGCACCTTTTATTATATATTTTTAGCTGTCATGAGAAAGTTAATAATTTCTATTTGTGTATAGGTAGCCTGCCCCTATAGCATTTATTAAAACAAAAAGCCTTTTTATTGATTTATGCGAAATATGTATTTAATCGATTTTAGGAAAACAACCAAAAATATAAGAAAAAAAAGTGCATGATTTATCACATCAGACGACACACTTCCGAACCCGAGTTTGTGCATAGATGCAGGCCGAGACAGACATGCAGGTAAAATCTATGCTACATTTTTTTTAATCCAATTAAATACGAATTGAGAACAGCTGATTTTCGAGGATGGTGTGGGCAGTCAAGTCAGTATTCCATCAAAATTAAAATTATAATAATATACAAACAAATACAAACCGTGTCGTGTTTGAGAGAAGCTGCAGAAGGACGTGAAGGGCAAAAAGACAAAAAGATTATTATCGATTATGTTCACTTTATACTGCACCAAATATATTCGTTTCTTATTTATTTAATTAAGTTTTATCTTGACTAAATTAAGTGCACAATTGTTATTATATTTATATAAACACAATATTATTCATACAAACAAAATATAAAAGAAATAACTTTTATAGTTCTTTTTGTGTTCTATTTTGATTTTTGGACAGATTTGACAAAACGTCCTTTTACTGTGCGAATAGTTCGTAAATCGTAATGGAAAATGACAAACCCAAAAGACGTAGTTTTGATTATGAAGGATCAACAGGGCGCATGGTCATCTTTGCTTTCTCTTCCTAATTCTGAAGCCGATTTCTTATTGTTTCTTTTTTGTTTTTCGTTTTTTTTCGAATTTAAATGACAATCATATTGCAGTTAAAAAGAAAGTTCCGTTGGTTATAAATTTTGGAATTTAACTTACAGTTTCATTAGAATTTATCTCCTTCAAAGCCGGTCGACCAAAATTATTTTCCTCTGAATCCATTATGCTTTAATTTCACAAATAATGCTCAAGCAAAACCGATAGCAACTGTTTGAAATTGTTTTATAAAATAAACTTTAATAACTAATCACTTACACACGCGTTTTGTATGAAAATTAAATTAATAATAATTCGAATTCCAAATACAATTCGATGCAAAGTAAAAAAGTTCCGTTGCATAAAAAACAAATTCGATTTGGATTTGCAACAAGCAGTTTTGCCAACATTAAGGAAAAATAAAAATTCCCCTTTTTAAGTGACATCTAGCAGCCATGGATAAAATGATATGAACATTTCCCAATTGAGGTGTAAGCGCACTTATTCAAAACATAAGTTGCGATTACACTGATGATGATGCAATTTGTTTTTTACTAAAATGTTTTATTTTCATAATACAAAAATGACTTTTTTTGGGCACCGATTAAAGATGTCTGATATAATCAAAATAAAAGGAGGCTGATATAATTAAAATAATGCAATGTTTGTCATTTACATATTTCAATATCAAAATTTCAACAATTGTCAATTTTATATTAAGTGAAACTTGTCCATTTATACGGTTGGTTGATTTTATCGAAGTATTGGACAATTTTTTAGTAGAAAATCGACTGACAATTGCCGAATTTTATCTTGCAACTAATTATTGTCTGTTTACAAGGTTGACAATTTATGGGAAACAATAAAATTGGTAGACTTATGGGACAGATCTCGACAGGGAATATGAAAACAACAGATCATTCAAGGGAAGTATATTAGAACATTAAGGCAATGAAAAAATATTGTGATGTATTCTTTATAAAAGTAATTTTTTTTAAAATTTTCAACATGCTGTAAAAAGGCTGACAAATAACAATCGTTTTGATAATGAAATAAGGGCGCACTTTTTTACATTATTAAAACGATTTTTATTTGTCGGCCTATTTACAGCATTTTGAAATATTAGTATAATATTAGTAGAAGTATTTTGATCATACAGTATTTTGAAATACAGTATTTTTAGATACAGTATTTTAAATACAGTATTATGATCCATACTGGATTTCGAACCCAACCCTAATAAAACTTCTTTTTTGTTATTTTGCTAAACGGTAACTTATTAATTCTTTCGATTTTCGTAGTTATCAAATTCTTTCCAAATCCTGTACATTTTGTTGTTGTTTCCTGCTCAAAAACCTTCTGCCAATTAAGAAATGTATGATGTTGTTTGAAAAGAACATCAACCAATATTCAATCATTGGATAATCGTACAATTATTTTAAAATACAAACAAATTGGATGTTTAGACGAGTGAAATTATTGCAATAAGTCGAACATTAATTGATAGAAAATTTGTCTACGATTGACTGCACAACTTTTTGTCTGTCAATTTTGACAAATACAATTAGTTTTTTGCATGGTAGATAGAAAAATTATTAAAAATGTTTATATAATGTCTCTACCAATTAAGATAAACAAATAAGTTAGGAATATACTATAGTTTTACACTCACAGATTTATAGCGTTTATAGTAAATTAATTGATATGAAACAAAGCTGCTGGGGCTGAAGGCATAACTGCCGAACTATTCAAAGCAACAGGCAATGACTTGGTAGGGAGCATACACCAACTCATCTGCAAAATTTGGTCAGAAGAATGCATGCCCGATGAGTGGAATCTCAGCATAGTGTGCACGATACATAAGAAACGAGACCTTTTAAATTGCGCCAACTAGAGAGGCATCAGTCTCCTTAACATTGCATATAAGATCTTCTCTGCCGTATTATGTGAACGTTCTTCATTAACCTGATTGTTCCTTATCAGTGTGGCTTCAGAGCAGGAAAGTCCACTATCGACCAAATATTTACACTACGGCAGATCTTTGAAAAAAAAACCAGGAACTTCAAATCGATACCCACCATCTCTTCATCGATTAAAGCCGCGTATGACAGCATCTAGGGAAGAGCTCTACAGAGCAATGTCTAGTTTTGGCATCCATGTCAAACTTAACCGTTTCTGCAGAATGACGATGGAGAATGCAGGCTGCTCTATCAAGTTCGGAAAAGATCTCACCGAAGAATTTGATATTAAAAAAGGTTTTAGACAAGGCGATTCACTGTCATGCGACTTCTTCAATATTGTTCTGGAAAGAATTGTGCAAAACTCAAGCGTCAACACTAGAGGCACAATCTTCCAAAGGTCCATCCAATTACTCGGATACGCAGATGATATTGACACAATTGGAAGATCAAAGCGTGATGTCAGTGGAGCATTTTTGAGCATTGCGAAGAAGATGGGTTTAGTGCTCAATGAGGGCAAAACCAAGTATATGCTGTCATCAAAAAAGGACATTGAACAACGACGTCTTGGACAAAACGTCACCATGGACAGCTATAACTTCGAGGTAGTTAAGGACTTTGTTTACCTAGGCACCGCTAAAAACATAGACAACTACACCAGCGCTGAAATCAACAAAGAAAGAACTCTTGCAAATCGCTGCTTCTTTTGACTTAGAAATCTAAAATCACCATCTATAAGACCCTGATCATCCCGGTTCTCATTTATGGCGCTGAGGCCTGGACCCTGTCAAAGCAAGATGAAAAAATCTTCGGGTGATTTTGGGCCCCGTACGCATAGATGGAGAATGGAGGAGAAGATATAACGACGAACCCTACGGGCTGTATAGCGACACTGACCTAGTTAGCAGAATTGAAGTGCAACGGCTTAGATGGCTGGGTCATGTAGAGCGAATGGACATCAACGATCCAGCCCGGAAGGTCTTCGAATCCAATCCCGAGGGACGACGCAGTAGAGGAAGACCGCGACTAAGGTGGCGCACTCAGGTGGGGCAAGACCTCAACTAACTAGGCGTGCGAAACTGGAGACAGCTAGCTAGGAACCGAGCTGGCTGGAGACGCATGTTGGTTGAGGCCCACGTCCGCCCGGACTGTATCGCCACCTTAAATAAGTACGTAAGATATGAAACGTTCATTTGTTTTTAATCAACCATTAGATTAACAATATTTCCTTTTCGATGTTTTGGGATATTTTTATTTAAATTCATGTTTAAATCTCAATTAAAGAGCATCCAAAGCAAAGTCACTGTAAAAAGTAGATTTCTTACATTTATTAAGAAGTTAATAGTTTTTATATTTAAAAGATATTCAATTTTAGTACAACGAAAACTCTAAGAAAATTGGAAAATGCTGCTTTCTCGGAACATAATCTTAAATTGATAATCTCTTATTCAAGGTTTCTTCTTAAGAATCTGAATATTTGCTCTTTACATCAGAAAAGATCTTATTAAAATATTTTAAAGCCTTAAAGAGTTTTTTTCAATTTTAAAATTTTGTCATATTAAAAATATTGTAGTTGTTTTTGATAAACAAGTCCAGTTTTTGGTGGATATTGTCAAATAAATAACAAATTAACAAGTCTTTGCCTATAAAACTAAACTATTTAAGCTTAAGGCTCATATGACCACTCCTGATTCTTCCATTGGTCAAAAGTTCATGAATTTGTGATTGGAATAGACATGATTTCCCATTCATATTGATTTTTTGGTCCAGTGGTCAGTTAAAAGAAGCAGTTTTAGCAAACAAATTGGAAAGTACTAAAATACAAATTTTATTTACATTTATAATAAATAAATAAGTTAATATATAAGGGGGTCATGTCCATTAACGCAAAACGATTGGATTTGAATTCATTGAGATTCCTATGAAAATTCAAAAATAAAACTCTAACAGAGGGAAGGGGCATCACCCTAGATCCGCCGTTGCCAAATTCCCAAGGGGGTTGTATGCCTCATTTAAAATACATTGTTTTAGGAGTGTACAGTGAGTCGAAATTTTCCATGATTAATTCGTACATTTACGATTGTACATTGTAAATTTACAAATTCAATCTTTATGGTTTTAAATCGATTTTTTAGTTTTGTTGTCAAGTTGTTGGGCAATATTACAGAACTTTTGCCAACCTCTATGAAATTCCAAATAAATGAAGCGTTTGGTCTTATTGTCCAATAAAATAAAAAAAAAATCCGAAGAAAATGTCACAAAACCCAAAATTAATGTCATATTACCCAAATCAATTTTAAAATATCATAACTTGTTACTAATTGACATATCGCCCAAAGGATGTCATATGTTTTAACAATTGGGCTTTTTTCACTTTCAGAAAGCGAAATAAGGCCAATATTCAAAGTGAAATAAGACGAAATAGTTTGCTGTAAATAGTTAAATATGCTGATGGGCATGCTGCGCTCCTGCAAACCCCCTACTTGGGCTATAGGATTTCAATGCGAGCTTGTGTACGGAGAAAAATGAGCGACTATCGACTAATGTGTCATTTAGCATATCATCCTTAAAATGTTTATGGAATGCTACAACTTCAAGGTGACGAAGAGCTCGAGTTGTATACAAAACTTTAAGTTAATTTTTAAAGCCGCGAAATCGAAAAAAATTGTCTTCTCAAAAATTTTACGAATAAAAAATTACTATATCTCCAAAACAATTTTGTGCAACAAAAAATAAGGTTTTTAACATCTTGTAAGATTTTGAGAAAAAAAAAACAATTGACAGTTTTTTAATAAAAAATAAAAACCTGAAAAAAAACATTACTCACATATCTTTTGAAAAACTTGAGCTAATGGCTTCAAACTTATTTTATCTTACAATAAATATTGTTTTCAACATTCAGAAAAATTTTTAAAAAAATCGTATTGACAATTTTTTTTTACCAAAAATAAAAACTTAAAAACTAATTTAACAAAAGTTGGTAAAAATTGATTTTCGACACAAATATCTTTTGAAAAATTGAGATTATGGCTTCCAACTAATTTTAACTTACATGAAATATTATTTTCAACATTCGGAAAAATTTTGAGAAAAATCAAATTGACAGTTTTGTTACAAAAAATAAAAACCTAAAAAAAAACAATACTAAAATTTAGTAAAACATTAATTTTCGACTCAAATAGCTTTTCAAAAATTAATAATATTGCCTTCAAACTTTATTTATTTCAAAGAAAATATTGTTTTCGATATTCTGTAGTTTTTTTTTATAAAAATCCAACAGTCCGTTTTTTCATAAAAAAATAAAATCTACAAAAATTGTACGCAAATTACCAAATGGTAAGAATTGATGTTCGGTTCTTGATATCTCTTAAATTCATTCGAATCATCCATTTGTACATTTTAAGAAATGCTACTAAAATTGGTAAAAATTTGTTTTCGACTAAAAATATATTAAACAAAATTAGATTTTTATATTAAACTACTTTTTTATATGAAGATTATTGTTGGTAATTTTAAGAATAATTCAACTGACAACTTGTTTTAACCCAACACGAAAACCTACAAACTTTTAAGCAAGACAAATCGACAGACGGGATGGGAAGTTATCAGTGTGGGTCGCATCGTTGCCTTTTTGAATCAAATTGAAAAGAACACCAATTTTCGCAAAAATTTCGGAGAAAATTGTGAGAAAGAAACAAAAATCTTTGTTTCCTAATTTAAAAGATAAGCTCAATATCATTTTATTTCTTTAAGAAATTAAGTACTTCAAAGCCATTATTTTTATCTAACAGCAATCTTTTCCTATAAGATCCATTGTAACTAAAATTTAAACTAAATGCAACCAATTTTCACAAATCAATTCCAACTCAAACCTTAATTACCTTTTTATCTTTAATTAATCATGTTTTTGTTCACACTTTTAATTATACACCTTGCACTGAAATCTGCTTGTAAGCAGTATTTTAATTTTAGTATAGGCTTAAACGGATGGGTCCTGCTACAATCCTTGCAGAAGATGGAGAAGGTTAGGTTTCAAATTGTGAAGGAACATTAACGCCTTGAATTGTATTTCCGTGTTTGAGAGATACCTGTGAAAAATATGCCGAAGGATTGGATAATTGGTTGGTCTGAAATAGGCTGGATAAGGTCCGAGACTTTCTACGAATACGTAGTAAGTGATTTCAATGGGTGCCTGCAAATTTATTTGAACGCACCCCATAATAAATGCACAATCATTGAATGCACACGTTGGATTATTCATTTCACAATTTATTGACAGATAGCTCAAAATTTCAAAATCATCACATCTCAAGATCAAAAGTTACGGATAAAATTTACATGTCAGAATTTTGGAAAAAGGTCGGTTATCAGTAAACGGTTAAAATGAATATTGTTTTCGAAATTTAGGTAAGTTCGTTTATAACTTGATGTAACTTCCTCACAGCTCAGCTGCTGCTAAGTTGACACTTTTTTTTATTTACTTTGATTAAAACTAAAGGCAGACTTAATTTTGATACCATTATCGATGCGACCCACACTGATAACTTCCCATCCCGTCTGCCGATTTGTCTTGCTTAAATGGTGTGCAAGGCTTTCGTGTTTTATTAAAAAGTTGTCGGTTGAATTATTCTAACAAATTTAGAAACGTCAACGAAATATTTTAGTCGAAAACCAATTTTAGTAGCATTTAAGTACTATTTTTGTAGATTAGTTTTTTTTTATAAAAAAACTGACTATTGGATTTTTATAAAAAATTACGAAATGTCGGAAACAATATTTTTAAAAGAAATTAATTCGTAGCCAATATTTTTTGAATTTTTGAAAAGATATTTGAGTCGAAAGTAATTTTTTAACAACTTTTAGTAAAGTTTTTTCTTAGGTTTTAATATTTTATAAAAAAAGACCGTTATTCTTCGTTGCATACAATTATTTCGGAGGTAAAACCATTTTTTGTTCGTCAATATTCAAGGTGACGATTATTTTTTTGTCAATTTTTTTGATTTATAAAAAAAATGCAAATTGGATTTTTTCCAAAAAAGTACTTATTTGTTATAACATTTACAATATATTTTATAATATAAAATTTAATGCAAGTCGCTAGCGTCATTGGTTTGTGAGCAATTTTCGGTTAACCAATTTTGTTTAAATTGCTGCGGTTAGGAAAACACCCACCAGCGTTACCGCGAAGAAAAAAATGTAAGGGGCATTTTGAGGGCTATTTCCAAAATGTGCGGGCCACTAGCCCACTACCCTATAAAAAATTTGTTTGAAAATAATAACAATTTATCTCTTCTAAATAAACTTATTATACATAGTCAGGTCTTTGTTTTTACACTATTAGTTATCATTATCACACTTGTACAAAGTATGTAGATATACATTTGTTTCAATTCATTGTATGTATGTTCTTAAGTCCACAATAATAATAAAAAAAAAGCTGTATGCATAATTTAACTTGGGTAGGATCACATTTGGATTAGTTCATTTTCTTTTGTGATTTGTATGTAATGAGTAACTATTTGTTTAATAGACAAATAATAAACTTTTTTTTTAAATCTTCATTTGAGCTCATTAGCAAACCATTTTTTAAGCAAACGTCATGTCAGTCTGAATGAATGAGTGCAGTGTCATTTTCATTGTTGAAATGATTGTATAATAAATTCGCATTCGCATCAGGTAAAATACCAATTTAAATAAAATCAAATTCGAAAACTAATTTGAAAGGATATTTACATATATTTTGGTAATGTGCGGTGTAGCAATATTATTTTAATTAAATTGGATAAACTGAAGAACTTCACTAAGATGAGTTAGACGGAACATAGTTGCACTTAGAAGTCTTGTCATTTGCCAGTCTCAGCATGTTTCATGTGATGGTGGCATTATGCTTGTGCCAAGTTTAACCAGGACTTATTCTCGACTGCCAATCCTAAGATTGCAAGGAAAGTGATTGCGTTTTGAGGGAAGACGAACCAGAAGAAGTTCTTAGTGAAGAAGGTGAGGAGGTAGTTGCTACAGTAGATTTGCTGTTGGAAGCTGCTGCAGTGGCTCAAGCAGCCGCTGTTCAAAAGGATGCAGAACTTCTTTCTTTAAAGAACGAATTAGAAGATATGAAAAGGAAGCTTGCAATTTCTTCATTTACACGTAAACCACTAGGCCCTCCAGCATCATCAACCGATGATTAAACGTTTTCAAGCCAATCATCAGTCGCTGTTCAAAAATGCCACTCAGCCAAGTCAATCTACACAAAATCGTAACACTGCCACTCATAATCATCAAGATTGCTTTCAAGATTCTTCAATCCATCATTCCTATATGGCGAGTTTGCTTACTATTCTTAATAGAAGCAACGTGCAGGAGTTGCCAAAATTTTCTGGAAGTAATAAGCGGGAATGGCCTTATTTCGAGGAAGTTTTCAGATCGACGACCATTGAACGGAAGTACAATGCAAAAGAAAATGTTGCTCGGCTTCGTAAAGCCCTTAAAGGGGAAGCATATCAACTGATCAGTGATCGTCTGAAATATTCAACTGATGTTAAGGCAATTATGGATTCCTTGCGTGTTATATTCTGACGTTCTGATGTCTTGGTTCATGGGTTGACCGCAGATCTTCTCAAGCTTTCAGCTTTCGAGTTGAAAAGCGATCCAAATCTACATTTTTTGGCTGTTAAAGTGAACGGATTAGTTGCTGATTTGAAGTCGATGAACAGATTTGATGACCTGTCAGAATGATATGACGTGTTGACTGACCTGTCTTTCAAATAAGGTGCTGGGCTTTATCAGGATTGGCGAAAAATTGTCAAACCCTCGAACATCAATAGAGGATCTCGCAAATTTGCTTCTGCAGAAAGTTATTTATTTGCCACAGGAGTTAGTGGAGCCTTTGGAAACCTCTGCTCCAAAAAGCACACAGTTGGGACAGAAAACCACAAATCGAGTGTTGACTCATCAGCCATTACCAACATCTGCAGTTTCAAAGGTTCCTTGCGCTAATTGTGAACGCAAAGAACGTACTCTTATTGATTGTGAAGAATTTAAGTTGTTGGTAGAATCAAGATTATCATTTGCAAGAAAGCAAAAAATATACTCTACTCTGTTTGCTCAGACTCTGCTCAGTGCTCATCTCTGAACTAAAAGAGAAAAACGCCAAATATGGGAACTTGTTAATGGAGGAAACACATTGATAATTTGGTAATGGAATAAAAAGATTGTGTTTTGAATAATATTTTGTTTTAGAAAAAAGAAAATATATGATATGCGGACCATTTCAGGTTGGCTTCGGGCAACGGGCCAAATTTATCGATCGGCACATTTTTACAACGCTGACACCCACTCAATTTGTGGAAGTCATTTCTGTATCTCTCTGTATTATTATCTGTTAAACAAAATTTATTTGAAGTCGATACCTTTAGTGGTACAGACGTACGAATGTACGCACACACGCACGCACAGAATTTTCATTAAAAATCGTTTATTTAGACCTGAAATGTCGAGAAATGTCGAGACATGTCAAAATGTTTAATTCTACAAATCGGATCGATTACAATAACTTCGTATAGGAAGTTAAAAACCGTTTCGGACAAAAATGTTTATGTTTATGTTAATAAACAAATTTGTCGTATTTGAAGTTCTGATAATCCTCAAGTAATTGAAGACAGCCCATTACATTCACAAAAACTTACTATTTGGTGTGCTCTTTGGTCCGGAGGTGTAATTTCACCTTACTTCTTCATCAGAGCGTTCTGGTCATATGATAACCGACTAGTTTTTGCCTGCTATTGAAGAATACGACTTGGAAAATTTTTGGTTTCAACAAAACGGTGCCACATTCCACACAACACGAGAAAATATGGCTTTATTGCAAGAGACATTTCCTAGCCGTGTAATTTCTTGCCACGGCGATATCAACTGGCCACAAAAATCATGCGATTGGAAAGCGCTGGACTATTTTTTGTAAAGCTACGCGAAAGACCGTGTCTATGCAGATAAACCTTTTAACTTTTGAGTACTTAAAAACCAACTTTCGTCAAGTTATGGCTGAGATACCACCCAATATGTATCAAAAAGTGGTCTTAAATTACCTGAAAAGAATCTATTCTTACATAAGGTCAACGTTCAACCTTTATAATAAAAATGAATTATCATAAAAGAAAATTGTATGTGTTTTATTTACGTTTACTTTTAAAACCCCAAATGGATAACCCCGTAAATATTATTTTTGCGAAATTATGATTTGTCAACTCGTGCGAGTTCGGTTGGGTCAGCTAGTTAGAAAATAAAAGAAATCAATTCTGTAACGTCAAGAAGTAAAAATTAATCAAGATATACCTTATTTATCAAAAATATTGCTCGTTTATTGTTATTTTCTTTATATCGGACTTAAATGTTTTTCACTTAAATACCTATACATAATTTAATTGACAATTTTCCTTCTAAATGACAACACATGTATACAATTCTTTTGTTTTGCATATGAAATAAGATTCATATTTGTTTCTTCCTTATATTTTTAAGGTACATAGTCGAATTGCCTTTTAGTACAGGAACAGCAATTTTGTTTTATAAACTTACGTCCTTGTTTTTTTTTCTCATAGAGGTTAGTACCTTTAAAAAATTTGCTTGAAATATTATATAATTTATTTTATATTTATTTGCTTAAAATTTTCAAAATGAATTATACATTATTATTTATGTACATTTTTTGTTTTATAATTTTTATAATGAATTGAATAATTAAAAAATATATAAGCTAAAATATAGTGTCTTTTATTCTTGGTTCTCTCCGAAGTGTATTTCGCTTCAAATTTTGTATTGTTTTATTATTTATTTATTTATTTAAAAAATATTAATTTATATAATATTAAGTCATTTTTCTTTATTGAATCATTTACTCGAATGTAAAATATTTGCGCAAAAATAGAATACTACTCATGGATTTTGTTTTACTTTTGTTAATTGAGTCTGAAAATGTATAAATATCATTGTGTTTTTTGTTATTAGGTTTTTATTTTATTTTAAATAAATATTTCTTCTTAAAAATTAATTAACAACTTTTAAAATATGTATAATAATTTTTGTGTGTTTGTGTTTTTTTTTTAAATAAATTATTAAAATTATAGGTAAGTTTTTATTTTTAACAGGATAAGCACAATTTTAAAACTTTAAACTTTTGCTTATTGCTTTGAAATTAACTTATTTATTTACATAAAAGATTCTTTTAAGCAGCTACATGTTTGTAAGAGTGCTTGTGCGTATTTTTTTTAAATAAAATACATTTGTAAATATTGAGTAGAAAAATGTACAATGCTTTAGTGAGTTTTTGTTTAAAGTTTATAGTTCATACAGGTTTTTGAAACCTATTGATTATGGATTAAAATAGTTAAAGATACAAAAATAAAATATAAAAACACATCAAGAACTTTTATCACACTTGTTGATGTTCATCATGGTTTTTCGTCGTCCAGATGCCAGGTATTAGTTCCGGAGGTAGATTGGATTTTTTGCTAAACGCTTGATTATTATTATTATTGTTATTATTATTATTAATATTTGACGACTGATGACACTTTGTGTCATTTATTATTGTCGTCGATGTAAGTGTTGTCTTTTGTTTGCTTATTGTACGTGGACTAGAAATAAGAGTGGATAAAACTCCACCAATAATTGTAAATGAGGCAAATGCCGTTTGTGGCACAAGCTGCCCGAAAATAACAGTTGCTCCAACAAATGGCGCAGTTAAGAGCCATATTCTTGCCCAAACTATTGTCGAAAAAGCACAGATCTTCTTTTTATCCTCAGTGACTAATTCGGTTGTGCATGTTGTGAGAATTGAGAGCGTACACGAGATTGCAGCTTTGGATATCATAGCAGACATCATTAAGAGGGCTATGCGAGGGTTACCTTTAACTAAATGAAGACAAATATGAAATAACAAAGTTCTAAAACGTTCAAACAATTTTTAAGAAAACTTACTGCTATCAGGAATTAGCCAAGCTGACAAGGCAATCATTCCAGCGATAATATTAAATGCACCAGTGCATTGCCACTTTTTGCTTGTTGTTAAAATTAGGAACAATCCAATAAAAGTTCCACATATTTCTGCACAACCTGCGATTATTGTGTTAATCTCCAGATGTTCTCGACTAAATGAACGTATGTTGAGCAACATGCCATAATAGACTACAATGTATAAGGACCAACATAGATGGACACAGATCATATGGCGAATAGCATGGGGACCTTTCCATAGGGACCACCAACCCGATGGCGGGTCTTGTTCCATACTTGTGATGGCTTGGAGTTGTAGCTGCTGGTCAATATCATGTGGAAGACAGTATCTTGTGCCATTCATTTCAATGCAATCTTGTAGAATAGTTTTAGCTTCTAGAACGCGACCTCTTTGTATCATCCAACGAGGAGAGTCGGGAATCCACCTGAAATAAATTTTTAAAAAATAAGTTGTTGAATTTTGTTGCGTCTTATGACTCGTAAGCCACGGTAAACTGTTTAACGCTTCCTAATTGACAATTGTTGACTATAATTAACAAGTGTTTTGACCGAACTTGAATAAAAAAGACTTGTTCAAAAGTTACATTAAAACTTAGTCACTAGTGCTCAGGGTTTGGTTTATTCATATCGGGTTTTTAAATAGAGACTTTACAACTTTAAATTTAATTTGTGAATGTATATTTTTACTTATCATCGAACTGTCATTGTCAATTTATTCAGTACATTCAAGTTTTTAAGAATTTGGCACTTTGAAGACCTTAATCTGACTCAAGTTTTGAAACCGATGGACCATTTCAAGCGTCGTACGTTTCTAAGATGGATAGCATGCGCCAAAAGTATGAATTTCATCGCAAAATCATCTTCAGTGACAAAATACATTTTTGGCTGAATATCTCAAGCAAAATATTCGGCTGAAAGTCCACATTTCGTTCATCAATCACCATTATTTTTGAATTGGAAAATATAGACTTGGATGACATGTGCTTTCAACAGGATGGTGCTAGAAGCCACTTATAATATATTCATTTTTTTATATAAAGCACGCACTAAAGAGGTTAGGAATACCCTTTTAATAATTAAACACATTGCGAGCAATTAGGAGGGAAGGACAGGATTATAAAGGAGATGCCGCTGCACATTAGTTTTGAATCTCTGCACATTGTAATGATTGGGAAATATTGAGCCTGTTAAAGCGTTCCACATTCGTGTAGTGCGGTTAAAGAAAGAACAGTATTTCCGTAGTTGGGCTTAACGCTATTACGGTTGAATTGCAATACAACTTAAAACAACCCCAACTCACGGTTTAACCTTAGAAACGTATGGTTCGATAGCGATTGCAAATGATTACGTAAATTATCTTTTATGTATCTAAAATTGTTAAGATCCACAAACGCTTTAATTTTCAAAAATACTAACCTATATGTCAACAAGGAATACAAACAACAATGTACAACGAAAAAAACGGACTACCTTAACAACTTGCCAAAAAACTCACTAACTGCAAGAACTCAAAGGAATTTTGGAGTAATGTTCGAGAATAGGGTGGACGTAATAGAAATATGGTGAATTTTCTCGGAGCTGAGACACTTGCTGCTCATTTTAAAACACTTTAACATTATTTCTCCTACGCACTTCCCAATTTTACAGTCAGTGAATTAGATTGTCCAAAATCTTGGACTGATTTGGAAACAAGTTTGAGTAAGTCGAAGAATAACAAAGCTCTAAGCATAGACGGGATTCCTATTGAGTTTTACAAAAACAGCACTGATCAATTTAAAAACTATCTTGTGGAGTACTTTAACAGGTTATATAATGATACTTATGTGCCAAAAAACTTCAAAAAAGCAGTTATTTTTGCCATTTACAAAAAAGGAGATTCAAATCATTCAGATAACTACAGAGGAATTTCTATTCTTAACTCTATGAGGAAGATTCTGACTTCAATTCTGTACGAAAGGCTCACTAAGTGGATCGAGACCATTAATCGTCTAAGCAACTTTTTAAGCTGGTGTTCGGTCGGGCTTTTCAACGATGGATCATACTTTTGCACTTACCAGCATGGCCAGGAAGTCTACTGAAAATTGTATGCTTGTATTGTAGATTACAAAGCAGCACTTGATAAGGTCAACAGACAGGCTTTAATGTACAAGCTCTCATTACTAGGGATCTCCCGAAAATTCCTGATGATGAATTTTAAATTTTTGGAGTCATCAAGCGCCTGTATATAGAATGGATCAGAGTTTTCGGATTGGTTTGAAACAACAGCGCTTGTTCCACAAGGCTGCATTTTGAGCCCAATAATGTTTGTTTTGTTTATCGACGATATCTGTGATGAACTTCCAGGAGGAATACTCTTTCCCGATATCCAAGTGAAAGTTTTGCTATACACGGACGAGTTGGTTGTACTAGCTGAAAATCCTTTCACTCTGCAGCTACAAATAAGTAGATTGAACTCCTTTTGCGAAAGGTGGGGCTTGCATGTTAACACAAACAAAACGAAAATAATGATTTTTGAAGCGCGTCAAAAAAGAAGGCTACGGGAAAAAAATTGGTCACTCAATAATGTACGTATTGAAGTAGTACAAGAGTTTAATTATCTTGAAGTTTTGCTTGCGCATAGTTTAAATTTTTCCAAGCATGTCAAACAAAAAAGCAAAGAAGCTAAAATTGCGTTGAGTTTATTATGGCCAAAATTGTTTGCCAATCCAAAAATCGATTTTGCGTCAAAATATCGGGTCTTTTAAGTAACTTTCAACACTTGAATGTGCTACGGTGCTCAAGTTTTTGGATACTTGGCTCTCGAGGAGTTTGAAGCAATTTTAAAGACATTTTTTCAAACGCTTGCTTACACTACCAAATTCAACACCAAATTATGCTATTAACGTGGAGTCTGGCGTAACGCCAATATTTACTTAAAACCTCAAAATGAACTCGGATTATTTAATAAGAGTGATGAAGAGGGATGAAAGAAGTCTTTATAAAACCATCTTGCTAAGACTACTGCAATCTAATGACACCCCTTTCAAAGAATGGAGTCAGTTAGCTTTCTCATATGAAGCTAACTTAACTTTATTTGAGTCAAATGTAGATGAATGGAGCTCTATGTTTGCAAATTTTACTGCTAAAATTGATGAAAGATATTACAATCAGCATCTCTCTAAAGCATCGTCAACATCCTCCAGGATCACCTATAGGAACCTCAATCACCAATTACCATCAGAAGCTAACTATTTCAATAATGAATTATCGACCGAAGCTATAAGTTATATTTTATAGGACGCGTTGAAATTTTAAATCTTAATCTTAATCGAGCTGATCTTCCACAAATTTGTAATTTATGTAACAGAAGAGAAATAGAAGGTATACATTATTTTATTGCGGTATGCCCGATATTACAGGAAATTCGTCGATTGCATTTAAATGAAAGTCATCTCACTGTAAGCAGACTTCAGGAGATATTAAATGGTTCGCTGGGATTGTCCATCCTGTTGATTTATGTAAGCACGCCCTACATTTCTGAAACAGTTTCCCAACGCAAAATCTAATCATTGGCCGGTTACCATTATTTAAAACCTTTTAATTTTGTGTTTCAAATCACTTTAAAATTGATCTATTTTATGTTTCAAATCATATTAAAATTGTTATTATTTTTGGGTTTCAAATCATACCAAAATTGTTAATGTTTACTTATCAGGCTACTATTGTTTAAAAAAATTTAATTTTGTGATTGAAATCACTTTAAAATTGTAAACTTTCTATGTTTCAAATCGTATGAAAATTAATATCTTTTTGTGTTTCAAATCATATCAAAATTGTTAATGATTGTTTATCAAGTTTTTTCAATTTTTTAACTAAATTATTTTAGTATACGAATCCAACCAAATTTTTGTATTATTATTGTTGTTTTTTTTTTTAATTTTCAACATTTTTTAAATTATAAATTAATTATTTAGTTCAATTATTTTACTTTTAATATTTTTCTTTTATTATGAAATGTCAAATCAGGCAGAGGGTAGAATTGCCAAGTCCTTATTCTTAAGTAAGAATTTTTTTTTAAACTTTAATAAGAAAAAAAAAAATAAAGAATTTATCTGTCTATCTATCTATCTAATACAAATTCCTTTTTCACTAGAGCATTGTTGGTGCAAATGTCGATGAAACAATGATAGGCATAAAACCTTGCCGCGGTGTTCAAAACAAGAAAATGTCTCAGAATTATAATCATTAACTGTCATTTTAATGGCTCTTTTTTCGAATCTTTTCAAAAGAATTAACTAAGTTATTGGGGTAGCAGCCTAATATGAGAATTATACTCGAATTTTGGATGAATAAAAGCTTTGTAAATTATAGCCACATTAAAAGGGGTAACAAACTTCTTGAAAGAAAACATAAATATAGCAATTTTGACGATGTCGAAAATGTTATCCCTCCACAAAAAGTTGTTTGTGATGCACATACCTAGAACTGAGTGCTTTACATTCTCCTAGATGTGCATACATACATACATTATGTATTTATTTATTTATTGAAAATATTTTGATGTGATTTTTGAAATTGAGAACACATTTTCAAAACTTTATTTAGATTTGGCTTGTTGCTGCATGCCAACCTAATGACATCATCTAGGTGGGAGTCCGTAAGTTTTTGTCAGTTAATATTATTTGCATATTTAATTCTGGGAAACGAAGATTCGCAAGTAAATGTATAGATCCAAATAATGTCAGCAGAATCTGTCAAGTTCTTTTGACGATTGAATATTTTTGGGGGATGATGCTCTAAAATTCTTAGTATTCCCCTTTTTTCCTTAAACAGAGCTTCAAGATTTAAATCGTTTTTAAAATCGATGAACTCATCAAAAAAATTTGGCTCTTGCCTGATCTTGATTTAAAACAGAAGCCGTTTGCGAAATAGTCGTTGTTTCCAGATGCCATGGGTTTTCTACAAGCGTTAAGCATTTTTTTATTTTTCTGATATCATGAAACCTTTTTTCAAATTCTTTTGACAGCGCTGTTAAGTAATTCAATATTGTTGAGCATTGTTGAAAAATTGTGTAGCTGTTTAAGCTTTTCTTCAAAAGCAAATATTTTACTTGCCATCTATGAAATTATGTTATTTTGTCCTTGTAAATTTCGATTGACGCTATTTAGTTTTCCTGTGTTATCTCATAAACACTGTAAAAGACTCCACCATGGATCATCTTGCAGTTCCGAGTAAACTTTTTTATTTTGTTATAAGAAGAGGATTATTTCGTGGCGCAAGGAAAAAAACCTTTCCAAAACCATTGCACAGAAGTATGCAAAAGAACGTCACCATACTCACTTACCAATTCTTCCAAAACCCTTTTAAATTTTCTGGGTTTAATTATTAATTCTCTCGCTCAAAAATAATTCACAATATCAATTACAATCTTCATCGCAGCATCGATTTTTAAATTGATAATCAGTGCTGCCAAGTTTTCTTGATGAGTAATGGAATGAAATGTAATTAAATTTGCCAATTATACTTTTATTTAAGCAAGATTATAAATCCATTTTCAGATCCATCTGTACATACACCCACGATTATCAATGTCATTCTGCTCCAGAAAATTTGAAATTGTATCAAGATATTCCCTGGGTCTGACCTTTCATCGGAAGGAATTTGAAAAATTCTAAATTAAATTCTGCTTAAAAACATACAGTTCCTTAAGTTTTCTATTAAATTTTCAGACAATGTTTGTTTTTTGTTACTCAATTTATCAAACAGCAGCACTTACGAAACATTCTTTGACAATTTCTGCATGGGTGAACGGTTTCATGTGTTTACCAAGAGTATCTATATCAAATTTCGTAAGATGCCTTAGCTACCACAGAGTCTTGAGATAAAGCCACGGACATCACATTTTGTTGCTGTTGTAATGATATTTAAAAAAAGTTAATTTCTCACTTCTTAATTGTGTTAAGGAGGATAAGTTTCGTTGAAAGATTTGTGTTTTGTGTTAAAATGACGACCAATATTATACTTTTTTAAAATAACTTTTTCACGGCATATTAAACAGCTAGCCGCGTTGTTTTTGCTTGGCACAACACAATATTCTGTTTCCCATTCCTCTTGAAATGATCTATGTATGTATTTTCATCAAATATATTTCGTTTAAGTTTCGAAGAAATTCGTGCCATTATTCTTTATTTACAAAAATTCACTTCAACCGCACTAACTGAAATTCACAATGTAGGCAAAATTGTTTCCTTGACTAATTATGCCTGGACTGCTGTGTTTATGAATTTTCCATTTAAAATTTGAATAAAATGATTCCAATTCAATTTCGCAATGGCAGGAAAAATAAGGAATACTCAGTGACATCTATTTTTTATTTAGTTGTGAAAACTTTTCATGGCGTTGAAAGGAGTGACATCTAGAATATTTTTTTGAAAACACACGATGCCCACTTTTCCACTGATGTACGTTCTAGTGTTGCTTCCATTTTGAAAACTCAAAAGGATATATTTTTCTCACGTGTTTTGCAGTCATTTGATATTTTAAGAATTTTTACTAAATCACGCTGCGTGCCAATTTTTATAAGATCGAGGGCCGCAGGTTGAGTATAGCTGTCCTAGATGTAAATGGGATGGTTTCGTTTTTAGGACAGTGGACAGCATACAATTTTTGAAGCATTAAATTCTACACGAACAATGCTGTCACATTGGAGTTTAATTAGCTTATCATTCGATGCCGTTGGTAGCCCCCATTTGAAGGACAAAGATAAAAATCTAAAACGAATATGAAAAGCTGAGGGTACTGTCATCAGCGAAAAAATTCAAAGTTAAAGGGTGGTTGTTATTTTTAAGAAAGAGATTCATAGAAAACACTTATCAAAATATTTAAAATAAGTGTCTGGGGCATAATTATGGCCCAGAATTTGTATATATAAAATAAATAAATTGGGTGGCGCAACAGTCCGTTGTGAACCAGGGCCTAGTGACTTACAACTCTCAACCATTCCTGTGTAAGAGTAATATTGCAAGGAATGGAGGGGACCTACAGTTTATATGCCGAATCCGAACGGCTTATTTGAGAAAGCGCTTTTTCATGACAAGAATTACTCTTGAAGGATTTGTCAATTCCTCGCAAGAGGCAGTACCCGCGAAAATTATTATAATTTTTTTTTTTAAATTAAGGTGGCACAGGCAGGGATTGAACCCAAGAGCCCTTCCATGACAGTCCAACGCACTAACCATCATGCCACGGGTACTACCCAAAAAAAAATTTGGATATATGGAACTTTAAAAAATGTCGGGGTTCCCAAGAAAAGTTCAAGGATGTTCGATAATGTCATTATTCAATAGGTTAACTTTTAAGAAAAAATACCAAAAACAACAATTTATGGAATCAACTTTTAATAGCTAATTGATTTTCCAGACCTAACAAGTGTATTTGCCGGTATAAAAAAATGCTGTTTAACCTAAGGGGACCACGTCAAGTTTTTGAGATATAGCTATTTAAAATCTGAAAAACACGTATATACACGCATTTCTGTCATTGAACAAAATTTCCTGATTGAAATCTAACGTTAAAATGTTTACTGACAGAAATCTGTCATTGGAATTGTGTGAAATTAGAACACAAATAAATGCGCAATTACCCTTCTTTCTTAAAAAAGAAATTCTTTAGGTGATTTCCGATAGGTAACGATTTGAATTGTATCTAAAAGAGTAATAGGTATTAGTACTTTCAAAAATCATCATAGAATTTATTGTTTACAGATATTTTAAGTGTCAACTTAGCCTTAAAAACTCCTTATTTGGTTTTATAGAATTTTTAAAGGGGCATATTTTAAAAATCTAATATGAAAGACAAATTTAAAGGCGATATTAATCATTGTCCCTTAAATACGTATTGCTTTGTTTGTAGGACAATAATGGGGTTTTTAAAGGAAACCAAAAACAAACAAAAATTTTCTCCAAATATTAAAAGCATTGTAAAAATTGAATTGCAAATTACCTCCATAAATAAATTAATATGACAGTTGGCCATGATATCGCCATATAGAGATATGTCCAGCTTTTTGAAAAGCTAGCAACCCCTGGCAGCATTATAACTCCGACCGACCAAAATTGCTCAAAAAGTGTACAAACTACAGTTCGATACGTCCCAGCAGTAATGTCCATGACTTTATATATGCAAACAAAAGAAAAGAATGAATGTGGGTTTAATTAAAATACGGCTTATGTATATTGTAGAAATACTTACAAATCATAGCACCAGCGGTATACATTTGACAACAGCAAACAGCTGAAAGGCAGCGAAAGAACACATGTAATTCATAAGAAGAAACGTGACCTGTTAAATTACCACAAATAATTTGTGTAATCATTCCGAAGAGCATTACATTTCGAGGACTAAAGCTATAAGAAAAAACAAATACAAATTTAGACTAAATATATAAATTATAATTAATTGGAAAGTTTTAAGCGATATGAAATAGATAACAAGCTATAACATAGGGATTCTGGAAGATTTTGAAACCAATCAGGATCCCCATGAAGCCAGTATTGCTAAATTTTATAGTGTGAGAACGTATAACTTATTCCTGGTGCAAGGCCTTTTTATTTTAACGTAATATTATAGGTTAAGATATTGAACTTACTACTTAAGTAAATGGGTGGCCAATAAGCCACCCGTTAGAACGCCAAACAAATGGAAGAATTGCGTGACAGCAACCAAAATATCACGTGAGCATACTAAATCGAACTGTGTTATCAATGACGGATAGTCGGATTTATGCTCGAAGGCTTTGCAAGGAATAACGGTAGCGTTCTTCGATGAAGGCTCATCCCATAATCTAGGTTCCATATCTGGATGTTGATAATGATAGTATTGATGAGCATGATCCAAGGCATCTTGATAAACATTACAAAAGTCTATATTAAACTCATGATCTTCAACTTCTTCTAAAGTCGGATGTGACACTTTAATCCATTTTGTGTGGTTTCGCGGACTTAAGGAATCTGGTGGCTTACAATAGAATTCACCATGACGTGGTGCTGGAGCTGTGAAGATGATACATGCCATAAACCATGATGAGGGTATTTTACAAAGGAAGATCAGTAGAACCGTTCGTAGTTGCCATTTGCCCCATTCGCCTGTTATCTTCCCAACAGCATCGACTTTTGATTGCATTTTAGTAACAACTTTAGGTGGTTTTCCTTCGATAAGCGCAAAAGAATCCACTGGGTAGGGGTTTTGTTTGTGAGTGGGTGTATTGTTTAGGGATTGTGTAGTTGATGTAGCGTCATAAATAGCGGCTGTGGCGGTGGTATTAGTACCGTCGGAGGAATCTAATCGGGTAACTGATGATGTTGAACTTCTTCTTCTGCAATTATTGTTATAGTTTATATTTCGACTTGATGAATTATTGTTATTGTTGTTGTTGTTAATATTAAGAATTCGTGCTTCGTTTCTCACATTCGCGGGAGATGAAGACAACGATTCAGGTATCGCTATGGGAGCGAGAAGTGGCGTTGATATGTTTGTTACGGAGGTGGGCAATGATTCAGTTTTGTCTTGATTCCGCAGAAGTGGTGACTCCGCCTGCAAGTAATTAAAAAAAATAATTTTAGACAAAATTAAATCAAATGGTTTTCAAGCATTATTTTAATTCGTTCAAGTAAGTGAAAAACCTATGTACGTATTAAATGGTGAGCACGGTAAAAACGTGGATAAGCATTGAATTACTTACTTAACATAGTACAATCGCTAATGAAACCCATATAATTTTTTCTTATTACTCTATAAAGAGCCAAAAAACTTATTCATTTCTGTCCCTTGAAAACGCTTAAAATACAATTGGCATGATAATTTAATTGCGACTTAGGCTCACATCATAGCCTCACAACAAGCGGATTATAATTTTCATGTGAAATATCTTTGTTTAAGAGGAAATATACTCAGGACTCCGGTCTATAAAGCCCAAAATTATACCTAGCATGGGAAAAATAAAACTGAAATTCATAACCTGAGATTATATTTTTGATATACAATATTGATTTGTTTCCGGTCGTTCTACAACAAATAATTTTGCTATTTTATCAAATTATGTGTTAAATTTGCTTCAAGGTAAGAATCAATTAGATGCCGTACATTTTGATGGTGTAAAGCATTTGATTCAGTGGATCATTCCACTTTATTATACAAACTTAAACTCTAAGGTTTCCATTCTATTCTTCTTGATTGGCTCTAATCTAATCTAATGGAAAGATCACAAAAAGTTATAATAAATAAAACAATGCAGCTCAGGTGTCCCTCAAGGCAGTCATTGGGGTCCTCTTCTCTTTAATACTTTAATAAATGATATAACCACAGTGATTCTCAATGTCTTCTTTACGATGACGATTTCACACCTCTCTCGAGGGCCAAAGTGCCAATATATAAGACCCTCATCATCCCCGTCTTGCTGTACGGTGCAGAAGTATGGACTATTACAAAAGCGGATGAAAGCACCTTGGGTCGTTTCGAGGGAAAAGTTATTCGTGTGATCTACGGTCCCTTATGCATAGAAGGGGAGTGGAGGTGAAGATGGAACGAAGAGCTGCACAGCAACGTGGATTTAGCCAGAAGAGTAAAAGTCCAACGATTAGGATGGCTGGGTCACGTAGAGCGAATGAAAACCAATGCTCCGACCCGGAAAGTCTTCGAATCCACACCCACAGGACAGCGCATTAGAGGAAGACCGTGGATCAGGTGATTCGCACACGTACAAATTTCCTCAACCCACTTGGAGTGCGAAACAGGATAAATCTAGCTAGGGACCGAACTAGATGGAGAAGTTTGTTGGGTGAGGCCCCAGTTTAAAAAGATGAAGTGGTCTTCAATCCCTCTTCAATCAAGAATAGATATTCATGGCATAGTGCTTGTGAGGGATATTTTATCTTATCATGTACATTGTCCAATTTTTCTTTTAATTATACAAATATAAGTCAATAGCCGGTGCGTTGCAGAAAATGTCTGTTTGAAACTTTTCACAGAACGAGCTATGGTAATAATGAGCTAATTGGGAGGCCTATAAGGCAATTCAATGAAGTTTCTCAATCTATTCAGTTAAGTAATTATAGGGATATATTTATTAGAGCCAATTTAATGTTATTATTTAATTTTGAATAAAATATTGCAATACTTTAATTTTTGAGATCAAATTTATTAGCTTTTTTTTTTGGAATGGGTGCGTATTACAAAAATAATTGTTTAATTCACGCGACGCCAACGAAGCAATCAATTTATTGAAGGAAGCATTTGGTGGGCGCATTATCCATCCGTGGCCTGTCACGTGGTCTTCAAGATAATACGGTTTAACACCGCATGACTATTTTTGTTTTGGGTTTTTGTCAAGTACCTTGCCTACGCAGATAAGCCCGAGACGATTGACAAATTGAAATAGAATATTTAGGACGTTGCCCGAAATCTTTTTTTAAACCATTATGGAAAACCCTTAAGTATCTTTATAATTGAAGCATTGAGAGCAGAAGTGGCGTAACCCCAAATTGCAATAATTGACAAAAAATCACGGTTAAAGAAAATAAAGAAAAACATTTGTTTATTATTGGTTTCCTATTTAAAATAATGGCTAATAAACTTCAGCTATGTCATATCTGGTGAAATATCTTCTATTTTAGATCCTAATCTTGTCTGTAAATTTGTGATTTACTGGATTTTATGTGGCTTACTCCACTTCTGCTTTCAGGATGCAGAAATAATTTAAAAAACGTAAGTTGATTACGCCAATAATTAAAAATACAAGTTATTAATTTTTTGTCTATTATGACTTTCTAAGTACAAAATAGTTACAAGTTATGAGTAAAGACTACTATGAAACCATCACTCTTCATCCTCATCTATGTATATATTCAATTAAGCCAACGTCCCTGTCTGTAGAAACACTTCTCAAGTTCTAATAAAAGTCCTCGTAACTCGGGGGGATAAAATTTAGTAAGTCGAGTAAATCTTTCTTTTTCGCTTCACTTACGGGATTTCCTTTTGGAAACAGTAATTCGAGATCTGTGATTAATGCAGATGTTCTTTTTTTAATATCACAGTTTCAAAAAGAACGTCTGCGTTATTGTTGTACTTGTAAGAAATATTGAAGGTGGTCTCTTTCAAAAATTGAAGCCATTGAATCTTAAGCCATGCCACTTTCCCTTTATTAACATTAATCTTTGGATTTGTTATATTTGTTTCCAATTTTTTCGTCGAAAACATCACAGATCTATCCATAATTTTTAATGGATCATTCTTTCTTGCCGCTACTATAACCTTATACCAGTCCATAGGGCCAAAAATGTCATTTAAATACTTCTTTTGTTTTTCGATAAGACCAAAGTCTTGAAATTTGAGATAAATTTCATTTACAAGTTGGTCATTATGCTAAAAAATATATTGACACAAAACGGACATCTTAATATTCCTATTTTGCCCACCACACTGGTCTGTGTACATAATGAAATTTGCAATAAGCAGCTGCCAATTTCTTGGGGACCTCTTGATGCAACCGACTTATCCCAAATTTACAAGTAAGCTTTGTTACTTATCATGACATGGATACCTAGATTAGATTCCTTTGCCTTTGTCGCATCATATCCAATGCCATTTTGAATATGCAGTTCATGTTTGATTTAGCTTACAGTAAAATTTTGGTGCAGTAATGGCGTATGTGTTTGGAATTGATTAATATAAAAAAAAATTCATAATGCAGAAGTGGCGTAAGCGGGTTACGCCATTTCTGTCCTACGAAAAATTGCGCGCAGAAGAAATGTTTCAACAATTTTGTGTAGGTTTATGAACAAATATGAGCTACGCCACTTCTGCATAGAAAGAAAATTAAATTTTGGTCATGTAAGTGTAATAAACGCAAAATTGAAAAATATGGGTTACGCCACTACTGTTCTCAATGCCCCAATTAAGCTAAATTCTTGGCCATAACATTAAATTATATGCTTTTGAATTCTTTTTATAAATACCACGTCTAAGAAAACTCCTTGAATTATCTTCTTTTTTAGATTACAAAGGCTCCATCATATCAGGAATTATTTTTATCTTTTGTAATTGTTACTAACATTTAAGAAAGACCTAGATTTCAGAGAATAGTTTCAAAAATCTACTAATTTTTCTTTTAAAAACCATAAAAAAAATGCAATTCATTCAACTAAATGAGGGTAGAGATTATAGAAGCTATTATTATTATTTTATGTTTTATGACACGTGTCAGGTATTATTTTATATTCATATTTTTGTTCTAGACAATTTTCTTCTTTGCTTTATTATTGTTCCTTTTGTCAGCGATACAAATGTGAAAAAGTTTTCTGAGGTAAAGTAAGATAGAGCATAGATATTATATAAATTGATACCTTAAAGCTAAGTTCCTTAGAAAAAGACCGTATAAATATATTGAAGGTATTATCTATTATTTGTTATAACACAATAAAACCGCAGCCAATAAAATTGTAATAGATTCAATAAAGTTATTTCATATAACAAACAACAAAAAAAAATTAGGAAAAAAAAGAACCCAATTGAGACAGTTTTATTAATAATGTCTAAATCATAGCTTTCCAAACAAAGTAGTAAGGTTATAAAGTTTATTTGGATATACCTTTGTCTAGAATATATGTATATGCATATATGTATATACATTATAAATGTATGTATGTATGTACGTTTGTACATTATATTACAAGTTAAGAAATAGCTATTTTATTGTGGCCATTTGGGAATAGACAATATCGCAAATAATGTGTCAAAAAAGGTTCAGCAGGTCACTTAACTTTTTTATGATTTTTTTATTTCAAGCAGTTTATCGGAAAATATCTTGAGCAGAGTAAAGTAAGATTGCACTATCAAACAAAATTAATTCAAGACTCTTTAAGAATGATAAGAATTTTAAATGAATTGATATTAGAGGCAGCAGGATATAGCACAGCATTATGCATAATAAACAATTCTTGTTTAACTTCTCATGTGAAGTTATTGTAATCTGGTCCATTTGTCCAATTGAAAATTTTAACATTTCTCGACGTTTCAAAGTCCCTAGAATGTAAATTAAAGGTGTTTGGAAAGATGTTTGTGTGTACGTTCGTTTGGGATATATTTTTTCGTTGGGGACATTTCTTCAACTTTCAAAGATAGATGCAGAAAAGACTTTAAACAAAATGAGAGGGTAATTTTTGTTAGTATAGCAACTTAAAATAAAATTTGGAAAAATTAGTTGACACTTAATATCTCTCAAAGCAATAATTTCAATTTTATAATATACATTGTGACATGAAATTGTCAAAAATTGAAAAAAAAAGTCAGCAAACGGTTTTGTATATCCAAAATACCAAAAGAAAATATTTGTCACCTCAAATATTTTGAAAACACGAAACGATACTACCTGAAGAAATAAAGTTATTCTTCGAAGAATAAGGTTTTTCATATCTCGTTAGCTTGTTACAAAATTAATGTAGTAGTTTAAAAAAAAAATTAATCTAAAACAATTAAAGATATTGACGAAAAGTTTTAAACGATTTAAAAAATTGTAAAATCCATTTTAAGCAACTTACTTCAGCTAATTTTGAATGATTTTAACACCTTACTAGCTCTTAACATTTTGCTAAACGTAAAATTCACGGATGGCTACTTTAACTTTTAGCAATTTCCTAAATTCAAATGACATCTAAATAATCTTTGAGGAGCATTAGATGAAGTGGTGCAGTCTTCAGTTGGGAATTCCTACAAATAAGCCCGTTAAATTTAGGTGGCGTAACAGTCCGTAGAGAACCAGGGCTTAGTGACTTATAACTCTCAAGTTATTAAGCTATTAACAAAACATGATTTTCAACATTTGGTAAAACTTAAAAAAAAGAGGCTGGCATGCGACCCACACTGATAACTTCCCATCCGGTCTGTCGATTTGTCTTGCTTAAAAGTTTGTCTATATGTACTCGTACCAATTTTTACAAATTTGCGTACTATTTTTTGTAGATTTTATTTTTTATGAAAAAACGGACTGTTTGATTTTTATATAAAAATTATTGAATATTGAAAACAATATTTTCTGTGAAATTAAATAAGGTTGAAGCCAATATTTTTAATTTTTGAAAAGCTATTTGAGCCGAAAGTAAATTTTTACCAAGTTTTAGTATTATTTTTTTAGGGTTTTATTTTTTGTTAAAAAACTGTCAATTCGATTTTTCTCAAAAACTGTTCTAATGTTGAAAACAATATTTCTTATAAGAAAAAATTAGTTAGAAGCTATTATCTCAAAGTTTTTAAAAGATATTTGAGTCGAAAATCATTTTTTACCAACTTTTGTTAATTTTTTTCGGTTTTTAATTGTTTGTAAAAAAACTGTCAATTCGATTTTTTTTTAAACTTTAACTGAATGTTGACAGCAAGATTTTTTGAAAGATAAAAGTAAATTCAAGCCAATATCTACAATTTTTGAAAAGATATTTGAGTCGAAAATCAATTTTTACCAACTTTTATACATTTTTTTTTAGGTTTTTATTTTTTGTAAAAAAACTGTCATTTCGATTTTTCTCAACATTTTTCAGAATGTTGAAAACAATATTTCTTATAAGATAAAATAACCTTGAAGCCTAAATTTCAAGTTTTTGAAAAGATATTTGAATCGATATTCAATTTTTACGAACTTTGAGTAATGGTTTTTTTAGATTTTTATTTTTTTTTATAAAAAAAACTGTCAATTAGATTTTTCTCAAAATTTTTTTGGATGTTAAAAATATTATATTTCGTTGCCCAAAATTGTTTTAGAGATGAAATCATATTTCAGTCGTAAAATTTTGGAGGTGACAATTTTTTTTTTTTCAGTTTTTTTGATTTATAAAAAAAACCGTTAAATGGATTTTTTCAAAAAATATATTTCTTTAATATCGCGTTACAATATATTATATAAAATTTAATTCAAGTCTCTAGCGTTTTTAGTTCGTAAGATATTTAGGGTTAACCAAAATGTTCATCTTTTTTTCAAACTGCTATGGTAAAAAAAACACTCACGCAATTTGCTTGAGAGCTCTTTCTGCATCTTTCTGCCTTATTATCTGTATAACAAAATTTATTTGAAGTCAATATCTCTTCTGGTTCTTGAGCTATGGAGGACGAAAAAAATGTCGCGAACGTACGGACGTACGGACATACAAACGTACGTACACACGCACGCACAGACATCTTTCTAAAAATCTTTTATTTCGACTCTAGGGACCTTGAAACGTCAAGAAATGTCAAAATTTTCAATTTGACAAATCGGACCCATTACAATAACTTCCTATGGGAAGTTAAAAAAAAACAATTACATTTTTTTTATAAAAGGCACAAATCTACAGAAACACAACACAAAATTAAGGTAAGAAGTGATTTTTGACTTTAATAACTTGATATCAAAATCATTTCATATTATGCAAAATATAGTTGTTAACATAAAGTAAATTTCTTATAAAAATCCAATCTGCATTATTTTTATGAGGAATAAAAACATTCATTGGGATTTTACAGAATTCATTTTTAAACCAAGGTAAGCCGCCGATAAAAGTAACATCTAACACACATTTATCGTATAAACCATCATTGCAAAAGTTTTCGAAAATGTTCAATGTTCTAATAACTTGATACAATGTTAGTTTTAGGCATAACATTCGAGTAAAATATTTCGGAAACCAAAACAGATATTAAAATCAAACTTATTTTACTATACGCAAAATGTTGTTCTTTAATTGGGACCATTTTCTTTGAATACTGACACATACTGATTAGAGATGATTTACGACAAAAGTATCTTGAAAAAAATGTAAATGTAATGTAAAAAGCCGAGTTCTCAAATTTTTTTGAAATTTTCATCTTCCGAAAATATTTTCTTAATTTAAAATAGAATAATTGATGATTTAGCTAACTTTAAACATCTTATTTTCTCTCAACATTTTTTTTAAAGTCAAAATCACTCGTGACTTTAACTTTTAGAAATAAACTTACTCGATATGACATCTTTCATTGTCCTGGACAAAATTGCTCGCTAGTTTTACTCGAAAAAATTGATTTGGATATTTCTTATAATTTGTGACCTTCAATAGTTCTGTTTTTAATTGAAAAAATATTTTCGAAAGACGAAAATTTCAAAATATTTGATGACTCGGTTTTTGCAGAACTGTACAATGTTTACGTCCCTAGCAAATCCCTTCGAAGAGCTGGATGATGATCGAGAATTTCGCTTTAGATTTGAAATAGTATTATTGCGGTTCTTGATTGAAAACCTTGTGTATACCAAGAGATTAGGATTTCCCAGAATAATAGGTACTTGTGCCTTAACTTATTTTTGTCGAGAAATGTGTTTTTTTAAATTAAAATGAACTCTATTATTTTTTACAAATAAAATATTACATACAACTTAATCGTATAACGATATTACATTCGTTTAATTAATTTCGAACTTGTCTAAAAAAGGACACTAGTAGATGATGAGTCTTCTTAATTGTTTTTAATACATAAATGGGTTACCATTAGGATTCATCATAGGCCCGCTTTACTTCATAATTTTTAAAATGATTCAACTTTGATGAATAATTGTTGCGGATTTAGTCGCAAGAAGTAAAAAATGTTAATTAGAGTATAAACCTTTTTAATAACATTGTGGTTTTAAATCTAGCGTTCAAAAATCATATTTATTCTAATATTGAACTAAATGGCCATGTTCTGAATTTTGTTGTTAAATTAAAAATTGTTTAATTTGTCTTTAATCAAGCATCGTTATGAAAAACGGGTTTCACATAACTAGTACTTGCTGCCTTTAAACATAAATAGCACTGGAATAAAAGATTAATAGTTTAAGATTCGTTTTGATCAACATGAAAAGATCTTGAGATTTAACTAGAAATCCTTACAAAATTAGGACTTTCGTCAAAATTTTACATTGATCATGAAAACCAAGAGCTTGATGCAGGATGTTTTTTGTTAGAAAAATTAATTTAAATGTTATTTGGGGAGATAAAAGTTGTGCTCGAAAATAATGTTCAATAATGAAATTGTGCACTGCCTCTTTCTTCAAGAGTAATACTTGTCATGAAAAGTGCTTTTTCAAATTATCCGTTTCTATTTGACATACAAAATTGTAGGTCTCCCCATTCCCCCATCCCTGACATTACTCGCACACAGGAATAGTTGAGATTTTAAGTTAAAAGGGCCTGGTTCTCTATGAGCTTTTGCGACACCTAGTTTATTTTTAACCTCCTATAGGAAGTTAATTTAATCGGTCTGATTTGTTAAATTGAAAATTTTCGTAGGTCTGTACGTTTAGAAAGCTTTTTCGCTTCCATAGCTCAAGAACCACTAGAGATATTGAATTCAACAAAATTTTGCTATACAGATATTAATGCAGAAAGTATGTATTCTCAAAAAAATTGAGTGGGTGGTTTCTTTTATCATAACAATTTTTTAAAAAACTTCGGTTAACCCAAAATTTCTTACCAACCTTTTTTTTTAATAAATCAATTTAATTGAACGAAGAATAATGTTTTTGAAATCTGCTTAAATTTTAAGAAAAATGTAATCGACAGTTTTTTTTACAAAAAATAAAAACCTACAAAAAAACATTAATAAAACTTGCTTAAAATTGATTTTCTACTTAAATATCTTTTCATAAATATTTGAAAATTAAAACATTGGATTCAACGTAATTTCATTTTATAGAAAATATTGTTTTCTTTAGCCTTTCCAACATTCTAAGTGACACAGTTTGTGGAATTATACTTTTTTTATGATCAAGTTCATGTGATATAGTCAAGTTCCATTTATTCAAAACGCAACACAAATTTAATGAGAACAACAATATACAAAAATTACTGCAAAAGCTAGACATGGAAAGGAGTTGTTTTGCATGCAGAAAAAATAATCTCAAGAAAAATTTGCATATAAACTTTGTTTTTTTTTTTCACATGTCTACATAAATTGACCTTGCGAAAAAAGTTCTCATGCTTGCTGAGAAATTGCCACGTTCCTAAGAAAATGTATGAAAACAAAAATTAACATACTAATTTATAAATGTTACAAAAACACATAAATAAACATGCTTTCAAAAATTGCACACATAAAATATATTATTGTTTGAATAATATTAAATGTTTTCTTTTGATTAAATAAAAACTCTTTAAATAATTACAAAATACTAAAAGTTTAATGTCTGGTACGTTTATTTTGTGCTTACTTTAGAAAGATTTTAAATAAAAATCATCTAATTTATCTACCACCAATTCAATTTCACATTTTAATCCACAAATCTTCATAACTGAAATTAAGTTCAATATGAATTATCAAATACATTTGTATTTGCATACGAAGGAAAGTGAACTAAAAAAAATTCATGACAATCAAATCTTGTCAAGGCTTCAGGACGTTTAAAGGCTGACAACTTTTGATTTCTTTTTAAATGGCGATAACATTTTCAAAAATATTTGAGAAAACAAAACTGGAACGACAACGTACCTCTCTTCTGCACTATGTGCTCTAGGTCACTTATTTATTTGTAAAATAAACACATCCGGCTTGTTTTGTTGTTGTACAAACTAAATTTTATCCCGGAAGTTAAACTTATCAAATAACAAATTCACTTATTTTGTCGACTGCTCCCTTAAGACTGTCCTTTTTTCTCACAAAAGAAGTTGGACAAATTTTTGAAATCACTTTTAACTCATTTTTTTTTTTCGACCGGCTCCAATTATACGGCGAGCGGCTGTAAAACGATTTTATGGATGACGTTCAAAAGGGTGATATTTAAAAATATTTTCGATGTACTTCACCGGTTTGTTGTGATGATGATGATGATGGTGATGACGAAATGAATTCGAATTCTTAACAACTGACTTGCGATAAAAGTTCAATGCACACACAAAAACTAAAATATAAAATACTTATTTAAAAATAAAGTCACAAAAATTAAAATACATCAAGCAACGGTTTTGTATCATTTAGTCATATCAGTAATTTTAAAACGTTTTACAAATTGTAGATTCGTGTAAGAAGAACAAAAGAATTAAAACTGGTTATATTTTTATTTGAGTTTGCTTTAACTTTTACGATACTCCACTTTAATATTGAAAATAAATATCTAACGAGGTTTTATAAAAGCTTCCTTGAAGAAGAAGAAAAGACACGCATTCGGTTTTTATCCTCTCGTTAGCAGGGAATGTTTATTTTTTTTTAAATAAAGTTTTTTTTTTATAATAAAAACAAGGTGAGGTTGAATCTGAAAAGTGATGTAAAAATGTAGTCAAATTTCGTCAGCTCTAAAATTCGTAAAATAATAATATGTAAATTTTGTTAGTTTGTTTGAAGATTTTGATTATAAATAAGAAAAACTGTTGTCTAATGTTATTCGGCATTATTCCCCTTAAGTCATATATAAAGTGTTTATAAATAAATAATATATTTCTTTTTATTTATTGAAAGTAAAATTATTTAATTTTAAGTGGGAAGATAAAAAATCAATAAGAAATCATTAAACGAAAAAACTGAACAAGAGTTAATGTGTTATTGAAACTAGCCTTATCCGCCCAGCACAAACTGTTCTGCCATCTTTTTCAGGAAGTGCTATTAGATAGATAGATAGATAGATTTTATATACTTGCAATTATTGTACAGTTTCATTAACAATCTTTAAAGCATGGTTTTGCCGTCTGCCTGATTGGAAAAGTTTTAACTGTATTAAAGTTTTGTAAATAATTAAGTTACAGTTGTGTTAACTAAAAAATTTCATCTTTAATTCTGCTTCTATAAATAAGTGCTGTTTTGCAATTTATAAGCATTTTAGTCACATCAACTTCATTTAAGAGAGCTAAAGTTTCGTTGTGATAAAAAGTCTCTACCAAGTACATTTCTTCCAGTTTCTCTCAGGACTTCCGACAATATAAAACATATTCTCTTGTTCAGCCATTTTGCAAATACGTAATTTATGTTAAGCAGTTCACCTCTTAGCCGAAACATGTTGGAGATTTGCTCTACAGTATTTATGTCCTGGAAGTAGTTTCTTTCATTAAGATTATAATTCAGCCTGCTATAGATCATCCGATGAAGTGAGCTGGATGTCTGTTCTGTGAACACTTTTCTAAAAATCCCAATCCACTCTTGAACACATCCTGGTTTGCTTTGTACCGCTTGTAAAGCTGCTTCTGATTTTGATACGTCTTCGAAAACTTTATATTTACTGCTATGCGCAATGTTTTTGTTGTTGAAACATTCTTCCATGCCACGTTAATCGCGGTTTTAGCCTTAAGAAGTTTTTCGTTGCATTGTTTTTCCATACTTAAGTTTTGGGTAAAATATACTCCTAAGTATTTGTATTCTTTCACTCTTTCTATGTTCTCATTGTTGAAGTACCATTGTTCACTTGAGCTTAACCTTCCTCCACCTTTCTTGATAACCATCACATTCGACTTGTTCAGATTCACTACCAAGCTCCATCGTCTAAAGTATTTCTAAAGTCGATTTATCATAAGCTGTAAGGATTGCTATGAGTTTGCGAGAAAGACTATATCATCTGCGAAGAGTAAGGCTTTAATGACCTCTCCAGCACATCTAACACCTCCTGTTAATGCGTCAGTGATCTCATTTATAAATAGTGCTATATATAAGCTGGGACTGAGAGCACAGCCCTGTCTTACCCCCGGCTGCGTCTGAAACCATTCAGATACCTGCTTTCCATTCCATACCGCTGCTCTCGTGTCTGCTTACAAGTTCTGAATAATTCTTCCAAAACTTTAACGCCATTCCGGATCCAAACAACTTGAACATCAATGTGTTTCGATCAACTGAGACAAATGCAGCTTTAAGATCCACAAAAAATGTGTACAGCTTTTTATTTTTTTCCAAAAAAGAATCAGCAATGCTCCTTAGAACGAATATATGATCGATGGTCGAGTAACCCGACCAGAATCCGGCTTGAGACTTACATAATAGATTATTCGAGTCTATCCACGTGTTCAGTCGCTTTAATAAAATCCCAGTAAAGATTTTATACGAAGTGTCCAAAAACGAGATTCCTCTATAGTTGGCTGGATCTTCGATGTTGCCTTTTTTGTGTATCGGAAAAATCGATGCATCTTTAAACTGCTGAGGGATGATTCCAGTTTCAAAAATTTGATTATATATGTTTGTCAGGTTCTTAATCAGTTCGTAAGCACTGTCTGAAATCTCGTCATGAATATAAGGTTGAGCATGGTAGAACATAACTGGGTCCAACATTGCTGGGATGAGCAGTTCATTGAAATGATTTCATAATAGTTCACTCTTTTTTCCTACAAAGTGCTTTATAAATTTGATTGTGTTCAATATATTGGTTTTTTGCATAGCATTCGTTACTGCGTCTAAACTCATTATGTCAAGCAAATTGAATCTAACCAAGGTTCTTTAAATTTCTTTTTTTCTAAGCATTTGTTGGCACCTTGTGCACCTCCTTTATGAAACATTTAATTTTGCTCAAACACATATAATTTTCCTCGGACAGTAGAAGCGAATTCAGTGTTGTTCTGTAATTTGAGGCCTCCATTGAAATTTGGGCATAAGTTCTAAGCTCCATTCACCTCTTTCCAAGCTATAATCTGTAACAGAGCTACCCTGTTTCCCAAAAAATGTAAATTCACCTTCGTTGTCTCCCTCACTGGTACCGTTTTGGACCCGAAGCCCGAAAGAATTGCATAGGCCCAACAATCCATTGTCATATGTATGTTCCCAGTGAACTCTTCACCAAGTCAACCGATTTCGGTGAAAGTTGGCATTTTATGTGTAATTTGGTCTAACTTAAGATATAGGATAGTTTATATTTCGATTAATGGTCTAAATTTTATATATGTTGCATTAATATATAAAAATCCAGTGTCATTATGTATGTTTCCAGTGAACTCATCACCAAGTCAACAGATTTCGATGAAAGTTGGCATTTTATGTGTAATTTGGTCTAACTTAAGATATAGGATAGTTTATATTTCGAGTAATGGTCTAAATTGTTTACATATATGTTGCAATTGAAAAATACTTAATATAAAATCTACTGTTCTAATTATATATGATCATTATGTTTTCTGAAATATATTTTGACTTTGAAATAAAACTCAGCTGATCCCAAAGTTACCATCGGTGAGATGGACAAAATATGTAAGTATTGCCAAGCGTTAAAATTTTGCAATAAAACACCTGACATGTTGTGTGCATCCGGAAAAGTTGTATTGCCATTACTTCCTACTCCATCACCTGAACAATTGAAATCACTACTTTCTGGCATTTCAAATGAATCAAAATTATTATTGCGTAAGACACGAAAGTTTTATTCTTGTTTTCAAATGACATCATTTGGAGCATCTAAAATTTGCGATCTCTCATCTGATGGTCGTAATTTTGAAACAACATTTAAAATTCAAGGCCAAGTGTACCATAAAATTGGATCATTGATGCCAATGCCAAATGAAGATCCAAAATTTCTCCAAATCTACTTCATTGACAGTTTTGAGGAACGTGTGACAACTCGATGCCAATATAATTTTATTGAACACGCAGAAGAGAGAGCAATTGTAGTATTGTTGGAAATATTTTTAGGGAACCGTAATCATCTGGTTCAACTATTTAAAAGAGTATCATCACAATTGAAAAATGACAATTATCAAATTGTCATCAAAGCTGACAAAAGTACCTCAGGAGAGCACGCTCGCAGATTCAATGCGCCAACCGTAGATGAAGTTGCTATTATTATGGTCATTGATCCAGTTGACAACAGATCTATTGAAATTACACACCGAGATAATACAGTGAGTAGAATTTCAGATATTTACCGTTTGTACGACGCACTCCAGTACCCATATTGATATTCTGGCAAAGACAAGATGAATATCACATCAATATCAAACAGTGTGATCCAATCAATGGTAATGAATTAAGTAAAAAAGTTAGTTCAATGAATTACTACGCGCATCGATTAATGATTAGACATAATCAGGACAATTATATTCTTCGATATCGTCAGTTATATCATCAATACGTTGTAGATATGTTTGTTAAGACTGAAAGCGAACGTTTGCGATTTATTCGGTTTAACCAAGCTAAATTACGATCAGAGGAATACATCCACTTACAAGATGCTGTTGTTGGAAACATCGATGGAAACATAAACACCAATGAAATCGGCAGTGAAGTTATTTTACCTTCAAGCTACATCGGTAGTCCACAAAACATGCAAGAATACATTCAGGACGCGATGACTTATGTCCGTCATTACGTGCGTCCACATTTGTTTATAACATTTACTTGGGTCGATACATCGTCACAAAATTACTGCACGAGTGTTTAAACAAAAATTAAAATCCTTAATTGATTTTATTGTAAAATATTCAGTCTTTGGCAAAACGTGTTGTTGGTTGTTTCAATTGAGTGGCAAAAGCGAGGCTTACCTCATGCTCACATTTTAATTTGGCTCGATGTTAAAATTCGTCCAGAAGAAATTGATCAAATTATTTCAGCCGAAATTTCAGATTCATCAATTGATCAAGAATTATTTGACATTGTAACAAGTCACATCATTCACGGGCCGTGTGGTGCTTTTAATATGACATCGCCATGCATGGAAAATGGGAAATGTAAAAAAAAAATTCCTAAGAAATTCACGAATGATACTATTACTGATTTCGGTGGTTATCCGTTGTATCGCCGTAGAAACGACGACAACGGTGGTCACACATTTATAATAAGAACGTCAAATTCTAACGTCAAATTCGACAATCAATGGGTGGAACCGTCCTCACCACTGCTCTCAAAAACATACAAGGCTCATATTAATGTTTAGCTTTGTAGTTCAATTAAATGCATTAAGTACATTTGCAAGTACGTCAATAAGGGCAGTGATTTAGCCAAGTTTGGAGTACAAAACATAGCTGAAAATGACGAAATAGCACGATACCAAATGGGCAGATACATTAGCAGCAACGAAGCTATCTGGCGTATACTTAGTTTTCCCGTACACCACAGAGAACCATCTATCCAACATCTTGCAGTGCATCTTGAAAATGGTCAACGTGTATATTTCACTGAAGAGAATGTTTTTCAAAGAGAATTTGAACCACCAAAAACGACGTTAACTGGATTTTTCTCACTTTGTCAAAAAACTGATGCCTTTGGCCAATTCGCAAGAACATTATTGTATACCGATATTCCATGCTATTTTACATGGAACATGTCAACTAAAAAATGGGAGCTACGTAAAAAAAAGAGAACCACATCCTTCTATAGCAGGTATATTTAAAGCTAAGACACTGGGGCGACTTTATACAGTCATCCAAAACAACGTGAATGCTTCTTTTTGCGTTTGTTGTTGGTTAATGTTCCTGGACCAATCTCTTTCCAATTTTTACGAAAAGTTAATGGTGTTCAGTACGTATCAAGATGCATGTCGTGAGTTGCAACTTTTAGAAGATGACAATCATTGCTGTTGATGCTAAACAAAGTGGTTTCTTTTTCTTGGATGCACCAGGTGGAACGGGTAAAACATTTTTGATATCGTTGATCCTTGCGAAAGTACGGTCACAAAAGAAAATTGCATTAGCAATTTCATCATCAGGCATAGCTGCTACTTTGTTAGATGGTGGTCGAACAGCACATTCTGCTTTTAAGTTACCACTAGATGTCCATAAAAATCCAAATGCTATGTGTAACATTAAGAAAAGGAGTGGAATGGCTACAGTGTTACAAAGGAGTTCAATCATAATTTGGGATGAGTGTACCATGGGTCATAAACATTCACTCGAAGCATTATATAGAACTTTGCAGGATTTAAACAGTAATGACAGACTTTTTGGTGGAGCTATTCTACTATTATTTGGTGATTTTCGGCAAACATTGACAGTGATTCCTCGCTTTACTTTTGCTGATGAAATCAATGCATGTTTAAAACAATCATTTTTATATAGAAACGTCCAAACACTAAGGTTCACAAAAAACATGCGAGTACAACTCCAAAATGATCCGACAACACAAGTATTATCTCAGCAACTATTAGATATTGGAAACGGTGAAGTGGAATTTAATCAGGATACCCAATGCATAAGATTGCCAGGCAATTTCTGTACTGTTGTTGAAACTAAAAATGATCTGATCGAGAGTGTCTTCCCAGATATAATAAATAACTATCTAAATCACAATTGGCTCAGTAATCGTGCTATTTTGGCAGCAAAAATGTTGATGTAGATCTTATTAACTACCAGATACAACAATTATTACCAGGCGATATAATGTCGCTTAAGTCAATCGATGAAGACGAGGCAGTGAATTTTCCAATTGAATTTTTGAATTCTTTAGACATATCAGGAATGCCACCACACAATCATCGGTTAAAAATTGGATCACTGATTATTCTTCTGCGTAATTTGAACCCCCTAAACTATGCAACGGTACACGTTTGGTAATCAAAAAAATCACCGGAAATGTTCTCGAAACAACTATTTTGGCAGGAAAGTTTAAAGGAGAAATCGTTCTGTTACCACGCATTCCAATGATACCGTCAGATTCTCCAATACCTTTCACAAAACTGCAATTTCCTATCCGTTTAGCTTTCGCGATGACTATTAACAAATCACAAGGACAAACAATGTCTATTTGCCTTCCTTAATTACTCAGCCACAGCAACGCGTGGTCGGGTCTGCTAGTTGTCTTATAAAACATTTATGTCCTCATAGATACTTTAAGGTTATTCATTTTTAGTACAAAAAATTAAAAGAGAAAATGTCAACAACATATCTTGAATATATTTAATCAAATTAATTGACAATTGTCAATTGTTGAACATATATATATGCATGCAACCGCTACTAGTCTTCTACTATAGGATGCATATTATTTCCACTTGTAAATTTGAAAAAAAGTAAATTTTAAAGGCAGCGGTAATCGGTGTTTGTTGCAAAAATATAGGATATTATCAGTTTCGTAATATTGCCATACCTATAGTGTCTCGAAGACCAACATAGTTTGACTATTTAAGCTTAGCGTTCTGCACAATAGTAAACGTTTACTGTTAAGGCAGGAGGTCCTAAATGACATTCAAGACATGCTGATGATATCTGATATATATATATCTGATGATGCCCCACTTAGCAATGACTTATATTTGTCGCATTTGCATCCTTAAAAATTGATCGATATTTAAATAAAACACAAGCAAAACCAAATTTAATGTTATTAATAACATTCAACAAAAGCTATAAAAACAACAGAGTGCTTATCTTTTATTGTATAGCCCCGCAATTTTGTTCATATTAATTCACATAATCCCTCGTCCTTCCACATCAAATCCTTAAAATTTGTTATAAACACTCGAAACACCAAACAAGTTGTAAAACAAATCGATCAATGCAAATCCCATTGTGACTCAATCGAAGCATAACGACGAGCTTCTTTAATGTGAAACACACCTTTCTCTGTTACAAAGTCATACAAAAAAAGTTATATCCTTGAATGTTCCTTTGTGTTTTTTCTTTAGTAGGTTCCTCAATAGAAATTATGTCCTTGAACATGAATGCAATATTTGCAAAAGACATAAATGACGAAGAAGACGGCTTTACGTTTACTTACTTTGTGTGTTTTTTAGTAGACCTTTATTTTTTGACTTATTTTGGGATACCTATAATATAAGAATGGATATAATATTTTTATTTACGTGTTTATGACGAAAACACGTCAAGTTCATGGTTCACCATAAATCGATTCCCTTCATTGTGATATATGTATGTTTTGGCTTTAAGCTTGTTATACTGTTACGCCAGTTAAGCATATGCGACATGATGTACGTGGTGTAGAATGTATTATTTTGTTTTATATTTGTGCGAGCCTTGTTGTTTTGCAATGATAAGAAAAAGTTTCAGCATTAAAGAGTCTTACTGTGTAAGGCAGTTAAAATAATTTATTTTACAGGAAGGAGTGTATTGGGGAAATAAATGGAGAGAGCATTCCTTTGGGGAATGAGTTTTGATACAACGAAATATAAAGAGAATACAATGACTTTAAACATTTGTCAGAATGAACGATATGTGAATCATTCTTTCTCTGGTTTTTATTTTGTTGGACTTATAGATTCTATTCTAACTTAAAGTCGAAGACATATTAAAAAATTACTTAGAAATTTGGACATTAAATTTGCATACATTATTATCATATTTTTGACAGCCCATATAACTTTGTTAGGCCAACGCACGTTGTTTTGCTAATTGAGTATTGAACTATTTTTTTGTTTTTATAGTTTTATTTATAAACTCGTATATACTTATTTTTGTTCTATGAAAACCTCAACTACAATATATGTTAAACTTTCAAAAAATATAAAGCCATTAAAACAAAGAAATTCGTTTAAAAGCTTTTTGGGTAAGCAAATTTCAGGGAAATATCATCAAGTAACTCGTACCTTTACCAAATAAACATTTACTTTCAGATCTTACAAAAACATCAGTGCTTTGATATGCCATCGTAAGGTAAACACAATGTATAGATAAACAGGCTACACGGGAGGAAGTTTTAAAGAAACCTCAATCATTTGAACTGCCGTCCGTCGTCGGCCCAAAAAACATGGACCTATGCGAAGGACAGTTTGTTTGTGCTCTGGAAGAGTACAAAGAGGACATTGGTAAGTAAAAGTGATTATTTCTTTTGAAAACAATAGAAGATTTATTATTAAAACAATATTATCTCAGTTTGCAGAGTAAAAGGGACAAGGCCCGAAAAACTGGATCCGGAAGTGGGAGTGAAAGCGTCATGCACGAAGCTGACTTGGTCATCCTCTTAACTGAAAATACCAGAAAGCTACAGAACTTACAAAATATGCCATCAAATCCAAAGAAAAGAAAGGACTCTACTGGTTTTTCTATTGAAACTTTGCATAGAGAAAAGATATACAGCAGCTCTTTTAGGTTTAAATTTATTACAGAGGAGAGGGAGTTATATCTAATATCATCAGTTAAAACTTAAGAAATTACAGCGGCAGAAACGACAACCATTTAAGTTCTTAGTTTGTATGTCTTATTGTAAGGTAAATCGGTGGAAACAGCGTTACACACCTTAGTACGCACCATCGAATATTTCCTCCATCATAAAGAGTTCACTATGGTTGCGTTTCTTGACATCGAAGGTGCCTTTAACAACGTAGACATAGCACATCTGCCCTAACATCTCTAAATGTAGAGAGTTCGCTTCGGAAGTTAATTCATTTAATGCTGACTAGCAGAATAATTAACTCAAAACTGGGCAACTCTTCTGGCAGACGATTCGTTAGTAGAGGGACATCACAAGGTGGTGTTCTATCCCCTCTCCTCTGGAACCTAGTGGTGAATGAAATCCTAACTAGGCTGGATACGGAGGGTTTCAGAGTGATCGCCTATTCGGACGAACGTTGCTATAGCAGTTCAGGAAAACATCTTAACACCTTAAAAGAACACTTACAAAATCCCTTCGACAGACAGATTTAGTCTTATTTTCGAGGAGATACAAAATTTAAATTAATCCAATTAAAATTCTCAGACGAGGCTGAATACCTGCGGGTCTTGTTTTAGATTAAAAACTAAAGTGGAAACGTATGTTCTGGAAAGTGTCAAAAAGCTACTGTAGCTCTATTTTATTGCAAAGAAGTTATTGGTAATAAATGGAGCTTACAACCCAGAATCACGTATTGGGTATACACATTCCGATTTTAATGTACGGTGTGGCAGCTCGCCTATGTATAAACGGATCGCTTCGCACGACCCCATCTGCTGCACTGGACACTTTACTCTGCTATTCGCCTCAAAGCTTCGTCGCAGTGGACTAACTAACAACAACATTGGCCACTCCGTAATTCTTAGGTCTTTAGAATCAATTCCAAAGCATACAGACTACACCATCCCCCAACTGCAATTCGACAGAAACTTCTAGATTTCTTTACCTCCCAGATCTTTTTTTGAGGATAGGACATTCTTGGAGGATGAGTCAATTCATTTTTACACAGATGGGTCAAAAACAAAAGAAGGGGTTGGTGGAGGTGTGTACTCTGAACGACTGAAATTAATTCTCTCATTCCGCCTTCTCAATCATTGTAGCGTGTTCCAGCCGGAACTTTTGGCGATAAAAGAAGTTTTGTCGATGTACTGACAACCATTTCCAAGCCAAAGATATTCAGCCGACAAAGCATACTCTGCACGAATTTGTCTCCAAATAGATATAGAAGAAATTAACCAGAATTCGAATCAAACAAAAGCATTCTTTAATATTACAATTTTGTAGTCTCGAGAAATTAATACGATCTTTATAATTTTTTGTAACACCCGCGTCAAACAAAAACGAAAAATTCTTCGAAAGTAATAACAATTGACATGCAAAAGCTTTTATTTTGTTTGCAAACTTTTGATAAACTTATCAAAATTCGCTTCGCAAAAATAGAATTTATGGTCTTAATGGAACGGAAGGGCGTATTTTTTGCAAAGTTTTTGTAAACTACGATTTTCAATGTTATTATTGAAAATTCACTTTTTATAAGATAACTTAATATGTGGAACAGAAATTTGCAAGTTGTGCTGATGATCAGATTTTTTTGACGGTGATTAAAGATCATTGCTCTAACAATACATATGTGGTTCCAAAAAGACGTGGCAACGAAGTAAATTGTATTTTATTTAACTCTAAACCAAAAAATTAATGACCCTGTATAAGCCACCAAACTCAAAAAACAAAGTCATGATTGTAAGCAATTAGAAACAAAGATCCTGCGATTGAGAAGATTTTTAGTTCAAATGTTTGAAGTTTCGATTATTTTGTAAATCAATTTTATGCTTATCCCCTCTCATCTTGATTGTAGCTCAATTTTGTTTTTAATTGGGCTGTAACTAAAACATAAACCAAGCCCTCGTCTTCAAAATTCTCGTGATTTTGAAAAGCAAACATTTAAATAAAATTTTCAGAATTAACTTTTTTTTCCATAAATTTCATTATTGAAATATCAAATTTTTAGCTCTCAATTTTAAATTTTAATTTTATAATTTCGTATTTATATTTTACAGATTAAAATTAAAATAACAAAATACAGTATGAAGACATGCAAATTGTATGTTGTGTTGAAGGCTATAATGAGACCCCACCAGCCGTTTGGAGACAGTTTCCAACAATGCTTAAGATGTTTAAAGTATACCTATATACAGTTCTTTTTTTATACATAAATGTTGATCTTTGCTAAGTGATACCGATAGCGGCAGCCTTCTTTCGGATTTCATAATCCGCATTATTAGTATTCAAAGTCATGTCTAGAACTTTTATCTGAGATTTCTCTTTTTAAGATAAGTAGTCTGTACTAAATGTATGTACGAGTATGTAAGAAAACAGTAGCTCTAAGCTAATTATGCATTGAAAATTCTAGACTGTCGCCAGACTAAAGCGATAAAGTTATTTGTAGAAAACACTTGAATCATATATGAATCATACTCATAACTTTTTTTCTGGGAGAAGACTTAGAACCTATTTGTTCATAATAAAACAAAATATCAATAATCAAATTCTTTTAAAGAATTTTAAAATCATTGCTTTTGTTTGGCCTAGAATTCTCAACTGCGACATAGCTATGATGAATGCCACAAAAAGAGTCTATAACAGTTTTGAATCTTGTTTATAGGTATATCCTTTGTCGTAACATTTTCTTATACATATGTATACAAAATTCAATAATGTAAATATTCATTATACATAAATGGTATAAAGGGTAGGTCAAATACAAATGCAGGTTTTCTGAGTTCATGTCTTGCAAATGTAGCCGCCCGCACCGAGTTTACCGCACAAAATGTCTTCCAGTTAAAGCTGCTTTAGGGACCAAACTGCGAAGTGCCAAAGGATCAGATGGTCGTGCGCACTTATCTGCCGCATCAATTGGGCTAATAAATAGCTAATAGCCTTTGAGATTGATTGCGATTTTATGTTTGCGGATTGAGGGTCAAGGCTGCAGAAGCCATATTCTAACCTGTGCACATTGTACAAAGCCACAGGTACCCTGAATGTTGTATACTAGTAAACTAGTAGTAGTAAGTACATAGTAGTAAAATGTTTTTTAACTAATATTTACATTTTTGAGTTTAACTTAAAAGAAAGTTATGTTGAAAGATTTAAACAAAATTACGACAATGACATAAAGAGTCGTCTGTCGGGTAAGTGAAAAGATACAAATAATTTTACATATAAGTACATTTATAAAAATGATACAATTTTTGATTTTAGATAAATTTAAAGAGAAATCCTAAATTTTAAAGTTTTAAAGGAAACTGTACAAGTTCATAGTTCACATTATTTTCAAATCAAATAAATTCTGTTTAGATTTGTTTTTTATAGCGTATAGCTACGTAAATATAATTTGAGAGTCTGTTTCAATCAGCCCTGCAATTTCCGTTAAGGACAGCAATAATTTCAGCTTCATTTAAAGTTGCTTTTTTTAAAATGTTTTATCCTGAATTCTCTTAGTACGGGACACATGCCTAGGAAATGCAGAAACTAGTCTCACGGAAGTTTTTGCTAAAATGCCTGTTCAATTTGACAAAGACTTCTTTTCATTGTTTTAAACATTTCTCAACTTTGTTTAAGATTAAAAAGACTTATTTTTATGGCTTAGAAAAGCTACTGGATAGCCCACCCTGTTTACAAAATGATGTCTATTTTTGTGTATGGTTTGTTTGCTTAAAAGGGTAAAGCTCTGAAGGACAATCAAAAGAGATCAAAGGGAATATGGAAGCATCTTTCTAAACATAACTACTTTATATCACTTAACTCCAAGTTATATTGAACATAACATTTTATCTATTTTATTTATGTATTATGTTAGCAAACTAATACCTGTTTGTCCTTCAAATCTATAAAATCTATGTTTACACTATATACATATATATTACATGTCTAGAAATAAATATCGTTCACAGCTTGAACACTGTTGTTAACAGAAGAAAAAAAAACCTTTAAGAATTTGTTTTGAAGCTTTAAGGAAAGTGATGATATGAATACGAAAAAGGAACAAAAAACAGCAAATGCTATTAGAGCGGAAAAGTTATTTCACAGTAGGTGACAATTTTAGAAACAATTTGGATTTGTTTGGTTTGAGTAATGAATTTTAATTTCCATTTCCATTTTATTGTTTTAGAAATAAATTCAAACATAAAGGTATACAGATTTTAAAAGGTATTTTGTTAAATTTCTTAAAGCGGTAAGTCAGAACAAAATAATCAAGAAAAAAAAATTTGAGAACTGGAGAGTTGTCTAAAGTTGAACGGTAACTTTTGGTAAATTTTAAGATGCAAAACCGCTAATTTTTTTTAGCATCAGTGGAAAGTTTCAATTGTCGTCTATGATTTGACAGTTGAGTATTTCAAACTTTGTGTAGACATTTCTAATTGGACGGAACAACGTTACCACATTTTGGAAATTACCTTTGAAAAAATACATCTGATCACGAGTTAATAAGCTAAATTGTATAGTTTATTGAGTGAAGACAAACCTTAAGCCTTTAAAAAATAAGCATTTCATCCATACAAATTTATTGTTAAGTGTTTCTTTTTATAATTCAGACTCACTAGAAGGGTTATTACTATACTTTTCGCATGTTTAACGATAGTGAGACCTTTAAAAAAATATGGACATTGGTCTTAAAGTTTTGAATATTTAAATACGAGAGTAAATTATAGCTAGATAAAGCATTTCCCATTCTTGATGTGGGATTAAAAAAAGAATCTCTATACTTGACTGTACGTCTAACTTGAGCTGAAGGGCAACCTGTTATGCTCTCCTGGAATAACTTAAGGGGTGAAGCGCAATAGGCTTATAAAAATATATACTAAACATTAAAGACATGAAGCGTTCATCATTTATCATTTTATCATTTTGGTTCTACAGGTGTATAAGTATATACTTATGTATATATGCATAAACATGAAACAAAAATTAAAACATTTCAATAATAAGAATTGAAATATATTTGTGGAATAGTTAATGTCTCTCGCTTTCCATATCTATCTATAAAATAGTCACAAAGTTGTTCGTTCATGTAGAGCTCGTGACCTTCACATTGAAATCTTTTCATCAGAAGTTGTACCACATGCATTGCATGCGTAATTAGTAAGTACCACGACATAAATAGTAACTAAAAGTGGGCAATTTATTTTTAAGATGAAGATGAAAATGTTTGTGTTTATTTCGGTCTTATGGTATTTCCTATAACCTTCACTCATATGAATATGTTTCCAACTTTAACCTTCAGTCTATATGCAACAAATATGAACTTTACAGTTAGCTCCTTAAAAAATAAAAGCAGACAGATGTATAAGTTATTCACATCCTTCCACAAATTTAACAATATTGAATGCTTTGAAACACAATAAGTACAAAACAAAATGCTCTAAAATATGCTCCATATATTTATCATGAAAACATCAACTTTAAATTAGACCTTCATATATATTTGATTTAAAATACATTTAACTAAACTTGACCTAAAACAAGTATTTCCAACATAAAACAATTTATGACTTCAAAATCAAACAAAATTAAAAAAAAACTTGTCATTACTTCCAACAGAAAATCTCCAAAGAATACATTTCTTGTACCAAAACAACAGAAATACTTTTCTCTAGGCTACGGTAATTTTGAGATAGTTAATCCATCGTAATAGTATTTTTTTTAATTTGTAGTGGAACAACTTTTGAAGGTCGTCAAAAATAAGTCATTTAAAGAAAAAAATCGGCCAAAAACAACCAGGTTTTTGGTAGTGGTTTTCATTTCCCTAGAGTCTTAGCTTAAAAAAGCTTAACTACATTTATACAAATTTTTAGTAATATTTTTTGAAAGTTTTTATTTATTATAAAAATAATGCTGAGTTAACACCTCGCGCCAACACGCGCGACTATGATTTGCCAATTCAGCATAACAGCATATTCTCATAAGTTCCCACGATTGGTGGGTATCATATTCTGGACAACGGTGCATTGAGGTGAATGCACCGACACTACGAGTATCAAGGTCGCTGACGCAGCAATCATCGATGCACGCCGTTAGGTGTTATTTTAGGGAATTAGTTTTAAGTTAATCAGTTCAATTGTGAGCCCGGACCTGATTAGTCGTTAAATAAATATATTGTCAAATTTAATAACCGTTTATTTATTCCGTAAGTCGAACCGTTGGGCCAGCCCCTCAGGGGTTGGCGTTCGCTTTTTTTCATATACGAATCCGCGATTCGTTAATTGGCGCCCGAGCAGGGACCGCGTTGCAAAACTGTATCCTTTTCGCCTGTAGATCCTAGTTCATTACCAATACGCTCTATTTGAGTGAACGTCACTGTTAACATGGGAACACAGTTGACCATTTTGGATAATAACTAAACTTTTCGCATAAACATGGGAACATGCGAATATCTGTTAAGGCTAAAGGATACGACGGTGATGGTGATCGTTCCATTAGTAGGCTGCTTGCGGCTAAACGGGATTCAAACGACACCTCCCACGCAACACGGTTCCTTGGAAACCCTATTCCGTCGGTTAAGGGGAGTACTAAATCTAAACCCTTTTTTTTTAGGAAAAAATATTTCAACAAAAAATATATATCTTTTAAAAGACTAAAGACTAAAGCGAGGAAGTTATGATAATTGTGTGAGTGGGAAAAAAGAGCCCATAATTTATCTATATTCTATAGAAAAAGTGATCCTTGAAGCATTAAGCTATTCAAAGAAAAGATATATATATATTATTCCTAATTTGAAAAGAATAATCATATTTAATTTATTAATTGTTATTAATTGTGCAAGTGTGAGTGTGTGCAGTTATTTGATATAAAAGAAAAAAGAAGTTTAATAAGGTGAAAAATAATCTTTCATAATCTGTGCCTAGTGTCTGTTAAGGTAAGCCTACATTTTACATTTTTTTTTATTCTTATTTTATTTTTTGAGAGAGATTTTTAAAATAAAAACATAAACTATGGATCAAGTCGCCCAACAAATTGTTGAATTGACTGGGGCAGTCAGTAGCTTGATTTCCCAATTGAAAAGCTTTGAGAGGAGAATCGAAGCTGTCGAAGGAAAAACAAATTCGTCAGCCTCCTCAGCTGCACCTTCTTCGGCTGTTAGCCATTTTGAGCTTAGTCCTCCTCAAACAGAGGCTGATCTCAGGGAAATAAGTAAGCTACCTGACTGCGTTAAAGAACTTCAGGTCTTTAATGGAAATCCTACTCAATATGTATCATGGATACATACTGTAGAGGGAATCCTTAAAGACTATGAAATAGTTAAATCAAAACCGCTTTACCGTGCGATTTTACAACACATTCGGGGTAAAATCAGAGATCCTATTTATATGGTGCAAAACAAATTAAAATATTCACTGACCACCAACCTCTTACCTATGCTTTGGGTAATCGCAATTACAACGCAAAGTTGAAGCGATGGAAAGCTAGGATAGAAGAATATAATTGTGAATTAATTTACAAGCCTGGAAAATCAAATGTGGTAGCAGATGCACTATCGAGACTTAATATTGTAAACGACCACTCGACTGTCTCAGCTAAAGCTGAAACAGAATGTGAAGTGAATGCGTTACAGAACACATCTTCAACAGACACAGCTTCCGAACAAAATTTCGCTGATGGTAGATCCGATACTGATACAGCTTTCGAACAGGTTTCCTCCTTAGGATCACAAGATGTCGAATCGGCTTCAACTGTGTCGGCCAGTGGAACAATGCACAGTGCAGAGCAGGATTCAACGGATCTGATTCCTCATGTGGAAGCTCCATTGAATGTTTTCCGAAACCAGATTATTATCAGGGTTTCAGATAATAAACTTGATTCGATGGAGGAACCACATCCCGGTTACATAAGACACTACTTCTCAACTCCGTATCTAGATAACGTTGCCCTAACAGCTGTCCTTAAAGCCAAACTTAGGCCCAATATAGTTAATGGCATTAAAATTCCTGAACTTTGTATGGAACTTCTGCAAAAGGTATATTTGGAAACGTTTTCCAGCTATAAGATTAGGCTGACACAAAGAATTGTTGAAGATGTCACAGACGAGAATCGAGTGTGGGAACTCATTAGTAAGGAACACAAGCGAGCTCATAGAAATGCTCGAGAGAACAAGGAACAACTCCTTGAAAGATATTACTTCCCGAAAATGAATAGCTTAATAACACGCTATGTAAAGTCCTGTGACATTTGCCTTACAAACAAGTATGATCGACATCCGGCGACCCCTATGTTTCAGCCTACTCCTATTCCCTCTTATCCTTGTGAGATATTGCACATGGATATTATGGAAATCCAGGGTGAAAAGTTTATATCATGTATCGACAAGTTTTCAAAGTTTGCTAAATTATTCCACATTAGGAACAAGTCCTCTCTATATCTAAGGGACAAAGTGATGAAAGTACTTCACTATTTTACAGTCCCCAGGATATTAGTTACAGACAATGAAAAAAGTTTTCTCAGCCCCATAATAATTAACTTTATCAAAATGCTCGACATAAAGATGTACCAAACACCCGTTAATCGTAGCGAGGTTAACGGCCAAGTTGAAAGATTTCATTCAACAGTTCTCGAAATTTTTCGATGTTTGAGAGCCGAGTATAAAGAACTTAAGCTAAGGGAGCTGATACACATATCGGTCGATCGATATAACAATACAATTCACTCGGTCACTGGCAGAAAACCATCTGACATGTTTTTTAACAGAAGTTCCAGAGTAAATTATCAAAAGATGTCAAATTATCGGATAAAAGTAAATCAGGAACTTAGGGAAAAGATAGAAAAAAATCAAAAGGCCAAAAACCAATGGCATAATAAAAAGAAATCTATCCCGAAGAAATACAAAAAAGGTGACGTAGTCTACACATCCTTCAAGAGGATTCAGGGCAAACATAAGCCGCTGTATCGGAAGGAGGTGGTAGCAAAAGATAACAAGGTAACCATTATAACAGACACAGGTAGAAAAATTCACAAATCCCAATTAAAGAATATTTAACTACAGAACACACACCCGCACAAAGAAAGCACACATCGAAAAAAAAAAAAATGTACCCTTGCAATGTAATGTAAAAAGACATAAAATGATAAAATGTAATGAAATAAATACATAAAATGTATAAAATAGTACATTTAATAAAATGACATAGGTAACGAAACCTTAATGTCAAAGCCAAAGCATAGAATAATGAAATGAATAAAATGCAGAAAAATTGTATATTTATTAAATGTATGGCAAAAATCATCATACTAATGAAATACATGCATACATAAAATTGCATAAAAATTGCAAAAAATTATTTATATATAAAAATTTAATTTTTTATAATATATATGTATAAAAAAAAAAAAAAAAAAAAAAAAAAAAAAAAGGTCAATGGCACCATGCCTAAACAAAAACCAAACTATATTATCTATATTATTACATAATTAATAACCATTTCTTTTTCAGAATATTAATTTTAATTTTTCCATTTTTTCTAGATATTTTAATAACGATATTACATTATTAATATTTTTAAACTTTTCATGACCTATTTTTTTCCTTATTAAATTTATATTTAACTGATTTATTTATATTTAACCAATGTAACAAATTTAAAACACAATATAGCTTATTATTCCTAACGGCCGTGCAAGGCTTCACTATCTTCGAGTACCAGTCCCCAATGGTAACAATAAAGGAAGGACCAGGGTGGATTATCGATGGACACTTCAAATTGGTGCATTTGATCCGGTTAGATGAATTTGAAGATCTGCTCAACAAAATGACTTTAGCTGTCCAAGCTGTAATCAAGCAACCTGAAAAGAAAATCGTGGCACGCCATCACCTTACCCAGCTTCACGAACGAATCGATATGCTCAAAGGAAAAATGCATAGAAGGCAAAGGTCGATTAATTGGATTGGTTCTGCGTGGAAATGGTTGGCCGGTAACCCTGACGCAGCAGATTGGGATGAAGTGCTCAAAAACGAGAACAACATAATCGAGAATAATAATCATCAATACAAAATAAACGAGAGGATCCTTAGGATAACAAAGGATATCACCCAAAAGATCAACCAGGTCATTAACAGCACCGTAATCCAAACGTCATCGTCTAATAGGGCTATCCACGAGCAAAACGTTATGGACGAATTATTAGTGGTGAAAGAAGATGTAAACGAAATTGTTCGCGCCTGCCAGATGGCGAGAAGCGGAATCGTAAATACAAATCTCTTGGACCATGAAGAGATCAACAGGCTTATCAGCGAAGTTGAAACTTTACCATATGCTAACGTTGTGGAGGCTTTGCAATTTGGTAAACCATCAGTCTATACCAACGATTCCATCCTACTGTACGTACTATCTATGCCTAAAGTCAGCAGGACTGAGTACAACTTGTTATTGACCAGAGCGTCAATCCTGGGAGGAAAGCAAGTCGACCTACCTTATTCTAAGATTCTAGCAAACCATGAAGATACCTATGGCATAATATCCAACTGCCTTAGTATGGGCAACATGACGACTTGTGATGAAAGCTCTTTAGAAAAATTGGAAGAAGAGGGATGCGTAGTTCGGTTGCTTAAAGGAGGGCACGCTAATTGTGCAATTCGTACCAATACAGCCAGTATTACGGAACTGATCAAGGAAGACACGATATTTGTCACAAACTTCCAAGGAAAATTATATAGCAAGAACATATCAAAGGATCTCTCCGGTACATATTTGATCCAGCTCTACAATGAATCAATTCGACTAAATAACAGAACATTTGTTAGCCTGACGGCAACATCGCTTCAAGCGCTTCCACCAGTTTTAACCAACACATCCTTGAAAGTGAACAAAGTGGACATCGAATACCTTCATGACATGAGCATCAAGAACATCAAGATCCTGAATGGCCTATCATATCGGCTAAACACCTATACTGCTACGGATGTGACGATCCTCCTGATATTGGCAATAGTTGTATGGATGATATGGCGCAAGCTGCACAGGAAGATTGACTTACCAAAGATCCAAATCCTACCACCACCGGTGCTACCTACCCCTAACATCTCATCTTAAAATACTGATCTACGGGACGTAGATTTTCAAAGGGGGAGGAGTTAACACCTCGCGCCAACACGCGCGACTATGATTTGCCAATTCAGCATAACAGCATATTCTCATAAGTTCCCACGATTGGTGGGTATCATATTCTGGACAACGGTGCATTGAGGTGAATGCACCGACACTACGAGTATCAAGGTCGCTGACGCAGCAATCATCGATGCACGCCGTTAGGTGTTATTTTAGGGAATTAGTTTTAAGTTAATCAGTTCAATTGTGAGCCCGGACCTGATTAGTCGTTAAATAAATATATTGTCAAATTTAATAACCGTTTATTTATTCCGTAAGTCGAACCGTTGGGCCAGCCCCTCAGGGGTTGGCGTTCGCTTTTTTTCATATACGAATCCGCGATTCGTTAATTTGCTGCATAGATTTTTCTAAAAATACGTTATGTAATCAACAATAGTTTGTAAAGAATGAAATTGTGCATTGGATTTTTACTATGAATTTTACTATATTTAAAAAACAATATTTCTTATTAAGAAAAATTAATTTAAAGCAAATATCATAAGTTGTTTTTAAGACATTTGGGTCAAAAATTAATGTTTACCAATTTTTAGTAATTTTTTTTTAGGATTGTTTCTTACTTCACGAGGGAAGTTATTGTAATCGGTCCGTTTTGTGAAATTCAAAATTTTGTAATTTCTCGACGTTTCAAGCTAAGATAGTGATGCAGAAAGGACTCTCAAACTTAAATAAAATTTTATACTATATTATAATATATAGTATAGTTATTTTTATATAAACCAAAAAAAAATAAAAAAATAATGTTCATCTCGAATATTTAAGAAACAAAAAGTGATTTTATCTCGAAAATAATTGTATGCAACAAAAAATAATGTTTTTCATATCAGGTAAAATTTTGATTAAAATCGAATTCACAATTTTTAAAAAAAAAAATTAAAAAAGTACTAAAAGTTGGTAAAAATAGATTTTCGACTCAAATATCTTTTAAAAAATTTGAGACATTAGCTTCTAACTTATTTTATCATACAAAATATTGCTGTCAACATTCGGTACCATTTTTACTTGCGACATATAGGAACTATATGGCAAGTTTTGCATTCGTGCAAAATTTCGAACTCGAGATTTTAATCAAACATGACATTTCGATGGTAGAGAAGTCGAAAAAAGTGGGTCCCGTCATTCCGTCCGGTCGGTTTTGTCTGTCTGTCCACGCTCCTACAGCCTAAACTATTGGGTCGATTGAGTTCAAACTTGGAAGTTAAGGTTTTGAGCAGATTCGCAATAGGCGTTTTTTTCATTTTTTTTAAAGACCAAGACAAACACTGGCCCCATAAATTTTTTTCAAATTCGAATTTCTCAATAGCAAACCGATAGACTTTTTTTAATTTTCTCTAAAATTTTATTTTTTAACTTGGCTTCTTTAAGTAAGAAAAACATATTTTTGTATTGCTCAGGAAAGGTACCGCTTATAGAACCGTTATTTTGTTTTTTAATTTTCTTGGCAACTTATGAACTGATTTCAATAAATTTTTTTCTGAATAAGCTCTTATATTGCCTTAACAATACTTGATACTCAAAAGTGCAATTTTTTATTGTTTGGATTTTTAAAAATATATTGAATTTTTTTTTTCAAAATTCTATATCTCAAAAAACGGGTCATTATTTTGTTTACGAAATTCAAATGTAAAGCGTATATTTACAATCACTAAACAACTGCATTCCAAAAATATTTTTAAAACAAAATTGAAAAATTTTATACCTACATACAAATTAATTTAAAAAAAAAAACTCTAACGATTTTCAAAAAAAAAATTAAAAATCAAGGGTTATTTTATTTATAAAATGGCATTTAAATTTTTGAAGACAAACTTATTTTTCGGGTAAAATTTTGAATCTTAAGATATATTTTTTTAATTATTTTAAATGTGCATGAGACCGAAAAAGCGCATTATTTTGACAAAATTGTAATTACATCACTATCTTTTATCCAAATTTATGCATTTGGTATACATTTAATTGATAAATTTAATTAACAATCGATTTTAAAGTGTCTATCAACAAGTATTATATTGGCACTTTGTATGTGTGATTTTAAAATATTATTTCTTACGAATAGGTTGTTTCACACATATTTTACTTGCCTTCGCCTATTAAAAGAATAAATATTTAGTACAAGTTTAGGAAACGGACCAGAAAGAGTAGGTAATTGTATTTTCTATTACAATCACCTTTTCAACATATGTATACTTATGCACATTATACCTGTATAGGTGTTACGTACAGCCTCTGCAACTATTGCTTAACTGTCACTTCCTAACTAAAATTCAAAATGCATAAGAGCCTGACAGTTAAAATCACTTATCTTGTTAATTTGCTTGCTTCTTTAAAAATTTAACGAACAAAATATACTAAACTTCATGTTTGCGCTAAAAACTGGTAGGAAAGAAGGAATGTGATTGGATGTGTAAACACCTTCTACCTACTAATAACATTCATTCATTATCATCATAAACATGGCTGAGCACAAACTTATTTTACAGGTATATTTTTAAATCTTATATAGGTACTTTTTTAAACAGACTCTTTGCATACAGGAGCAAGTTCGTGCGACCAAGTACTGCATTTTATTTAGGGTGATTCTATAAGTTGGCGCAAAGATTTTCACCACAACTTAATTATTTTAAGGATTTAATTTAGTTTATTTCATCAAACAAAGTTAAAATTCTTTAGTTATAACTTGATAATATTATAGAATACAATATTAAAAAAGAACAATAGGTACATTTTATATTTATCATTGCCCCAATAAAGGTTACTAAAAATTAAAAGTTGATTATTTTTAAATGTTAACCTACTCAGAATAAAATTATATGATCGATTAGTTACTCTTAAACACCTAAATGGTTAGTTGGCTGCATAATTGGCCTAAACGTCACGAACTAAAATAACGACATAAAACTTTCTTTGAATGTTGAGAGGCATGATTTCAATAATTTACATCTTATTCCATAGGAAGGCATATCTATATTATAATGAAACCTGTTCACTAAAACAGTAGTAAATCTTCTTTGGATTTTTTAAATTGTAAAAGAGTGAACTTCATTCAAAGTGCACCTATTAGTATTACAATACATAAAGAAGATTTAACAAAAGTGTGAAATAGGCATTTCAAAGTGGATATGGACCATAGAACTCTTTTGAATTGCCCAAGATAAATACCAACAATGAGTTACCTTTTGCTGCTAAAATAATTATATGTTTAAAAAAATAAGTTGTTTTTCCAAAATTACACCAAGGCCCAGTAACCAGTAGCACCTAACTGTTAAAAGGAATAACTTGTTTGACTTTTTTTATAAAATGAACAATTTATAGGCAAAATCAATTGATGAACGATTTCGAAAAAAAAACTTTGACATATCGCAATATTAAGGTGTAAGGAGTTAATAAAACACTAATTCGATAATCTCTCAAGATCTACTTTCAATAAATTGCAACCCTGTTCTGTTTTTAAGCAAAGATCGACTTTCAAATCGTTCACATACAGTAGGCACTTTGAATAAATAACTTGATCAAATGCTTAAGAGAAATCCATATAAAGAATATCAAATGGATGCCCTTTTCCAAGTCCATTTTATTCATCGTTAAAAACAAGTTGTAAGGCTTGTGCTTGTAGACCTACCAGCAATAAAACCATGATGGCATGGAAAAATAATGCTTTTATGAATAAGGGCAAAGCTTTCTTGTTTCCAAAACATTTAAAATTATTGTAATCTTTTGAATAAGACGATATTTTAAAACTTCCTGCCTATTGCCGATTAATAAATTGACGTTATCAAAGAACGTTTACATTTATCTCAAAACTTATCTTACTCTGTAATAAACGGTGATTTTTTAAGAGCTTGATAACTTTTTTTAAAAAAAAAACGCATAAAATTTGCAAAATCTCATCGATTCTTTATTTGAAACGTTAGATTGGTCCATGACATTTACTTTTTGAAGATAATTTCATTTAAATGTTGACCGCGGCTGCGTCTTAGGTGGTCCATTCGGAAAGTCCAATTTTGGGTAACTTTTTCGAGCATTTTGGCCGGAATAGCCCGAATTTCTTCGGAAATGTTGTCTTCCAAAGCTGGAATAGTTGCCGGCTTATTTGTGTAGACTTTAGACTTGACGTAGCCCCACAAAAAATAGTCTAAAGGCGTCAAATCGCATGATCTTGGTGGCCAACTTACCGGTCCATTCCTTGAGATGAATTGTTCTCCGAAGTTTTCCCTCAAAATGCCCATAGAATTGCGAGCTGTGTGGCATGTAGCGCCATCTTGTTGAAACCACATGTCAACCAAGTTCAGTTCTTCCATTTTTGTCAACAAAAAGTTTGTTACCATTGAACGATAGCGATCGCCATTCACCGTTACGTTGCGTCCAACAGCATCTTTGAAAAAATAAGGTCCAATGATTCCATCAGTACAAACCACACCAAACAGTGCATTTTTCGGGATGCATGGGCAGTTCTTGAACGGCTTCTGGTTGCTCTTCACTCCAAATGCGGCAATTTTGCTTATTTACGTAGCCATTCAACCAGAAATGAGCCTCATCGCTGAACAAAATTTGTCGATAAAAAAGCGGATTTTCTGCCAATTTTTCTAGGGCCCATTCACTGAAAATTCGACGTTGTGGCAGATCGTTCGGCTTCAGTTCTTGCACGAGCTGTATTTTATACGGTTTTACACCAAGATCTTTGCGTAAAATATTCCATGTTGTCGAATAACACAAACGGTCTTCAGCAACACTCTCAGAAACAGATGCAAAATTCTCTTCTGTACGCACTGTACGCATTCGTGTGGTTGGTTTAATGTCCAATAAAGTAAACTGAGTGTGAAACTTGGTCACAATCGCATTAATTGTTTGCTCACTTGGTCGATTATGTAGACCATAAATCGGACGTAAAGCGCGAAACACATTTCGAACCGAACACTGATTTTGGTAATAAAATTCAATGATTTGCAAGCGTTGCTCGTTAGTAAGTCTATTCATGATGAAATGTCAAAGCATACTGAGCATCTTTCTCTTTGACACCATGTCTGAAATCCCGCGTGATCTGTCAAATACTAATGCATGAAAATCCTAACCTCAAAAAAATCACCCTTTATAATAGGAGTGATTTAGACAGGTCTTATTCAATATCAGAAGCTGAAAGGTTTAAACTTTAAATATAAAAATAGCTACCAAAGAAAAAAATTGGTCATCAAGAAGTATATTTGGAGTAGTAACTAAGAAATGGGATTGACAATGATTAGAAAAATAGTTAAATACAACCAAGAGAAATATGATGATATGTCATTTCATTGAAATAGATTAACAACTTTTAATTTTTTTTAAACCTAGTCACTCATAAATTTCTTGATACCAAAAATAAAATTAGGTCATAAAATAAAATGTACATTCTGACCAAGAAAAGTTTACACTTTTTTTAATTCGTTATTTTTCTCTACTCTCAATAAAATATTTATAGGTACTGCATTAAAAGTTTAAATGTATACTACTACATATAAAAAACTTCTTGTTTTTTGTATCATCTTTTTATCTCTTTCTTGCCAAACAACATAACATATTTAAAGCTTTTTTGAAATACATTTTATTCGGAAGATTTATGAATCGTGATATGAAACAATAAGATTGTATTACCTATAGCTTTAAATAATGTGTTTTGTGTTGTAAAAAGAAATATAAAACTAAAATACACTGGGATCTTCTCATTGCGCGAAAACATTTTTTTATGGGCAGTATTAAATTTATACATACATACATTTAGTTATACAAAACTACTATTTAACTACTAATGCATTAAAACGATCTTAATGACATTCAAAAAAGTTAGAGAAAAAAAAACAATTTATTTGTTCTTTATTGTGATGCCCAATTGATAAAATACTTATATGAAACAAACAAATTTAAGTACATAATAATATGATCATAACTTCTCTCAAAGCTTTATTATAACTTCCTGTAATTTATCCCAATAATTTAACTTTACTATTGTATACCATGTATACCTCCTCAAGGAACAATAGCAGTATTTTTAAATGGCCAACAAAAGCTTTGATTATATGCTGACAGGGATTTTCCTAATAACGTTATTCTAACCAAAAAAAAAAAAAACAAAACAAAATATAACAATACACTTGACTCATGGTCATTATATCTCTGGTATCAGTTCTCGTTTATGAAAAGAAAAAATACGAACAAACCTCTATATTGGCCATCAATTCAAAACTGATGACACAGAAATTCCCGAAGATAGGTTGACAGGTTGACAATATGACATGGCCTATTCACCAAAAAGCTCATATACCTAACCTACCTTTTTGTATATATATTGTTTTCCAATTTTCAAAAAAAAAACTTTGCCAAGAGATTAAAACTCATCATTAGTTCTTCAGAATCATGAGGTCGTCAGTAGCCAGTCGTCCCACCCGTAAAATACACGTAGCACGCATACGCACGCTAGAAGCGACCAAACACACCACAAGCGATTTAATCAATGATAAATAGGTACACAGAAGAATGAGAAACTAGACAGGGTGTCCGGTAAAAATGGATAATTCTGCAACGGCTTATAGACCACTTCATGTCTGCTCTGAAACCGGAAATAAAAAGGCCCTCAAAGGATGTTCAAAATATGTGAATTTCTTCGTTTGGTGAATTTATTTTGTACTTATACAAAGCCTACAATTTAATTTATGACACTGGTCGGCAAGGTTTAACTTAAACAATGTTTTTTGGTGGCCGTAATTCAAATCCAACTTTAAAATTATTTTATATAACATTTCAAAAATCCAACAACTTATTAGACTCCACATGTCTTACAAAATCTGAAGGGAAGGAAACCATTCATACTAAAACAAAAAACCAAAACTGTTTGAAAGTTAGTTTTATCCTTGTAACGAAACTGTTGTCTAAACAATTATATTATATCGAGTCATTTGAAATGCAATGGGTTATCCTTTTTTCGGTTTCAAAAGCATAGGGATGGAATTCGACATCTGCCAAACTAAGTTGTTAATCCATTTTTTTAGTTGAAAGTCTGATATTTACGAAAATTGATCGCACAAGGCATAACAATAATTGTTAAAACCTACTACAAAAATGATGATTCTGCCACTTCCACATATCGTGCTTTAAGAAGAGATTATGATTTAAATAATCGTCCAACTACAAAAGAATTAGGACTGTCTTAAGGCATATTATGGCCAATTTTACATTTGAATCTACCCCTACGTCAATATAAAGTACAGCTCACACAACAACTGAAGACAGCTGACCATTCACAACGTTGTAGATACGTCGAATGTGTGCTTGAACAACAGGCACCTTCTTCAGTGAACAGGCACAATTCTCACTAATAATCAAAATTTTCGTATTTGGAAGTCCGGCATTTTTATTCTACAAAAAAAAATGACTGCTACTGTGGTGCGCTCTTTGCTCTGGAGGTGTGATTGGACCTTACTTCTTTGAAAACGACGAACGGTTGTCACTGTCAATTCGGAGCATTATGGTCATAAGATAACCGATTTATTTTGCCTGCTATTGAAGAATACAGCTTAGGGAATATACGGTTTTAACAAGAAAGACGTACCTACCACACAACTCCAGCAAATATGGCTTTATTGAATATCAACTGACCTCCAGGATCATGCGATTTGACACCGCTGGACCTTTTTTGTTTGTGGGGCTATGCGAGACACCGTATTTATGCAGATAAACCTTTAACTTTTGAGCACTTCAAAACCAACATTCGTCAAGTTATGGCTGATATACCGCCCAATATGTGTCAAAAAGTGGTTGAAAATTTCCTCGAAAGAATCGATGCTTGCAGCAATTCTCGTGCCGGTCATTTAAATAATAACACATAATGTCAACGTTCAAACATTATAATAAAAAAGGAATATCATGAAAAAAATATTTGATGTGTTTTATTTACGTTTACTTTTGACCCCACCAAATGGAGAACCCTGTATAAGTAAAAATAAACACTCCCAACAAAAATTTCAAATTTAGAGTTCCTTTTAAGGTAGGCTTTTTTAATTCCTCTTTCAGATCAATTATGAAGTGAGCAATAAGGCGTTTAAGGATTATTAAATGTTTACCGAACACCCTGTATAAATGTGTCTTTGTAAGAAGCAGCTTTTCGTATTATAATTGCAAACAACATTTCACGCTGACAAATAAGTATCACTAATCAACTGGCAAGGACGTGCGATTTGTAGAACAATGTGAGAGAGAGGCTGGAATTTCAAAAGCAAAATCAAATAAATAAATTTTGCTTTTCAGAAGGTAGGTTAAGTATATAGAATCTTATTAATTTTTAGAATTCAAACGAAAACAAAATGCTTTTTCTATATTGATCAAGAAAACAACGTATTTTATCTCGTCGACGACGACACACGACCTGAAACGAAATGAGAGGGAATTAACTGGCGCCCGGTTGGTAATGTATAAGTACTATATTCTGTGAACCGACATAAGGTAAATTTTGTTATGTTTTGAATTTATCAAATAAATCAGAATATGGGAAGACATTTTTTATTTGAATTAATTGTATCTATAGTAAAATTGTGTTTTCGAGAGATGAAGAGAGATTGTTTGATAGTGCAAATGGTGGAGGTCTTTTGGTGGATTTTTAAGTCGCATATTTTTGAGAGTACTTAATTAAAACGACAACAAACAAATTTGGTTAATTTGCAAATTTGTGTAATTATTTTAAAAAAAAGTATAATTTATAACTTCCATAGTTTTTCCTCAATTTTTTTAATTTCTTGAACTTGAAGTAAACAAATGGAATACTTTTATATGAACTGCCAACCACTAGGATGATATCACAAATTCTGCAATCGATTTTAGCTTTTTATGTCTGAAAGTTTTTGGACCAAGTAAATATTTGTATACCTGTGAATATTTACGTATTTCCATATTACAAATTTAAAAATTAGAGGTTAAATTAGAAAGGAGTATTAGAATTCTCCAAGAAAAAAAAACTAAACTACTTTAAAAGGGTACACAATTTTTTATTTTAATAATAAGCACACATTCAAGGGGATATTACTCTCCTTATTATGCAGAGGCACAGTATGAGCACTAGGCTAAAAAGGAGGTGTCAGTGAACGTTGGTTTTGAATTCCTGAATATTGCAATGACTAGGAAAGACAGAGTGTGGTAGGGTATTCTACATTCGCGTAGTACGGCTAAAGAACGAATCTCTGTATTTGACAGATGTGCATTTAAAGAAGCGCGAGTATTACGGTTGAACTGTTTAAGGGGAGAATTGTAGTTGGCTATTTTACTGAAGCATAAACCGTTAAAATAACGGTAAAAAAGGGTGAGACAAGAAACCTTACGATGGTGTTCAAGCTAAGTAAATGAACTTATGATGATATTATCATCTATCAATTTAAATGCTCTACGTTCAATACTACCCAAGAGGCTTAAGTAAGTTGGAGGAGAGATGGGAGTTATACTCAAGCTTTGGAGGTATATAAGTCTTGTAGATAACAGTCATATCAGAAGGTGTGAAACATTTCTTGCATCGCCTAAGGAAATCTAAACACCTTGCGGCATTTTTGGCGACATCGCGTATGTGATAGTTCCACAAGAGGTGGTTGGTGACACACATACCGAGAATATCGAGATGTTATCAGTCTCCTCGATGCAAGTGCCATCCATAGATAATGGCAAGCGTTGTAAATCTCGCTTCAACGATACAAGACAGCATTGGATTTTCGAAGCATTAAATTCCACGCGGATTTTTAATCCCCATTGTACAATGCTGTTTAAGTCAGAATTTAAAGAGCTTATCATATTTTGTCGTTGCAGTTCCACATCTGAAGAAGAGGGATGTGAGTCTGAAAACGAATATGAAAAGCTAAGAGTACTATCGTTAGCGAAACAATGTATTGGATCAGAAGTTGCAGACAGGAGACCATTAATAAAAATGAGAAAGAGTGGTGGAGAAAGAATAGAGACCTGGGGCACACCAGCATTTATTTTATGGACTTCAGACTTGAATCCATCCAATACTACTTGTATGGAGCCATCCGAGAGGTAATAAATAATCCAATGAAAACCGAAAGCACGCATTTTCGATTTGAGAGCCTGATGCCAAACCCTATTAAATGCTTTTGAAATATCTGGTGCGCAATAATGTTACTTTCTCCAAAGCGATGTAAAGATTTGCTCCACTGTTTGGTGAGATGAACCATGAGATCACCAGTGGACCTATTGCTGCTAGGAGAAGCAAATAGCAAAATTTTAGAAAAAAAACGAGAAAATACATGAAATATTTATATTTTATGGTTCTAAAAACGTTTGTTTTAGAATAGAATAGTTTTTCTTCATAATCATAGGAAATGTTGGCCCAGAAATCATAAGTAGCTTCGATTAAGGTGTCTTTGTCTTTAAAATGTATGAAACCTAAACTTTACTATATATCTATGATTATGTTAAAGTCCGGTGAGTATGGTATGAATTCACAACAAATTAACTTGAACACTCATTATTAAATTTAACACTATAACGTTTATCTTGCAAATATGAAGAGATCCAGTTTATGAAACAGACGTTAAAACCTTGCTGTGATAGTTTTAAAAGTAATGTTTTATGACACAATTTGTCAAAGGCCTTGCTGAAATCAATAAGGATACAATCTACTTGTTCACGTTTTTTCATCTAAGCAAAAGGTCGTAAAGTGAAACAGATTAGTAACAGTTGAACGCTTTTTAACAAAACAAATGACAGGACGCTACATACGATTGAGTCGAACAGTTTAGGTATCACAGATAGTTTAGCAATAGGTCGGTAGTTCAGCATTTCGTTTTTAGGACCATTTTTGTGTACTGGTATTATGAAAGAGCTTTTCCAGATAAAAGGAAACAGCAACTTTCTGCTAATTAAAAATTGGATGATGTTGTTAGAAAGTACATCATCTTATATCCAATAATTGGATAATCGTCTAATTATTTGAAAATACAACGAATTGGGTTCAAAATATTTCGAGAAAAATTGCCAACGATTGCATTTTTTCTGTCACTATTGATAAATAAAACTGAATGTTAGCATTGTTGATAAAAAATTGGTTTTAAAAAAATCCGATAATATTAAAAGATCTTCCAATCGTGTATACTTAGCTTTAGGTTTAAATATATAGAAAAAACATCAAGTTACATTTTCTAGATCAATATATAGAATACAAATCTTTAATCTACAAATCTTTTGATTAAGTTGCAATAAAAAATCTACCCTCATGATTTCCCCATTTGTCTATTGATATCGAAATATAGCCTTTTAAACCTGTATGTGTTGCCACTTCGATTTTTTTCTAGATTGTAATCCCGAAAAGACACATATTCTCATTCAGGCTTAATGCCTATGAATCAAAAGAATTCCTAAAATATCACCAAAAGTCAAATTGATTTATTTTCAAGTTGATTTATCAGTGTGAATAGATTATTTTAGCATAAATAAATCAATCCACTTCGACTTCCACATCAAAAAGCAAATATAATTCAAAAAGCCAAATCGACAGAAATTCAATTTAACGACATAACATTGGAAATAGAATAATTTTCAATAACTAATTCTATTGTATGTATAAACAACTTAGGATATAAAAACCTGGACATTAATTTCTATTATAATAGAATTATGTCATTATTTAATTGAATCAAATATCCTTTTTATAAATTGTACACGAATATACACGATATTGAAATGAGTAAGTAGATTCATCGACATCAAGTAAATGTTCTTGTAAAGGAGGATTAAGTAAAACATTTCACATTCCAGATCTCCTTATCCAAGTATAGGGCTTCAGAGTATTTTATTTTTTAATGTACACATTGTTGATAAGAATATTGAAAAGATTTTTCATGAAAAGATTGAATTCAATAAGAAAATATAGTTCATCAATCTAAATACACTCTATTAAGAAATATCTATAATAGAAGCAATCTTTGCATTTTTTCAAATACTGCTATCCTATTATAAATTCTACCATCAAAAGATTTGTTGCTATTGGAAGTGTATGTCTGTTAAGCAAATCGTATTTTTTGGTAACGTAAATTTATGCATTCGACAAAGAAATGTTATGCATTATAAAATAAAAGAGTATTCGAATGAACTTGAATTTTACCCGTAGAAATTAAATTACAATTTAATTAATAATTTTTGTATTATTTTGAAAATGATAAATTTTAATTTCGTTAAGATTTTAAACAGCTTAAAAGCCTTTAAAAATGTGAGCCCAATACAAAAAATTGAAGAGAATGAAATTTGATTATAAAGTCTACTTTGCAATATTAATGTATTAAAGTTGGAACATAACACATTATGACCTGTTTTCCAATTTTTTGTTAATGACCAAAAGTGTAGATTTCAATAAATGTGTACAAGATTTTGAATAATGTGGTGTTTGTTAACTTCCCATAGGAAGTTATTATAATGGGTCTGATTTGTCGAATTAAAAATGTTGACATTTCTCGACGTTAAAAGGTCCCTAAAAAGGGCTCACAATAAAATTGCGTGGGTGGTTTTTTTACAATAGCAGTTTAAAAAAAAGGTGAATATTTTGATTATCCTAAATATCACGACCCAATAACGCTAGAGGCTTGAATTAAACTTTATATAATATATTGTAACGTGAAACCATACCAGTATATTTTTGGAAAAAAAAATCAGTCAACGGTTTTTTTTTTTATAAATCAAAACAATTAAAACAAATTTGCCAATTCAAAAATTGTACGAATAAAAATGATTTTATCTCCAAAACAGTTTTTTGCAACGAAAAATAACGTTCTTAACATCTGGTAAAATTAAAGAAAAATCAAATTGACAGTTTTTTTTTTTAAATTAAAAACCAAAAAATAAAAATATTACTCAAAGTTGGTAAAAATTGAATTTCGACTCAAATATCTTTTCAAAACTTGAGATTATGGCTTCCAACTAATTTTAACTTATAAGAAATATTGTTCTCAGCATCCGGTAAAATTTTGAGAAAAAACGAATGGAAAGTTTGTTTTTACAAAAAATAAAAACCTAAATTAATAAAAGTTTTTAACAATTGATTTTCGACTCAAATATTTCTTCAAAACTTTGTGATATTGGCTTTAAACTACTTTTAAATTTAAAAAAATATTGTTGTCAACTTTTAGCAAAATTTTGAGAAAAATCCAATTAATAGTTTTTTTTACAAAAAACTAGAAACCTAAAAAATATTTAACAAAAGTTGGTTAAAATTGATTTTTAGCTCAAATATCTTTTCAAAAATTTGAGATAGTGGCTTCCAACTTTAAGCTTTAACTTATAAGAAATATTGTTTTCAATATTTGGAACATTTTTGAGAAAAATCGAATTGGCAGTTTTTATTACAAAAAATAAAAATCTAAACAAAAAAATGAATAAAAGTCGGTAAAAATTAATTTTCGACTCAAATATCTTTTCAAAAATTTGAGATATTGGCCTTAAACTACTTTTAACTTTTAAAAAATATTTGTGTCAGCATTCAATAAAATTTTGACAAAAATCAAATTGACAGTTTTTTACAAAAAATAAATAGTTCGCAAATTTGGTAAAAATTGATTTTCGGTTCTTGATATCCTCAAATTAATTTCATTTATTCAATTTGTTAAAATTTAAGAAATGTTACTAAAATTTTTTGAAATTTGTTTTCGGCTAAAAATCTATTTACTTAAAGTAAATTTTCAAACTTAACTATTTCTTAATGTGAAAAATATTGTTTGTAATTTTAAAATTTGTAAGAATAATTCAACTAACAACTTTCTTGAAACAACACGAAAACATACAAACTTTTAAGCAAGACAAATCGACAGACGAGATGGGAAGTTATCAGTGTGGACGCATCCCAGCGTCTTTTTTTTTATTTTCATTTTCCAATTTCATTAATCCCAATTTAAAAAAAAGATTTAAATACTTGAATATAAGACCCAAATATAAAATTTTGTATCAGTCCCGTTTTCTAAATTTTATAAGAATTAGTACGATAGCTAATGCGAACACGGTAACTGTTTGACGGACCTCATTTACGATGACGTCGTCTTGTTGAAACCAAATGTTGTCAATACCATAATCTTAACGATCGCCATTAACTTTAATGGCCACTCCTTGCTCATTTTCAAAGAAAAATGGCCCAATTATGCCTCTGTACCAAAATCCGCACCAAACAGTGACTCATTTTGGGTGTATCGGCTTTTCAATGTATGCGTGCGGGTTTTCTGTGCCCCAAATGCGACAATTTTATTTTTTACATATCCACCAAGATCAAAATGAGCTTCATCATGCAAGATTATTTTTTATGGCAAAATCGGCATCTTCTCTAAGCGTCGTTTCCAGCGTTGTTCAAGCGTATGCACAGCCATATTTGTTAAGCGGAAGGATAAAACTAATTATTATCTATCAAATCAGACATGAGCTTAGTGTTACCAGTCACGAAAGAAAAGTTTTATGGCGTTTTGTTTGTTTAATAAAAGGCAATAAGTAATTTACTAACTGATAAATTGAAAAGGTTTAAAATTTGGACTCCTTTAGTAAATTGCTAAATATTAAGCAAAATTGCTAACTGAGTTGTTTAAAATTTTGCGCCAATGTCTTTTCAGCCTTTTTAACTTAACATAATATATCTCTACAGACCCAATTTCCTAAAATGTTCGCACACTTCTTCAGATTGTTGACACATTATTTTATCGAGAATGCTGACGAAAAATCACGAAGTTTGCATTTTGAGTTAAATCCATTAACTCAGCTTGTCGACAAGCCACCTTAAGTATAAACCCAACCCCACTCTCTTGGAGAACGTAAGCTTCTTATTGACCAGCAGAATTGCTTTTATATCAATAGGTCTACTTGTGGTTTAATGGTTTATCTAACCGAACAGTTAACCGCACATCAAAAATGTGGAATGCTATACCCAACTTGTATCCTTCCCTATATTCCTAAAGCTTTCTTTAAAATTTAGAAATTTAAAATTTTTAATAAATGTTTGAGTGTCTGTTAAGTGTAAAAAAACCCTAACGCAGTGCTTAGTTGTGGACATCTCCATAATGAATTTTTCGGAGAATGAAACATAGACATAAAATTAGGCAAAATCTTGACGTTTAGACGGAACTGTTATCGTAGGATTACCATTTAATTCATATGACACAAATATAAAGGATTTTATCAAACTAAACTTTATTATACAGATAAGTGTTAGCCAATATGTTTTTTGCAGCAATTTGGTTGTAAGTCAATAATAAGGAGCCGAATATCCTCCTCCGAACCGTTAATAGTCTCGACTTATCTGCATAGCCAAGCGACTGCACATAACACCCAATAAAATAATCTCTCGCTGTTGTATCATACTATCTGAGAGGCCACTCCCGCCACATTTGATGCAATTGTCCTTAGTAAATTTATTCAGTTTTCCGTAAATTGACTCGACCTTAGGTACTCAATTAAAAACACTATTTTTATTTTTAAAATAACTTTTACAAATGATTAAAACCCCAAGGCCATAACGTTAGTTTGTATTCAATTAGGCTGAACCACCCGACTTATTAATAACATCAATTAGTTAAATTCCACAAAAGTTCGACCATTCTAATAATAAAATATGACCGAGAAATATACAATACCTTATTTCAACAACTCGCGCTATTTAGTGTGATTAGAGTAAACGCATTTGATTTGATTTTAGTGACGCTTTTTGTCCTTAATCCAAATTCATTTAACTCCCAAAATAATAATATCCATATCCAAAAGTCGAAACGTAGGTAGTAGGAGCCAGGGTGATTAGATTATGTAAGGATAAACACGTTTGAAATTTATTAAGTGCTAATGGCCTCTCACACACACGAACCCACAAAAACACACACACACCCGCTCATATAAGCACGTGAATATATACATACAATCATTTAATCATTAGCTTGTTAACAAATTCGAGGAAATGTCTGGACGTTTATGATGGTTGCCTTGTAAATATTGACATCCGTTTCCGAACCTATATACTAAATGCTTCATTGCTTGAATTATGGTTATTTCTACTAAACTGGATTTATGTTTGTGTCGCTCGGAGAAGATTTGATTTGGTTTTTTTTTTTAATTATTATGAATTATTTAAGGCCACCCACGAAAGTGGCCAAAAACACGAAACAGGACACGCAACTGTGAAAGAAAACACCTGTAGGAGTATGGGGACATTGACACTTCAGCTGTTTGTTTTAGTTTCACTTTCTTTGACGGTTCAGATGAGTTATTTGTGACATTTTTGTCTGAAGTTAGAATCGACGTACCTATGGGCAATTAAAAGCAAATATAATAAATGCTTTCATTTAACCTTAATGTTTTATTAGTGGGTGTTGAGACCTGTCTGACTGCATATATTTTCTGGAGCAACTATAGAAAATTAGGCAAATATTACAGTACAACAAAAAAATCAATTTGAAAACTATCTTTCCTGGTCTAACCGTGTTCTTCTCAAAATATCTTTTTCCAAATCGGTGACACGATATCCATATCCATACATATATCCAAAGACTATGTTTAAAACTATTTCCTGTATTTTAAGATTTAGAAATGTAACTCCATAAAAGTTTGTTTTCAAAAATGTATACTCCATTTGATTTAAAACAAACTCATTTTTTTTTAAATTTGTGTTTAAAAATTATTAGATATTTTTTTTTTAATTTATTTTTTATTTCCATTTTCAAGATATCGAATTTCGAAAAAAAAAATTATAGTTTTTTTTAAATCAAAAATAAAAGCAATGACATTTCTGATCATCAAATATTATTGAGACAGGATAAGAGCTTGTGCGGGAAAAAAATATTGAAATGAGTTGATTAGTTCTTGAGGAAACTTAAAAACATAATAAAGGTTCTACGGGAAGTACCCTCCTGGACCAATACAAACATTTTTTTATATAAAAAGAAGCCAAATTAAAAAAAAAATATGTAAGAAAATTTATATGTCTGACTGCATATATTTTCTGGAGCAACTATAGAAAATTAGGCAAATATTACAGTACAACAAAAAAATCAATTTGAAAACTATCTTTCCTGGTCTAACCGTGCTCTTCTCAAAATATCTTTTTCCAAATCGGTGACACGATATCCATATCCATACATATATCCAAAGACTATGTTTAAAACTATTTCCTGTATTTTAAGATTTAGAAATGTAACTCCATAAAAGTTTGTTTTCAAAAATGTATACTCCATTTGATTTAAAACAAACTCATTTTTTTTTAAATTTGTGTTTAAAAATTATTAGATATTTTTTTTTTAATTTATTTTTTATTTCCATTTTCAAGATATCGAATTTCGAAAAAAAAAATTATAGTTTTTTTTAAATCAAAAATAAAAGCAATGACATTTCTGATCATCAAATATTATTGAGACAGGATAAGAGCTTGTGCGGGAAAAAAATATTGAAATGAGTTGATTAGTTCTTGAGGAAACTTAAAAACATAATAAAGGTTCTACGGGAAGTACCCTCCTGGACCAATACAAACATTTTTTTATATAAAAAGAAGCCAAATTAAAAAAAAAATATGTAAGAAAATTTAAAAAAAAATCTATGCGTTTTGTTTTTGAATTTGAATTTTCGATTTGGACCTAAAAATTGTAAGCGACTAATGCTATTTTAAGTCTTAAAAAAATGAAAAAAGCCTAACGCGAATCAAATCGAAATCTTAATTTCTAAATTTAAAGTCAATCGACCCAATGGATTGGGCTCAAGGAGTCAGTACAGACACACAGACAGAAATATGGAAGGAATCGGGGCCCACTTTTTTTGACTTCGAATTTTTTTACGAATACAAAACTTTCCATACAGTTCCTATACGTCTCCTCCGCATGTAAAAACTAGTAAACCGGTTTACTTGGAGTTTTAGAAGTTTTTTCATGTCTGAAGGTTGTCCTTGATAATAGGATTTTAATTCCATACATACTTTTCTTAAACTAAGGAGGATTTACTGATTTTTGGACCGAAATCTTGACTTTGGCTTTTGATCGGCGACCATTTTAACAACATTAAATGTCAGAAATTTGAATAAAAAAAAGCCATGCTGATCAGTAATTTCCATATCAGCAAGGGAGAATGGCTTTGAAATCAAATCTAGGAAAACTATGATCAATGATGGTCATGGTCATTCGCAAGATTCTATGGTCTACATTTGATGATTTCTTATTTCAAAAATTCCAATATGCAAAATAATTTAAAACACAAAGTTAAAGGGTTTTTCAATAAGGGCGGGTAGATGCTGAAATGGAGTAAAACAAGCTGAATGTGAGGTATTAAAGGGCCAGTTTTAGCTATCATTGAAAAAATTTTGAATGGATATTTGACGGCGTTTCCCTTTGATTAGAAATGAAAATTGTATACCGATCGATCGGAAATCACACAAAGAATTTTTTTTGAGAAAAAAAAAATTTAATTGCACATTTATTTTTCTGCAAAAAATGAGTTTGTCTTTTTTCCGGATGGAAATTCATTTTCCTGAACAGCTGATACTTTTATGTTCAAAAGTGAAACGAATTGTTCCACGTGTTTTTGTTACAATTTCACACTATTCCAATGACAGATTTCTGTCAGTAAAAATGTTTGGTAAATCTCAATCACGAATTTTTTTTCAATGACAGACATTTTTAATGATTGCTAAAAACGACCTTTCAAAAAAATTCAATGTTTGTTTTCAATGATGAAAACCGATGAAAGCTTTAACTGGCGCCTAACAATTTTTTTTTTATTTTAAAGAAGCATGTACATATGTCATTAAGTATGAAATATGATATCATTTAAATGCCCGCCTCACCTGTAGGGCATCGGTCGATTGTGGCTTATTTGCATAGACCTGCGACTTCAAGAAAACCCACAGGAAAAAGTCTAACGAAGTCAAATCACATGATCTTGGTGGCCTATTCACATCACTCTTGGGGGAGATGTGACGTGACGTTTGCTGTATGGCACGTAGCGCTGTCCTGCTTGATCCACATGTCGTCTAGGTCCATATGGTTCAATTTGGGCCATACGAATTTAGCTATCATATAGCGCTCGCTGTTGACGGTGACCGCCTTACTAACGGTTTCAAAAAAGTACGAACCAATAACGCCGCCGCACCGGCTCAAAATCCACACCAAACGGTAACTTTTTGAGAATGCATTATCACCTGGTGAACCTCGCGTGGGTTGGTGTCGTCCCATATGCGGCAATTTTGCTTGTTAATACAGACATTCATCCAAAAATGCGCCTACAAAATTGGGGTCCTCTTCCAAACGATTCGAAGCCCAGTCAGTGAACAAACGGTGTTGCCTATGGTCATGAATTTTGAGCTCCTGGGTCAGTTGGATTTTGTACGGGTGTAAACCCAATTCCCGATGCGAAATTCGCCAAGTTGAAGTCTGAGAAAGGCCGAGTTTCTGTGCAAGGCGATTAATAGACTGCATCGGGTTCTGCTGTACACTTTCATGGAGTTTCTTGAACGTACGAGGGTTGGCTGATTGTTTACTGAACCCGTCGTTTCAAATTTGGCTACAAATCGTTGGAGAGCCGACATTGAAGGGCCACCACGTCTATCTTAAAATGGGCGCAATGCGCAATACTTATATGCGTTAAGGAACACTCATTTCGATAATAAAGTTTTTTATTTGAAGGTGCTGTTCAATCTTGTAACTGACCATGATGTTTTGAGAACTGAATAATAAACAAAAGATTTGACAAATGTCACCAAAACAAAATGGTCTAGCCGCGACAATTGAAAGACCCTTTATTTCAATGTTGGCTTGATTAATGTTGGATAAAAAACCAATTGACATTTAAAAGCCCAACTGTTAAAGCTTTATTGAGTCGTTATCTAAGAAAAACTTCTAGCTAAACCACAACCACGCGCAAGGAGGTCGGGTTTCTTCCCGACTTTACAATATTTAACGACATATGTGTCCTATGTGCACCCTAAGAATTTGCAAAACGTAATGGGCGATGAAATTTTTTTTTGATTTTTTTCCTAAATTAAACAACAGAGAAAAAGGCACTGGTGATATAAACAGATTCTAAAATAAAATTAATAAAATTGCAATGACAATACATTTTTCAGCTGTCAAAGCGCCGGCTCGAGCTTACAACATATACGATCGATTTAACGCCTCATAAGTCTATTGTTTCTATTTAATATGTCTAAGTAGGCAAGTCTGAACCCGTGATTGTGGTTTAGCTATGAAGCTTTGGGACATATCTCTTAGAAGATACTATTCTTTTAAAAAAAAAACGATGATCAAAGGAAATTTTTGATTGTACATAAATGAAATCAAAAAGAAGCCTATCAGTGTATTAATTTTGGTCCTTTTATAATCTTATTTTTTGATTTTTTTGTAGTAAAGGCCAGGAAGATATTACCATCTCTTCTTAATTCCAAGAGATGTTTCTGTGACTTTTTTGAATTTATTGGTAGCCAGCTAAAACCTTCTATATTTTTCGGAAAAAAATGATTCTGCCAATGATATGTAAATTTAATACTTGTTTACGTATTTCTATGTATGTATTAAAAAATAGAACTGAAAAAAATAATTGTTTGTGTCTCAATACAACGATAGGAAACAGCTTTACTACTATTGATTGCATACTATTTAAGGTTCTTTAAATTATAATTTGCTAACCGCAAAGAAAATTGTCAGGTGCAAGTTTTGAAGGTCACCAATAGGAAGTTATCAATGTAAGTTGCAGAAAATTGTTAGTTTATGTTTATAGTCGTCACTCTGACTTTTTAATCAAAATCCACAACAAATAAACAAACTGGGAAAAATTCCTTTGAGGAGGCATTAAACGTAATACAAAATTAATGATAACATTCAATTGTATTTCAAGTATTAGCTTCAATACAACCTTTAAGATTATTTAGAAATATGGCATACATACATACATAATAATTGAGGTAAGTAGCGTATATAATTTATAGATACAATATCATAAAGTCGTATATAATTATAAGAGGTTTTATTTCGATGTTAAGAAACGAATATTTTTTTTAAGAGTTATATCCCTGCCTGTGCCATCTTAAGTTTTTATTTTACGGTAACTGCCTCCAAGAGTCATGAAAAGTGCTTTCTCAAATTGGCCGTTTGGATACGACACATAAATTGTAAGCCTCTGGGAATGGTCGAGTGTTGTAAGTCCTAGTTCTCTACGAGCTGTTGCTCCACCTAATTATTTATTTTTGTATCTCTACTGGTTCTTGAAATAAGGACTACGACGGTATCCTGAATTTCCAAACGTACGTTCACATGTATACACAGACTTCTCTCCAAAATAATTTTATTGAAATTCTAGGGAAATTAAGACATTGAGAAATGTTGAGAAATTTACAGAATTTCAGTTTCCGCAACTTTAAAAGCTTTAAACTCAAATTTTCCGTCGTAATACTTGCCGCTAGTAGAGAGACAAGGCACATTACATAAATAATTGTGTAAAATCAGTGAGATAACGGGTTGGTTGAAAATATCGCTACAGTTGAGCCGTTTACTTAAGAAATGCCTAAAATCAATCAATTTTACGGCCGGCGGCGTTCTAAAGAATAGGTAAAATAACTATAACCATCTTAAGATTAAAAATTAAAGTTGATAAACCATTTAAACCGAAAACGTGCGTTTTCCGATTGGGCTCTGAAGAAGATGCTCCAAAATGATGAATTTCATAGCAAACTCATCTTCAGCACTGCCTCTTGCGAGGAAATGACAACAATCCAATAGTAATTATTGTCATGAAATGTGCTTTCTCAAATTAGCCGTTGGGATTCGATTTAAAACTGTATGTCCCCTTCATTCCAGAAAACATTACTCGCGCACACAAATGGTTGAGAGTTGTAAGACTTTAGTTTTGGTAATCTTTTAACTTATAATCTTTTCTTTAAACAAAACACGCTATTTTTTACGACCTTATTGGTTTTAATTCAACTTTATTGTGCTTTAAAAAATGAACGACGAAATTTTTAACGAAAAGAATATATGATGAAGGAAAGAATTACAATGGGTTACAAACAAGTTAATTCGTTAGGATAGGTATATTTAAGTAAATAACACAATTACAATTTAGACTAGATGTCTGGTAAACAGTAGGTAATTTAAAAATTTGTAAGAATAATTCAACTGACAACTTTTTTAACCCAACACGTAAGCTTACAAACTTTTAAACAAGACAAATTGACAGACGGGATGGGAAGTTATCAGTGTGGTCGCATCCCAGCCTCTTTTTATATTATTCGTTTCGTGCCAGTTTGTGAAACATATTTTTAAGGACTGCATTCAGTTCACGGAATAGTGTTAAGTTCTCTTAAAATAAAGTCTATAATAAGCTGCATAATTTGTAGTCACTAAGGTATGAATCTCAAAATATGCTCAAACTATTTTATTGTATACACCATTTTAAAATGAAATCGTCTAGAAAATTTCTCTCTTAAATAAGTGAAACTTGTTCTATTTTTCTAGATACTAATAATAAATTTAAACTTTGTCCTATACAACAACTTAAGGTTATTTCAACAAAATATAACTTTACACAAATTTATTAACCTCAACCTTGAGCTTCCTATATTTTCGCTTCTGAATGCATTTTTATTTTTAGTAGTAAATATGTGAAGGAAAGAAGGACATCGGAGATGGTTAATTTTTATTTTTTAATTCACCTTTTAAACAACAGTGAATTCATAAAATAGATGACATTATGTGTGTGTCTTTTATAAATATCAGCAGGGCTTCTTTTTTCTTTCGATTGAATTTTAAATATCATGGCATATTCTTATAAAAGAGTACGGGCGGTAGTTATAAAAATACTTGTTTATATCCTTGAAGAACAATATTATGAGTTTGTAACAATAAATAAATTATCTGCAAATTTTAAAGCGCTTATGAAGCCAAACCTCTGAAGAGCTCTTTTCAACATTTAAATGTCTGATATAAATATTTTCTAATTGCTTTTCGTTTGTAAACTTTAAATTAAGAAATAGTAAAAAGTGTTAAAATGTGTCTAACATAAAAATGCAAGCAATGTTTGCTCTAAAAACAAAGAGTATTAAACTATATATTGTGATTTATATCTTATTATTGTTATTATTTCGAAGAAGACATGCCTGGTATCCTATTTTCTTACCCTCCCTTAATATTGTTTAGAAGAAAAGTTTACAGACGAACGCGCGAAAGTACTTTATGTTTTATCGATATACATTTCTCATATTTATATTTTTACTGGGGGAAATATTCGATGTTAGACCGTCAAACGTTCTCATACCCTCTAAGATAAGATACTTAAACCATCAAAGGATTGAAAGGTATTAAGGGTAATGGGGTGAGGATATCCCTATATTTAACTCACAGACATAATTTGTGTTTTTAAGTGAAATGACCCATAATAATAAAACGACAATGTTTTCGATTCACATCAACTATAACTCCAAGTCTTCGAATAGTTTTATAACAATCTCTTTTCGCAATAAACAGTAAATATGACATTATTATAAGTCCACCCCTCAATTTGTGAAAAAAAAATAAATACAAATAATAGCCTACCGTCATATCATCTTCGTCCTCCCCATTGCTGCTATAGTCCTCGCCGATAAGGTATGATGAGGCCATTTTGCTGTCAAACAGTTTCACTGACACTATTTTGCCTCTATTTTTCTTCTGCTTTTGATATTTTCAAACTGTTGTACATATATCCAGGCCACTTCACACAAAAACCGAGGCGGGCTTTTCAGGGAACTTTTATTTTGTGGTCGGGGAAGTTAAAAAAGAACAACTTCAATAATTTATTTTTGATTTTCTTTTTTTATTTTTCATTTTTGTTTTCAGTAATCATCAATAAAGGACTTTTATTTCAATATTATTTTGAGCTTGGCATAGGTATAGACTTGAAATTTTTTCGGGAAATTTAATATACCTAAAGGTACTTTCACTTTTCTTTGATTTTATTTATTTATTTTTGTTTTTCTTTCAAGCACTGAAAAGGATATTACTTCGTGATTGAAATAGGTATATCACCTTCCGTGAATGCTAGCGGGCTACACTTACATCGGAAGACAACTGATTTGAAGAGAAAGCTTAACCTTTCGCTAGAGACTCCTCCGATATGCGGTGGCATCTGATGGCTATAGTATAATATAGAACGCGGAACGAAAACGACAAAAATGACGATGACGGCGGACGTTTGGGGTGGGTGGTGGCATTGCATGTTGGATTTCAATTTCATTTCCAAGGGTAAGTTGCGTGTGAGTGCCATGCTATGCCAATACTTAGGTTTTGGACAGAATTTTGAGCGCGGGGGATGAAAAGCATAACTGGAATTGTGTTATCCTAGGATATTTGTGGCGTGCTTCTCATTTTATATGGAACACACAGCTGTTATAAGCTCTGTAAGAGAGAAAACTTTAAAAGGACAATTTGAAAGCTTTTTCCAGTCAAATAGATACAGTGTTGCCAATTTGGATATATATAGGTACTATATTCTTAATCAGTTAAAATAAGATTTAATGTCTATGCCACCACTCTTAGGTCGATATACATAGGTATAAGAGTACAAATGCTAGGAAAATAGTTTTCAAGATAAGACACAGACGATTGATTGATAAATAAGCCGGAGCGTCACCACTTCTCAAAAAAATAGGAAGTAGATTTCAGGAAAAAAGTGTAGTAGATTAAGAAAAATGGAAGTAGATTTTAAAAATTAACTTTTTCATATTATTCCACATAGTTTTAAATTAAATTATGTCAATAAAACAATTTAAAAAAAAAAACTAGAACTATTTAAGCCTTCCTATCATATAATTCAATATGTTAATGTAACATTTCGTAAATTAATTATTTTTTGTCGGCAACGAAAACGCAAAGATTGGGCTCGTGTTGGTTAAATGAAATGATGTTTTGATTGCAAAGGACGAGTTCTACAGGAAATAGTTATTGAACTCGTACAACTCAACAAACCTTATTTAACTTTGTTTTTGGACAACTTGAAAATATCTTTTCTTAGTGAAAACTTAACACAACTAACATTAACAAACAGAAAAGAAATAAAATGCACGACTGGTTCGCATGAACTCGCTCTTGTAAATGCAAAAAAGTTTGTTTTCAAAAATGTAAATGCCATTCGATTTCGCAAGAAAACCTTAAGTTTTTTAAATTTGTATTTGATAATCGTTTATGATTTTTATTATTAGGTTATTATTATTAAGTTATTATTAGACATTTTGCATTTCAATTTTGTAAAAAATTATGACCCATTTTCAAGATATCAAATTTATCGTATAAATTTGTATTGGGACAACTGTTATTTTAGTTTGAAAAAACAGGGAAGACATACCTACAGACAAACCACCAAATCGGAGGACCCACTTTTTTTGGACTTATCTACCATCGTAATGTCATGTTTGATTAAAATCGCGAATTTGAATTTGTTTACGAATGAAAAACTTGCGTACAGGTCCTATATGTCGAAAGTAAAAAAGAGTAAAGGGTTAAACTAGAATACGGTAGATAAAAAAGAAAAAAGAAGTAGATTCAGTCTATTTTTACTAAAATTGAAGCAGGTAGAAACACAGATCTAAAAATGAAGTAGATTTCAATATTTTGATGATGGTGTGAAGTTGATCCACTTTATTTGAAGTAAAGTGGTAACGCTGCCCGGCTGACCACGAAAGGGCCAACTCCTGTACAAAAATCATGTCGTGAAGCGTATACAATTTGCGCAAGCCCACGTTGAATGGCACATCCTCTAGATTGATGAAAGCAAATTGTGTTATTTGCTGGAAGACGATCAAGGTCATAAGTTAGAAGGTTTCAAATACATATTAGAAATGATCAAAAATGAAGGATCAATCATTATGATCGGGTGCTGTGAAAAGGACCCCGTAAATCCACACTAAAAATGAAATTTCAAATTCATTTTCTAGATATAGGTTAGCACTCAATAAACATTATACTTGACTAACTTCATAAGTCCAAGAGTTTAAAATAAATACAAAAATACTAAAATCCGTAACTACGTCCGTACGACCGTACGTTCGCGACTTTTTTTTCGTCGTCCATAGCTCAAGAACCAGAAGAGATATCGACTTCAAATAAATTTTGTTATACAGATAATAAGGCAGAAAAATGCATAAAGGGCTCTCAAGAAAATTGCGTGGGTGGTTTTTTCACCATAGCAGTTTGGAAAAAAGGTGAAAATTTTGGTTAACCCTAAATATCTTACGAACCAAAAACGCTAGAGACTTGAATTAAATTGTATATAATATATTGTAACGTGATACCAAACAGGTATATTTTTTGAAAAAAATCAATATAACGGTTTTTTTATAAATCAATAAAACTGAAAAAAAAAAAAAATTGTCACCCCCAAAATTTTACGACTGAAATATGATTTCATCTTTAAAACAATTGTGGGCAACGAAGAATAATGTTTTTGACATTTGATAAAATTTTGAGAAAAATTGAATTGACGGTTTTTATTATAAAAAATAAAACCTAAAAAAATGTATAAAAGTTGGTAAAAATTGGTTTTCGACTCAAATATCTTTTCAAAACTTTGAGATTTTGGCTTTAATTTACTTTTATCTTTCAAAAAATCTTGTTGTCAACATTCAGTTTAAGTTTGAAAAAAATCGACTTGACAGTTTTTGTACAAAAATTTAAAAAACGAAAAAAATATTAACAAAAGTTCGTAAAAAAAGATTTTCGACTTGAATATCTGTTAAAAAATTTGAGATAATAGGTTCTTACTAATTTTTTCTTATTAAAAATATTGTTTTCAACATAAGAACAAATTTTGAGAAAAATCGAATTGACAGTTTTTTTACAAAAAATAAAATCCTAAAAAAATGTATAAAAGTTGGTAATAATTGATTTTCGACTCAAATATCTCTTCAAAAATTTGAAAAATTGGCTTCAAATTAATTTTATCTTATAAGAAATATTGTTTTCAACATTTGGTAAAATTTTTAAAAAATTCGAATTGACATTTTTTTTTACAAAAAAATAAAACTCTAAAAAAACAATACTAAAACTTGGTAAAAATTTACTTTCGGCTCAAACAGCTTTTCAAAAATTAAAAATATTGCTGCAAACTTATTTTATTTCACAGAAAATATTGTTATCAATATTCAGGAATTAAAAAATAAAATCTACAAAAAATAGTGCGCAAATTTGGTAAAAAAACGTATAGACAAACTTTTAAGCAAGACAAATCGACAGACGGGATGGGAAGTTATCAGTGTGGGTCGCGTCCCACCCTTTTTTTTCTTGTGGTTTCGCTATGAAACAATACAATTAATACTTCATTGATAAGTTCCCAGAGGTTTGATGTCGAAAATCAGATCAAATCAATGTTTTACAATTTAGTGTCTTAAAGCGTTTTTATTTTAAGTCCTCAATGATCACATTAAATATAAAAAGAAGAAAGACAACTGGAAGGCTCCGGATAGACAACTGGCCTTTCCTCAAGTAAGATTATTTATTAAATTAAAAAATAAGTGTCATAAACACAGTTTGAGCTTTGACAAATATTTTATTATAAGATTAACTTACACTTACATATATCCAAAGTGTACCAACTATACATTTTGGAACACTTGGGATATGTCCTCTGTGTCGTAAGAATAAAATGGACGTCATCCTTAACAATCTCCTATTGTAAGACATGTTTAGAATTCCTCAAGTAATGTCTATCCCAATTTTGATACAAAAATATAAATAAATTAAATTTGTTGTTAATGTGAAAAATAATATGCAAAACAAATTGATAATACAATTGAAATAATCACCTTCAACAATTTAATTTTATGATTATTTTATTATTAACATAACAAACATAATAAGTGAATAGTTGTCAGCTTTTTTTTTATATTAAAGCCAAAATACGATACATCATTAATTACCTGCTGTAAGATAAGATAAATTAACTAGAGAACGAATCAGAACGAATAGTTATTGGATTGGAATTTCGGAAAGAATATTATAGGGAGGTACAAATTATTTTTGTATATGTTTCAGTGTATTTCAATGTAGGATTCTATTTCGACAAATTTTACTTTTGTTTGCAATTTTGTTTGTTGTGCTTTTGTGCTTTTGTTATTATGTTTTTTTTAATTCCAATGCAGGAACTCTGATGCCCGTTCAATAATTTGGGAGGAACCAAAACAACGTTCATTAAAGATTTTTGCCCAGTTTTTTTACAAAAGAAAGCTATTCTACACCGTTGAACAGTATAAAAAAGTATTGAAAAAGGCATGCATTTGAATAGGTAAATGGTTTGGCTGTAGTCAATTGCTTGAGATCATTTGAGATTTGACATCATTCATATTAAGTAAAAGTTTTTGCATTTCTTTAAAAATGTATGCACGTGATTTTAAGAACGCAAAGACTCTTAATATATAAAAATGAATGCGTGCAATTTTAAATAATTGTATTCACAAACGACAGCATTCTTTCTCTGTTCGTGTAATGTTTGGATATAATCATTTTAATTACTAATTAATTTTAATTAATAATTTTGGACAAATTACTTCTCTTGTAATTCATTATCATTTTTAAGCCTCGTTTGAGTTTTTTTTTCTGTAAGGTATAGGAAACCATTGATTGTGCTCAAATATGCTAGGGGATGACGTTTGATTCCAAATATCTGAAGCAGTGCACGATATTTATTGAATCTACTCCTAGCAAGGAGCCGTTTAGCGACTTGGTTTAACAAGAGGCTTTGTACCTTAAGTAATAAAAAAAAGGCTACGCACTTGTGAAAATAATATCGATTCAAAAAATAATTACCTTTGGGTAGCGCGAGAATTCGATGTTCTTAACAAATGTCTATATACAAATTACATTGTTTCGATTGAATCAAGCATACAAACTAATTTAAAATGTTTTTGGATATTTATTAATAGTAAAAAAATGTCAAATGGTATTCCTAACAGTATGAACTACCTTACATTTTTGGATCTTTTAAATATTTGTAATTCGTTTTCCCATTACTTCGAATCAAATTATTCGAAATCTAGTTCAGATCCATTAAGAATAGCCGAATTATCTAATCATAGTTATAAGGTTGACATAGGACAATTTATTAGATATTAATCTTTCGGAAATCGAAGAAGTTCTTTTGAATTTAAATAACGATTGCAATCAAGGCCCTGATGAAATTCCACCAATTATTTTGAATTGCTATATCTGAGTCCCTTTATTTCATATTTAATGGCGCTCTTGGGAAAGTTTAATTTCTTTCAGTGTGGAAAGAAATATTTCTTTCTCCAATTCATAAAAATGGTCCTAAGCAGGAAGCAAATAACTACAGTCCTTTTTGTAAATTATGAAGTATACCGAAACTCTTGGAAAAAATTATATGTGAAAAGTTGACATTTCTCCTTAAGGAGCATTTATTGCAGGAAGATCCACTACCACTAATCTTTCTATCTTTTACAATTTCTTTTTAAATAAACAAGAAGAAGGCTACCAAACAGATGTTATCTATACTGATTTTGCGAAGGCTTTTGATAGAGTTAGTCATACTATTTTGATTGAAAAACTGAAACAATTTGGTTTTCACTCAAGGGTGTTGAAATGGTTGGAGTTATATTTAAGGGGTCGTGTACAATTCGTTTGTATTGATCAAGTTCTCTCTAGTCCAATTATTGTTACCTCGAGTGTCCCGCAAGGAAGCCATCTTGGTCCCCTTCTTTTTTTTAATATTCATCAACGACCTGGCTGATATCTTCTTAAATTCTAATACACTTTTATTTGCAGATGATTTAAAGTTTTTCAGATGCATGCATTCTTAAAATGAATGTATTATTTTGCAAAATGATCTCCAAAAGTTAACAGAATGGTGTACAACTAACCAATTATTCTTGAACTTTAATAAATGTCAATTTTTTCCTTTTGTCGCAATTTTTTGAAAATTTATTTTGATAATAAAGTTAATAACTTTGTTCTTGAAAGAGTTTTGGAGAAAAAGGACCTTGGTGTATTTGTTTCAAAACTTAACTTTAGCAAGCATATAGAATATATTGTAGTTAAATCCAATTCAATGCTAGGTTTTATTAAACGTAATTCAAAAGATCCGTTTGTCCTTAAATCTTTATTTAAATCCTATGTTTGATCAAACTTAGAAATAGAATACTGTTGTGTGACTTGGAATCCTTACTACAATATTTATTCAAATAGAATTGAAATGATCCAAAAAAATGTACAAGGTATATGATTCAGAAATTAGGTTGGAACATCGAAATCCCATCGTACTCGACTAGATGTAAAGTTCTTTGAACTCAGTCACTTCAAAATCGAAGAAAAATGTTTTCAGTATTGTTTATAAGTGACATTTTGTCGCATAATATCAAATGCCCTTTCCTTTTATCGTTGATAGATTTGTATGGTCACTCGCGTCAAATAACAGAAAGTTGCTTATTCTAGAAAATGAACATAGGGTAAATTATGCTTGTAATGAACCTTTAACTTGCTGTGTTAGAGAAACTAATCTCATTTCAAATCATATCGATTTTAATTTTCATATAGTCAAACCATGTTTATATAATTGTTATTTTAAACCCTTAATGTTATGTATTATAATTATAAATAAAAAAGCTATTAGCCGTTTAGCGACTTTCCGTTGGAAACGTTGGGTAACCACATACAATTTCACGTTAGGTGATCATGAATTTACCTCCAAGATCGTGCGTTTCAACACCGTTTGAACATTTTCTTTGGGGATATGTGCAGTCTCAAGTCTATGTCGATAAAGTCAAAACCGAAAGCCGATAAAGGGCCATAAATGGTAAGGTCTTAAGTCAAAAATGCCTGTTATTGGATTTGATGTAATGGCCTTTTTTATCCTCTCTTTCGTTTGATACTAACAACTTAAGTGTTAGACAAAACGGCATTCATTTTTGTTTTTATATTAACGATTTTAGTTCATCAAATCTGTGGGACTATTTTCTGACTTAATCCTTTTTGCTTAATGATACAGAATAAGACCTCCAGATTAGACTATTTCAAGTCTATGACGGTCAAATATATTGCATGCTAATTTAAAAAGTTCATCTTTATTTAATTTCATTTTAAGTTCTATACACTTAAAAGCACGAGACGTTGTGAGACACCCAATGTAGTGGGATAATTTTACTCGTTATGGCAGAAGACCTGGTGGTCACATAAAAACTTGGTGCAGAACGATCGAGAAGGACTCTCAGAAAAGTCGCTGTAAGTTTAAACGTACAAAATCTCCAAAAACCAAAATCAACATTCGACAAATTTTCCAGAAAAGATGCATGCAAAAATTCTCTAAGAAATCATATCCAAAATCCTCAAAAAATATTTAAATATCCAATTTCCAGTTACGTTTACTAACACTATTTGTCTTGTGGCATTGCATGAAACTTTTCAATCGTGGTAACATGGCAACGATTTTAAGTTGCAATCAAATTATACTTTTCTGACCATGACAACTAGATTTTTTAGAAAAATTCATATTTCTTGTTTACGTAACATTTGGTACAGCCTTAACTACATAAAATAATATTTTTAAAGATTTTAGGTTTTCTGAACTTAGATTGTCGAAATAATCTTCACCGTCAAATTGTTTTTATTTGTTCAGCTTCTCCGTCATCTCTCATTTTAAACAGAACATTGGCTCAGAAACACATTTAACAAAGTTCACTAAATTTGCGAAGAAAAACTATGTACATATGTACATACATACGTAGGTATCAGGCATTTGTAAGAAAATGGACACACAGAAATATTCAATTGACATATTCTTATAAAATTATCATGGTTAATTTATATTTTTCTTGATATAAATTGCCGTTGAATCGTTTAATGAATTTGTAAAAAAAAGTTTTGGATTCTTATGAAAAGTTCCCAGCGGTATACGAAAATAAATAAAAATATTAACAAATTTCAATACGATTGACGGTAGCAATCGATGTCAATAACTTTGAAGCCAACACAAATATTGATATGCTATAAAATATCAGATAACATTGTTCCTATACGGACCTACACACATATTCCTTTTTCTTTTAACTACATACATATGCATGTTTGTGTTCATATTTAATAAACCTTATAAAATCTGTTCTCAAGAAAATTACATCAAAGGAATTTATTCAATCAGCGCGTGGTGTAAGACCAAAAATAGGCTGTTCAAGGACATCACCAAATTATCTTCCCATTCCTATTTCATTGATGCGATGTTATTTCGGTTATTCAAATATAAACCTATGCTAATTTACCTGGTTTAATACTTCTTATTATTTATGCCGGAAAAGGAAGAAAATACCTAAACGAATTAAATTGTTTTCCATTTCCTTTTTTGGTTTAGTAAATTTTTATTATTTTCTTATGTAAAACTTCGTGGCCTACTATAAACCATCATACCTCTGCTCTAACCACAGTATCTACATCATGAACTGTAATAATAAACTGAAGTCTTTTAAGTGGCTCCGTGACTGAATCCGGATGGATATGTCTTCATCTTGTATATATCTAAGTATATTTAAAGGTATAGGAAGTCGAAGTATAAAAGAAGTATTATTGTAACAAAGGCACGTTCATCAAGTTTGCATGCAATTTTTTGTTTGATTACTCTGAATTTATTATACCTACTAAGTTATTTTTACAGAAAACGAACATACAAAAATGTCCTTGAATAAATCAATTTCTCTAGGGATTCGCTATAGTTAGAATTTTATTAAAAATTCAAACAAAAAGAAAATGAAACAAATTGATTTATATAAATTAATTTTCTTTTTTTTATTTGTCAATATAAATTTATTTTTAATTTTTAAGATTAATATTTTTTGGACATGTCAACAAATGGAAAACCTGTTCTTTTTTAATAAATTATGCTAAAATTTGTTTTACACAAAAACATGTTTTAAGACATATTGTTATAAACAATGTAGCCTAGACAGGTTTTGCACACTTTCTACATAGCAATAACTTTAACCATTCCAGAATACTAGTAGTGATATTCATTGTTCTGTTAAAATCCCAACATTTGTTTTTTTTTTCAAAAAGATTGAAAATTGTAACATTTTTTAAACTATTATCGGAAAAATTCTGATGTAGAAAATAAATATTTGCTTATTTTTGTTGTTCTGAAAAAGTACACAGAATAACTACTTGACAGATAAAATTAGAGACAGCAGAGTCAGGAGGAGTTTTTTCAAAATAATCTAAAGCTCTTAGAACAGACAACATGTGGTTGAAAAAATACTATAGAATTAGTACAAGGAAATAATCTACCCCACGAAAAAAGAATCTCAATAAAAGCACAAATATAAGCACTTTATAGCAAATTAACGAGATCAAATCTATTGTTGATGGCTGCCTCACAGAACATTTGAAAAAAATTTCAACTAAAGATGATATAGGTATGTGCTATCTCCGTCGAAATACAGCTCTTGCGGTCTCAAAATGAATACCTTGCGGGACGTTTAGCTGCTGTTGAAAGCTATTGTGAAACGCTTGAAAAACAATTGGAATTTTTACACGAAAAATCGTATGAAGAAATGGGTGTATTGCATTTGCCCCCAGATGAGAAAACTGACAAGGATAGTTAAGCAAAACAAACTTGTTTTAGCCTTCTCGATCTAGATGTAAATACACAATTGAAGTATGAGAAATCACAAGAATTCATCAACCGGAAATCCCAAGAATTCATCAAACTGCACAACAAATCTTAAATGCTGCACCTAAGTTAAAAGGTACCGGAGTTGTGGGTCACCGAGTACAATCTTTTATTTACCGGAAGAAAAGGAAAACACTTTTTGAACTGAAATCGAAGCTTCTTGAGAGGAATCCGAATATCCGTGCTTTTTTATGTAAACGTCAAAAACAATTCCAATACGCTTAGGGAGCCATCTATAAGTCACAAAAGCATAGATCAACATGGTTCGGGTCTAGGATTATGTAGCTCAACGTCATAACTCAACCTAGCATTCAGATACCGACTGCCACAATAATTCGATTTCTTCAAATTTGTTTAATTTAAATAGTGGTTGCTATAATGTTACAGTTCTTAAAAACAAATTATTGATGCCAGAATTGTTTAAGTTAATTTTAAATTACTATTTATTTATTTTGTTAGAAACGTTTGTAGAAAAGGTTAAAGAGATTCAATATCTTAAATATTTTGAGGGTTTTAATCTTGAATGGATTCCAGCAATAAGAAATAATAATCAGGGTCGTGCTAGTGGGAGAGTTTTATGTGAAATTAAAAATATATCGACAAAAAATCAAGTCAAGTATAAAGTTAGTGAAAACAAAGTTATAATAGATTGTTTCATCAACACGAAACATTTACTAATAATCCCAATTTACTTAAATTTTGGTTAATGGAACCTCGAGTTTGAAGCCTTACAAATTTTTTTATCAACACAGAATAATGAAAACATTTTAATAATCGGGGATCTAAACGGTCGGATAGAGGAATTCTAAAGCACACCTATTATGAATGTTGAGTATCTCTAGGAAACTTTACTTTTATTAGCAGTCAAGTTTGCTCTGTTATCAATTATTGCCTAGCCAAAGGTGACTGGCTTGATATTGTAAAAGATTTTAACATTATTCCTGCTAACTATTCATAACATCTTCCCATTTGTGTCTCTTGTGAACTTAAATCCCAACTAATTAATTTTCAAGAACAAAACGATACCAGTTATTTAAAATTGCAATGCATTGATAAGAAATATGATATTTATAGGCAAAATTTGAATCAACATTCAATCGATCTTTCGCTATCGTTTGAGAACACAATCGATGAATCATCTTAGTCTATTATTACAACCATAAGAGAGTCAAGTGTCGCCTACTCAGTAAAGAGAGGCATTTATTACAAGTGCAGTTGGTATGGATGATGCCTGTAGAAAAAGCAGAGAAATATCTTTTAAATTGTTGAAACTCTTTAGGAAAACTAACAACTCATCCTTGAAATTTCTTTATCTGCAGGCGAATAATACTTGCCTCTATAAAAAACAAATATATGTACCAAAAATACTTATAATATGATTCAATGCAGGAATGCTAAAGAATTCTGGAAAAATGTACGAATTTAATGTAACCGAAACAGATGGAATGTTTTTACAATCAGTATCGAAATGATAGGTTCATATTTCGAAAAACTTAGAAAAAATTCATTACGAAAACTGTTTACTCAGATGCAATATCTTAGATATTAGACCTTAGATATAGACCTTAGACCTTAGACCTTGGGTTGAAACAAACAACAAAATAAGTTGTTTTCAGGCTGGGTTTCGAGCTAACCTCTCTACAGTTGATCAGTTTTTGGATAAGAAAACTAATCTCTATGTTTTTTTTGGAGATTATAAAGCTGCCTATAAACAGAAAACTATTACTTTTCAAACTTGCAGGTGTTGGATTATCAACAAATTATTAAAAATATATATCAGAAACTTCTTTCAAATACAACAAGTATTGAAAAATCTAATAACTGTGTTACTTTCAAAAAAATCTAGTCACTCGAAAATTATAAAAATGATTGTTTTGTACTCACACTAAATAAAATTGATTACCAAACCAGAAGAAGTGAAAGTTTGTTCTTTGGGCTCCACGAAAAGAATGTACAAACATAGTAAAGTAAGAACACCTATGAAAAATATTTGGTAATATAAGAAAGCCAACAGTGACAGTCTCAACGACTTATTCTGTTCTACTCTTGCAGATCTTTTTCCGATTGGATGAAAAACGGCATTTGTGAAGCCTGTATCTAAAAAAGGCTTAAAGCTTTTATGGTTTTTCAACGAACAGTGAAACAAATCTTGACATCGTTTTGAATAAAATAAAATAATTGCACATTGGCATCAAGCTTTTTCATTGAAAATGCGGGTTAGAAATTATCTTCGAGCTGTTCAATTCAATTTGTATTAGACGTGTTCAATTTTGATATCCAAAAAACAAATGTTGGTGTTCCCCAGGGTTCCATTTTGTCTCTGACACTCTTTTTTATTTTTATAAATGATGTTTTTCTGAAAATTCTAACCTCTTATATTTTTTCCCTGAGGACACTACCGTCAGCTTCATATTTGTTTTTAGATTCTCATCTCAAAAGTGTAACCTTCTTCCAAAACCACTATCTGTTGGTGGTACTCGCATCGAGGTGGCTGAAAAGCTTTTAGTTCTAGGTACATATGTGTATCACATTTTTGACATTGCCAAAAATGCTGCTTAGTGTTAAGGTTTTTTCCCATCATGCAAGAAATTGGTTATCTCTTCTGATCAAGTTATAATTTACAAAGCTTTCATTCGTTCGGTGCCCAAAAACGTACTTAAGACTATTAAACAGAATTGAAAAGTCCATTAGGTATTCTATATAACGAACAAAATAAAGAATTTCAGATACTAAAAAAAGAATTACTGTTAATGTTTTAATATCTACTAACATATGTACCTTACCTTTTATTTACATCGAAGAACTAGACACTCCGTTCTCAATGCCAGAACTACTTTTTGCTGAGAAAAAATGAAAAACAATAAGGCTTCGGGTTTAGATGGCATCCAGCCGAATTTTTGAAAAATGCCAGCTCACAATTTTTAGAACATATTTTGTTCTTAATTAACCGAGTGTTCAACAATGAAGAAATACTAAAGAATTTTAAAGAGTCATCCATTTTAGCGATCTATAAAAAAGAAGATCCTAATTTCCCGAAACTACAGAGATATCTCTGTTCTCAATTCATTACGAAAACTCAGATGCTATATCTAGGACGTGTACCTTGGGTTGTTACAAACAACAAAGTTAACCTCTCTACAGTTGATCAGTTTTTGGATAAGAAAACTGATCTCTATGCTTTTTTTGGAGATTTTAAAGCTGCCTTTGCCTACTATATATATATATATATCTACTATAAACAGACAACTATTACTTTTTCAAACTTGCAGGTGTGGGATTATCAACAAAATTTTTAAGAATATATGAGAAACTTCTTTGGAATACAACAACGGTAGTTTCTAATGGTAGAACCTCTTCGCAGCAATTTAAGACAGAAGTGGGTGTCCCGCAAGGTTGCATTTTGAGTCCTTTTCTCTTCCCACTTTTTATTAACGACATTGGAGACAGTATTCCAGGGGGTGTATACTATGTATTTTGCAGATGTCCTTGTCATTTATATTGATAATCCGGTAACTCTACAACTGCAAATTAACAAACTTAAAAATATAAGAAAGCCAACAGTGACAGTCTTAACGACTTATTCGTAATTGCAAAGTTTTTCCATCTGTTCTACTCTACAGGTCTTTTTCCGATTGGATGAAAAACGGCATTTGTGCAGCCTGTACCTAAAAAAGGCTTATGGATTTCATGGTTTTTCACTGAACAGTGGAACAAATCTTAACATCGTTTCTATAAAGTAAAATTATTTCACAATAGCATTAAGCTCTCGCATTGAAAATGCGGGTTAGAAACTACCTTTTGGGCTATTCAATTCAAGTTGTATTAGACAAATTCAATTGTGTTCCCCAGGGCACCGTTTTGTCACTTACACTATTCCTTATTTTTATTAATGATATTTTTCTTAAAATTCTAACACTAATAATTTTTACCTTAAGACAATATCGTCAACTTTATATTCGATTTTAGATTCTCATTCTTGTCCTTCGGATGTGGACTACCAACGTATAATAAGCTCATTAAACTTAAATCTTGTGAAATTAAATGCATAACCCTCCTCCAAACCACTCTCTATTGGTGAAACTTGCCTCGAGGAGACTGAACAGCTTTCAGTTCTAGGTACATATGTATATGCATCACATTTTTGCCATTGCCAAAAATGCTGCTTAGTGTTAAGGTTTTCTTCGACAATGCAAAAAAAATCTGTATTTTTTCTGATCTAGTAATAATTAACACAGCTTTCATTCGTTCGGTGCCCAGAAAAGTACTTAAGCCCATTTAACAGAATTTAAAAGAGAGCCCTATGAATGATGGGCAATCGTTCTCTTACTGAGACATTTTGTTACTCTTCAACAACGCTGCCGCAAGATTTTATTGCTGCAGTGGTGGTCCAGTATAACGAATGCCGATAAAACGAATGATCGATATTACGAACACTTTTTTCAAGTCCATTGAGCATTCTATATAACGAACAAAATAACGAATTTCAGATACTAAAAAAAGAATTACTGTTAATGTTTTAATATCTACTAACATATGTATGTTTATGATAATATTGGAAGAAGCATAAGCAATTTCCCATTACACAAGTGTTTTTTTTTCGCTTGCTTAGTTATGTCCTACGTATTCGCCTTCGTGTATGTAAACAGTTGCTTCTACATTTTTTGGCGTCTGGAAGATTTAACATGGTTTCTCAGTTTCATGTCTGATGCTGAATAAGAAAGTTCTGAAGATTTCGTCGCGCAAACGTCTTACAATGGAAGCAAACATTAAAATCATTGACGAATATAAAAGAGGAGTTCCGCTTTCGAACATTTCGAAGAAGTTTGGAATTCCAAAGTCTAGTATATGCACTATCAAGAAAAATGAGAGCAAGGTTTTCAAAAATCTGAGAAATACAAACAGTGGATCTTTTCGTAGACGATCATTCAAGAAGGGTGAATATCCAAAAATGGAAACCGCATTGTACAAATGGTTTATTACCCAATGTGAGGGTCGTGTTCCTATTAATGGTAACATTTTAAAGGCCAAGGCATTGCACTTTCAAAAAAAAATATCATCGCGGTGAATTCACAGCAAGCAGTGGTTGGCTAAAAAAAATTAAAAAGCGCTTTGGAATTGGACTTCTTAAAGAGTCTGGTGAAAAGCTATCATCGAAGGCAGACCTAGTCAAACCATTTAAGAGGAAATTAGCTGAAATAATTCAATTAACCTAAAGAAATGTTTATACAAGGTCCTCAACTACCTTCAAGTAACAGCTGTGGCGTTTAAGATGTCTTCGTTCAATATCTTTTTTTAATGAGAACATATATATTAACCACTAAACCCATCTTCTCTGCTTCATTCGCAATATTCAAAAACTTTCCACTGGCTTCATGCTTTGATTTAGGATTATATCAATATCATAGACAATTGAGTTTTGCACAATTCTTTCCAGAACGATGTAAAAAAAACTCGCATGACAGTTCATCACTTTGTCTAAAACTTTTGTTTACATCAAAAGCATCACTGAGAAATTTCGTGACCTTCATGAAGCAGCATGTATTCTTTAACGTCATTATGAAGAAACAGAAGTGGTACCAAAACTTGGCATTACACTGCTCAGTTAATCCACAAATAATTATAATTGCTGACTTACGGATCAAAGATTGACCTAGTGCAATATAAAAATAATATTAAACAGTACAATATTTATATCCAATGATATTACGACCGACTTTACAATTTGTAAAAAACAACTTATATTTTGACAATCTGATTTATAGGGAAAGTTGAAACCAATAAACAAATAAATATTTAATATTTAATGAGGTTATTAAATATCTAAAAATATAGCCCTTTGTTGTTTTAATATTTTTAAGGTATAAAAATGATCTAATTTGCTTTTGCTATTTATAAGATAAATATAATATCAAATTAATAATTTTAAGAAATATAAATAGACTAATTTGTGACTATGAAGTGTTGGAGAAGTAAGTATTTATTAAAATGTCTTCTCAAGGATTGAATCAATAAAATTCACCCCTTTATAAAATACACATAAATATTCAAAATATTTATAGATTATATGAATTTGTGTATGATGAGTAGTTCGATGCATCTACAGTTCTACACAAGTAATTCGAATTAATCATAATGATTCTTGCAATTAAAATCTTCTTTGAATTATAATATCTTAAAAACAACATTTATCGATGATTAACTCTAATTAACTAAATCTGTTTGCTAGGGCGTATACGTAACATAAAAAATACGATAAATAAATTTGACTAAAGGTAAACAATGAACATTTAAACTAACGTAATAGTTTTATATTTGTTTTTGATTTAAGTGAAGGTAAATAAGTTCCCGATTGTAAAAAAACACACCCTTAAAATATGTATATTATGTTTGTACCTCAACTTTAACCATGACAATTTTAATCTGAATTGTCTCGGGTGGCTTTTCAGGCTTTTCATCGATAGTCGTGATGGTGGTAATCCTTTTTGACGTATCCTCATCTTCGTCGTTTGAGCTGCTATCAGACATTGCTAATAAGCTCTGTTATATAATATTCCTGGTCTCTTCAATCACTATAGTATATTATATATTCACTTTTTGTTTCAATTAATCATAGCAACCCCGATCGTTAAATATTTTTTTTTATTTCTTTTTCTGATTATAATTTTTATGTTTTTATTTTTTAAATTGAAATATTTTTTTTTTCTTTGACAAAAATTAAAAATTCAATCTATCTGCAGTTTTGTCTCTATGATAACTAACAGGGAATTCAACTAAGGGTATTTTTTTCTCTGTTTGATCATCGTTTCCCCGTTTAAGCAAGACAAACAAAATAAAAAGAAATCCCAGAACCATTGCCAACTGTTACCAAATTCAAATTCAAGTTCAACATGAGATGCAACATCAAATTGTTGTTATTATTGGACTTGTAGAGATCTTTCAATTTTGGTGCTCAAAAAGTGAAAGCATCTTCTAAATACATATATTTAGTAGTTTTGTTGCAGTCTGCTGCCTCAACCGCCTGCGCTTTACCTTAAATATCAGACGCGAACGTAACGAAATAACCAACAAAATTTTATTTCATACAAATTCTGCATCTTCCCATAAAGGTAATATCATAACATACCTTCATACCTATAATCATTTTGTAGATGCGAACAACATCTAACGTTTGGGGTAGCCTAGGGTAGCATAGCCACACATTCAATTCATTATTAAAAATAGCTCTCTTAAATCTGTAGCAGATTTGTATTTTCCCTTAAAGTGTGTTTATTTCCTCGTTCGTTGATGGTGCAATACGGTTGGTGGCGGCGAACGGTGTCGGAGATGGCATCAGAGACAGCTCAGTTCTACCCAAGTTCTTTACCTTGAACTTGAACGTCATGTCTACGTGGTAAGTGTGTTGGGGGGATGAGATCTGAAAAACGGCAACAAGTAAGCCTCTCATTCGGCGGTCGGATAGTGTACTCGTATAGTGTAGTGCGTATCTATCTTTTGTTTTACATATTTCATCAACATGTAATTTATTTATAATTTCTAGCATTCAAGGTGCTCATCCGTAGTATTTTTGTTTGTATATTTTTATTGCGGAATAGGTAGCTTAATATTTTGATTGGCAATCCTTGCAAATCTGGGATAAGGGTGCGGTAGTATAGGGTTGTAGGGGGAGGCATGTTCTTTTGGTATTTTATTATATTTGTATAATATTAAATCGTCACATAATTTTGTAGAAATTATAAAAAAGGAGGGTGAGTGGCATTTTCTTCGAAGGGTGAAAATATCGTCAACATGAAAATTGTGTGCGGAAGATATAAAAGTCGAATGAAATTAGACTTATAGTCTTGTAGTTTTCAAATATAAAAGGAATATATTTAAATTTTCTGTGACAGATGCAGGTATTTTGTGCTTTTTTTACTTCCGATACATATGGACATATGTTTTTGTATAGGCAAATTTTTATTTTTATTATTTGATATAAATAACTTTGATGAACCTCGATGTGCCATACAGAAATGTAAATTCAACAGACTTCTGTCTTTTTGTATGCATGTTTAGCTACAGTTAGGTATGCAGGCCGGTACGTTTTGTTTCTTCTTAATTTTGGTGCAGTTTTTTGAAAAATCAAATAACTAGTATTGAAATTAAGTTACCCAAAAATCCATTTCCGTACTTCTTTTGTGGCAAAATTTGTGTTTATTTTAAAATTTGCTCCTTTTCTACGTATTTTGTACGAACTTCTTTTTCTTCTGTACTAGTTTAGGGTGAAATTGCCAACTATAAAAGTAATACAAACAATTCCTTGAAACTTGAAATACAGAAGTGATTCATGAGATATTGAAGCTTTTCGAACTTATCTTACTTGATTTTCAAGAAAATTCCAAATATGGAGAATGAAAAAAAAATCCATAGATTTATAATCCCTATAATATCAAATTCCATTGTTTTAACGAATTTTATTTTACAAACAAATCACACCTTTATTTCATTTCATCAATTTTAATTACACAAAATGAATGCATATTTACAAAAAAAAATTTTCTGACAAATAAATAACGCAAAAGGAGGCTACGCTAATAGCTTCAAATCTGTGCCCGACGGTTGTTTTTTTTTAAATATTAACAAAATATATTAATGTCAATATTTTGCGTGAGATGCACTGTTTTGTAGTTTTTGTAGGTTTTAGTGTTGTGTAAAAAATAGTTGTCAATCAATTGATTTTGTCTAAAAAATACATGAAATCTAGCACCGGTATTGTTCATATGTACCTATGACAAAATAAGTTTTATTTAAATATTGATTTTTCTTCCAAAATGTTCGTTCGAAAACATATTTTTACCAATATTAGTAGCATTTTTAAAAGTTTTTATTTCTTATATAAAAAATGCAGATTGGACATTGTCTTAGAACATATTTTTAATTTAACGCAAAAATTTTGCACATGATGAAATTAATTGTATACTGACTTATTCGAGTTGAACATCAGTTTTTACCAATAATGTGGTAAAGCATTCCACATTCGTGTAGTACGACTACGTACTTTACAGTAAGACCGAAATTAGGCTCAAGGGTAAACTGATGGGCATTCCTAAAAGAACGAGTATTACGGTTGAATTGTTTGATGAGAGGAATGCGACTGGCTATTTCATTAGCGCATTGCTTAGACATGAAACCTTACGACGACGGTGCTCGAGAGATGCAAAAGTTTCAGTTAGACAACGGTCACCTATCATTTTTAGAGCTCTCTTTTGAATTATGTCCAAGAGACTCAAGTGGGTTATAGGATCACCTGCCAAAATATGGGAATTGTACTCAAGTTTTGGACGAATAAAGGCCTTGTAAATTAAAGCCAGATCAGAAGGGGTAAAAACTTCTTACATCGTAGAAGAAAACCTAAACACTTCGCAGCATTTTTGTCTATGTCAAATGCCAAATGTAATGCATATACCTAGGACTGAAAGCTGTTTGGTCCCCTCGATGCAAGTACCACTCATGGATAGTGGCATTGTGGGAGGGTTATGCTTTTGCGACAGTTTACGGTTTTTGATTCCACATTGTACAATGCTGCCAAGATCAGAATTTAATGAACTTATCATACGCTGCCGTTGGTAGTCCACATCCTAAGAACAAGAATGAGAATCTAAAAATGAATATGAAAAGCTGAGGGTACTGTTATCAGCGAAACAATTAAGTGAGTTAGAAGTATCAGACAAATGATCATTTATAAAAATAAGGAAGAGCGTCGGAGACAGTACGGAGCCCAGCGTTTATTTTGTCGATATCAGATTTGAACCCATACAATACTTCTTGAATTGAACAGACCGAATGAGAGTTTGGTGCCAAACTCTATCAAATGCCTTTGAAATATCGAGTGCAATAATTTTACTTTCTCCAAGACGATGTAAAGACATTTTCCATTGTTCAGTGAAATAAACCATGAGATCACCAGTGGACCTATCTAGACGAGAGCTAAATGGTGAAAAGTTTGGCTTTTTTTAGGAAGAGGCTGGATAAATGCAGTTTTCCATTCACACGGAACAGACCTGTAGAATAGGAAAGATGAAAAAGCTTACGCAGTGGTTTTGACAGCATTGAAGAACACCTCTTCAGAACAATAAAGGGGATACTATCCGGGCCAGCGGATTTGTGGTTGTCAAGATTTTTAAGTACCCTAACAACTGAACGAGTGCGAAAGAAGATTCGTACCATAGAATCGTTTACGCTTTCAAGTAAGTCATGTCACTTTCTGGCAGCATCGAATTAATAGTAAGCTGTGCTGCAAGAAAATTGGCTTTATCAATCGAGCTTACATAAAAAGTGCCATTAGAAACGAGCGTAGAAACCGACGAAGACGTAGTGTTACGTACATTTTTTACAAATGACCAGAAATGTTTACTACCATTGGGACATTGTAAATATTTTTATCGTAAGTTTTGGTCATGCAAAAATTTAATGCATCGTATATGCCCGTTGTATGTCTTTCTAGCTTGTTTGAACTAATTCCGGTTTTCCTCAGTTGGGTTGGCTTTGTGATTCCGGAAACTTACATTTTTGGTCCTAATAACTCTTTACAGCTCAAAGTGTTTGGGTTTGATAGATTTTACCCTATTCGCTATAAAATTTCTCATTCCACAAAGAAAAAAGTTTGTTATCATATCTGCACTGGAATCTACGTCACTATCGAGGAAGCATAGTGACCAGTTAAAGTTCCTGAAGAATTCATTGAGACCGTCCCATTTGGCTTTCTCATATTGTCAAACGGTTCTCGTTAAAGAATGATGGTTAAACAAATAAATAAGTTGGCGCAACAGTCCTTTGAGAACTTGGACCTAGTGACTCAACCATTCCTGTGTACGAGTGATCTTGTCAGGGATGGAGGGGACCTACAGCTTCAAGCCAAATTCTAACACCTAAGTTCAGAAAGCACTTTTCATGACAAGAATTACTCTTGGGGAATTTGTAAATTCCTGGCAGGAAGCAGTACCCGTGAAAACTTTAGATGACACTGTCAGGGTTTAAACCTAGGACCTCTGGCATGACAGTGTGATGGTTAATCTTTAATATTTATCAAAACGATGATACCCCTTGCTGTTTCTTTATTAAACCTATACTTTGCATAAAAATCATCGTCGTCATATTTATGTGTTCCAGATTAAGCTTTCATTTTTTATTGGACAAAATCAATATCAATATCCAGCGGAATATCAAAATCTTCATCAAGATTTAAATTGTTGCTATTAAAGTAAAGTGATATTTTTGCTTTTTTTTCTTATTTAATTATTAAAAATACGTAAAGTTTAATCACACCATTCATAAAATTTGAGTTAAAAACAGCATTAAATTGAGGTTATCATTTAAAAATGTGTTTGACTTTTGCATGGGCAACATAAATTGGAGTTTAGTTTAGCAAAGACAAAATAGGAACTTATCAAAGAACTATGTCCCCAATTTCTTCAATTTTGGCCAAGCTTTTCGATTAGGAAAACATTTTTAAAATATTTTTCTTTGGGTTTTTTTTAAGTGTCTTCGAGGTGACAAAATTTTCATTTTTTTTTTACAGAAAAGAATTTAAGTTGCACTTTCGAGTTCATAAGAATTTGGTATAATGTATAATTTAAAATTTATTTGCTAGCGTTATTGGTTTCCGATATATTTTTGATCAAGGAATTTGTTCCTTTTTGTTAAATTGCTTTAGTAAAAAAACACTCTTTCAAAATTCTTTCTGCTGCTTTAAATGGTATAATCCGTAAAACAAAATTGATTTAAAGAAATAATGTACACCTTTTTCCACACGCCTTTTCCGTACGGGGAATCTAAATCGGTTAAAGAGAAAAATAAATTACCCCTAAGGTTGTAAGTAGAAAATTCTTTCGTACTCATATTATGATCTTAAAAATTCGGCTTGGCAAATATTTCATGTTATTAAACTGTATTCATTTGATATCTTTCATCATTTGATTAGTTCGTTCAAAAAATTGTTGAATTATAATTACCTTACATTATCTTAATTCCCAGACAGATTGTTCGCTTTAATAAAAGGACACAAGCCCATCTTATGTTATTGTAACGTATTGCACTAACCTTAGAATCTTTTCACAATAATAGTTCACACAAGCTTTTCACAAAACCAAAATATACTAATAATGTTTAAGTATTACAAAATTTCTCAATAATTTGTATGTTTTTATTCTCATTTCACATTATTTCAATATATTCAGAGGACTCCACAAATTACTTCAAAATTTGAAGTAGATCAGTTCAATAATGACAAAAACCTGATATCAGGTATCAATTGAAAACTGCACATCACCTTTAATACTTCACTGCTAGCGCCAGTTTATTATTATTATTATTTAACAAAAACTAACACATAATTCGATCCAAATTACAATTGGTATGAAAATGAAGGTAAATGTTTTGCTTGCAACTACTCAATTCTCATCATTCTTTTTTTGACAAAAAATTGTAAACATTTGTTCAATCAATCTTTAATTAGCATTCTCCTGTGGTAATTGCGAATAATAGTTTCCACGAGATATTTGAGTTATTGATTATCACATGCAACACAAAAAAATTAGCAATAACTGCGAAAATGTGATTATTAATGTTGTATACGTAGGTTCTTTTAAAAAAAAAAAGTTTTATAAAATATTCCCATTTTGAGTTTGAGGTTTTTATTACTATATAACTAAACATATGTACACATCATATTAATATATTTGTTAACAATTTAAAGCAAAAGATATATGAATGAGTTTATGTTTTCTCCCATTTAAATTTGTTGTTTGTCTTAGAATAAATAATATGGACGCAGCTTCTATTTACAATTATTTTATGATCTCATTTCCTTATTCTATAATAATAATTAAATATCAAATTTGTAGAAAACAACTATTTGTGATCTGAAATATAAATTCAGAATTGGTATGAATCCAAACAACTTATTGATCAATCAGTCAATCAGTTTCGGTTGGAAGTAATTACATTTAAGATCAATTATTGACCAATTTCTAGATAACTTAGATCCACGTATAATATACACACCTTTATCCATATGCTTATGTGGCAATAAAAAAGTCAAGTTGCATTTGCTTTTCTCAACATTTAGGCAGGAGTTTCTGGCTTTCATTGGAACTTTATTGAAGAAACATGCATACAAATATAATATAATATTAATTGTTTGACAACTTTAAAGTAAGACTTCCTTTATACATATTACATTTTTGTCATTATAAATAAAGACAAAGTCGGTTCCAACGAAAGATTCAAAAGCCAAGCACATCATAATCTATGCATCTTCTAACCTCATTGTCAAAATTTTCATGCACAAGAAAATCGAAGTCAGGAAATTACTGCGAGATGATGGATTTTCTTCCTTATTTATAGTTCGTCTCATACAAAAGCAAACAATTAAAGGTTCACAGAAGCGAAAAGCAGATTGCCCTATTGGTTACTACAAAAGCGTTGAGTATGTCCTGATTCAACTGAAAACTTCAAAAAGATTTGCGTCAACAAATCATAAGATGCTCTTTTGGCTTGAATATCAAACAAAGAGCTTTTTGGATTTTTTTACTAAGATTAAAATTAAAACCGACAAAGATAGAGCACTGAAAAATATTATCTTTACAAATCCATACTCAATCATCAATCTGCCATATGTAGCAAGGTACGACTCAATTCTCGCTAGAAAGCACCGTTTTGATACAACAAACTCGTTAGACCTTGTATAGAAAAAACCGATAACTTTATAACTGATTTATATTGATAAAATTAGCGACGCTAGAGCCATTTCGTCACGTTCAATAAGGAAATGAGTTCTTTGATTTTGATCTCGGAAAATTCATCAATATTTTTAAGGAATGAACTTTAGAAGCTTTACGTTCTAGAACTGTATTGTGATAGATACCCAACTTTGATGAATGCTCTCCTTTCGGCTAGTGTCCAGTACATATTGCAGTGATCCTGGCTATATCATGCTCGGGTTTTCATAAAACGGGTTTTATTATCACCATTGTCAAGTTAGCACTACATTTTTCAAAATTTAAAAAACTCAGTATGCAGTTACTTGTAACTTTTTTGTTGTAAATTACTTGACGATTTAAAGTGGTATGCAGTGCTATCAAGTTGATGTCAAGTTAGCACTACACTAAGTTGACAATTACTCGTTGTAAATTAGTTGTGGAAAAAAAATCAAAAAATTTTGTTCACTTTCATTTTTTTTAAATGATGTGTGTGTAGCACCAACTTGACACCGTGAGTCCAGGCATAAAACTAGGATATTCGAAAATGTAACGATGCAATTAACTGTAGCTTTTTTGTTTTAAATTAGTTGTGGAAAGAAAAATAAATCCAAAATTTTAATTTACTTTAATTTTTTGTAAAAAGGGGTAATGTAGTAAGTGCTTGAAGTTAGCCCCCCTTTTTTCGATTTTCCTATTTTGGAAATTTGTTCCGGTTTATTCCTTTCAGACTTCGAAAATATCCAAGTTCTCCAAACCGAGTTACATTCGTCAAAGTCACATCATTAACAACCGCAACATAAACCGAAACCTCGGCACACAAAACACGGTATACTGTTCACTTGTCTCTAACTAGGTGTCAGAAGACTGAATTTCTCTTTGAAGCTTTAAACTGTGTTTAAAATAAGTTCGGATGACGGATTATATATGATGTAAAACCAAATGCCATCATTTGTATTTTTATATAATGTAAGCCTTATTTAGTACCCGTGCTATAATAGTTAGTTCGTAGGACTATCATGCCAGAGGTCTTGAATTCAATATTAATCAAATCAATTAATGTTTATTCAATTTCTTGAATTGTGATCGTTTCTCAAATTTTTCGTAATTTTTATAGGTACCGTTACACAAAGCGATGTGATATGAATGATTCGAAAAAAGTTCACAAAATGTTGTCAGCCTGAATATTTTACAAACAAAATATAATAATATCTAAAATATACTCCGAAAAAGAAAATTATCAGTAAGTGTTGCAATTCTGTAATTTTTTCTTTATTCAGTTGCAACTACAACTTAAATGCTCTCTAAATAAATATTGTACGTACATTTTGACATTTGATATTGGAATCAAATATTTTCAATATGTTCAATATTTTCAACAGGAATCAATTCAGAGTAAACTTAGCAAATTCGATGAGATATCAAGACAAGGTTTACTCCTTTAAATATCTTGGAGGTTTAGGGGCCTCCTGAGACTTTTTAAATTGTTACTAAAGATGTTAATCTACTTGATTTGTGATTTAACAAAATGTAACTAAAATAATTCAAAATTTTGCTTGCCACATGTACGGCTTAAAGAATTGCAAAAGCGTAAATTTAGCAACAGTTCAACTATTTCAAAATCTATATAGCTCTAAAAACGTTTCTTCTGGTAATTTTTTTAAGGATACACAAAATTTTGACTCTAGTTGAATTCCACCTTGTTTTAAATCATTGCTTGAAAAAAATAAGTAGGACAATATTCATAAGTTGTATGTGGAAAAATGCAACAGAAGCAGATTGTGTAAAGCTCAATCCAGAAAATTTTGGATGTGAGATAAAAAATGGAAAATTATTACCACTTTGGTTTCAAAGCGACCCAACGCCTCTAAATATTGATGACATTATATTAAAGGAAGATGAAAATGACGATATAGAATATTTAAGTGATGAAGATTATTATGACAATTGTTAAAAATGTATTGCAAATAAAAATGTTGCTATAGGTTTATAATTTTATTTTCATTTTGTTAATATTATTTACTTTATTGTTTTTATCTTTATTATTTTATTTTTAATATTATTAATGAAACAAATGAAAATGTTATGGTAATAATTTTGTGAAATATGCAAAGTTCTTATTCCCAGCTCGTGTTAAATGTATTATGTATATTAAATCATATTATATTTAATTTGTTTTTTGAAAAAAGTTAATGAATTTAGATTTTCTTTTTTGAAAAACAGCTGGACGGGCAAATTGTTAGTACATCAAATACCTCAATGTCTAGTCGGCGGGTAAGGTAAGTTTGTACCAAAAATACCGCTTTTCGAGATGGGCGGACAAGCGGTTTGGCCCGAGTTTTGTTTGCCCGCCCTCCTGTTTTGAAATCTGTAAGTAAATCCTAATAGATGCGTTGTAAATTTTTGCCGTCAGCTCATGAGGTTGGTATGTACCAAAAACCGGTACCGGAAGTAGCGATTTTGCCACCACAAGACCCATTGAAAGTTAGCCTGCCCTGCAGTTTTGTATATACCACGTCATGCTCTATCAAATTCTAGCACTCAATTCCAATCGGCTTATGAGGTAGGGCACCCTACGTTCGCCTCCTGGACTATATATTTTTTTAGTTGAAAGCCTGACATTTAAAAAAATGTCCCTTGACTATCGCACAACACATACGAACTGTTAAAACCTAGTACAAAAATGGTGATTCTGCCACAACCACATTTCTTTAAGTTCTTTAAGAGGAGATTATGGTTTACATAATCTTCAAACTACGCAAGCAATTTGCAAAATTGTGACATTTCCTGGCCGCGTAATTTCTGGTCGTAGCGATAATAACTAGCCACTAGGATCTTGTGCTTTTTTTGTGTAGCTACGCGAAAGGCCGTGTTTATTCAGATAAGTTTTTAACTTTTGAGCCAACATTCGTCAAGTTATGATGGGTGAGATACCGCCCAATATGTGACAAAAGTGAATTCTTTTAGTAGTCATTTAAATGATGTAGTGTTTCACACATAATGTCAGCGTTCAAACTGTAATAAAAAATAAATATCATGAAAAATAGTATTTTATATATGTTTTATTTGCGTTTACTTTTGAAATGGATAAACTTATACCAATGCAGCTTTTAACATAATCTGTAACTAGCCCAAAGGGTAAAATATGTGGACTCGTGAACATATCTAGATTAAAAATGAAAGAACCTATTTGATTTTCAAAAAAATACTCTCAATTTAAAATTGCACTTTCTTAGATTTATTCAACGTTAACAGCTTCATATCTTTGGTGGAAACAAATACCTGTGTAATGCGTATATCCAGTTGACTCAGTCCCAGATTTGGATCCTATTTAATTTATATTATACTTTCTAATTCAATACCATCTTCCCTCATTTTAAAAAGAGTCACCAGATTTTCAATAAAACACACGACACACCTTTTCAAAAAAGCCGTAAACAAACGCACTCTCTTAAGTCCGATAAAATAAGGCAAACAAAAAGATAAACGCAGTCTTTTGTGTTTTAATCGTACAGAAACTCAAACGAGCGTTTATTGTTTAGTTTCTTATGTAATTAACTAATACTGTTTTTCCGTCAAACATTGAGAACTTTTTTTGCAAATAAAATCCATACCTTATTTCCACAATATATCTTTCTCCAATTGATATCTGTAAAGATCATTATACCGCATCCGTCAACTTGTTATTATTCTTTTGGAAACATCAATTTTTTCGCACTGCATACGAGTCCAATAACTTATGGTCTTCAGTGTTAATAATTTATTATTATTATTGTTTTATTACTAAAACAAAACAGCAACTATTAAAGCAATTTATTTACAATACTAAACACATCTAATGCACATGATTGACCAACGAGTGTATGTTTGATGAAAATTATTGAAAATATCATTAAATTTTCAGAAAATACACACAAAAATAAACGAGTAGGTAAATGAATAAATACCAAAAAATGAGATTCAAATCTCTAGGAAAATTTTAGTTATAATTTTTTTTTTCAAATTTTCTTCCGGGGGATGCCAACAAATATTTTGGTCTAAAAATAATACTCTCTTTGCAAAAGCTCTGAGATTTTCCATTGATATAATTTGACGTGATAAGTTTGTTTGGACAAAAAAAAAATAAAACTACATATTAGACATTTATGATATTTTTTTAGTTTGTTTTTTTGGTAGATTTAAAATACAAGAAGATATATTTTGTTGATCAGAAGACTTTTGACAATTAAGAAACTTGAATAAAGGCCGTTTTTTTTTTGAAACTGAGTAAATGACCGTGCTTGAACTTGAAATAAAAGCCAATGAATACAATTTTGCCAAACAAAACACCCAAAAAACTGCCACAAAAATTAAAAAAATATATTCAATTAGTCGTGATGTTAGATATTTCTTATTCCAATGGTCGAATAAAAACAAATATTGAGACTTTAATTATGAATGTAAATTGAATAAATGTATGTGCCTAAATAAATCTGATTTGTTTTTTCCTAATTTCATAATAAGCCGGACCTTCAGACGTGTAAGAAGCGTAAACTCTGTCGTGTGTGAGTAATTAATAATCCATCATTACCAAGCGCGGTAGATCACCCAAACCCGAGGACAAACAATTGTCCTTGGATAAAAAACTTTGTGCAAACATTTATCATTTGACTAGTAAAAATACTCCAAATTGGAAAGATTCCAAATATTGGAATCCCCTACAGTGTCAACCCGATAATGATCCTGAAGAAGAAGTAATGGACGATGTTGTGTCGCCACCTTCTCAAAAAAAAAATTATGTTCCACCAATTAAACTTCTTAAAAAACCAATTGAATTTGTGCATAACTTAATGAAATCATTAAATATCGCAGAATATTCACTAAAAAGACTATCTATTGGTATAAAAATAGTGTGTGTATCCATTGAAAACTATAATTCTGTCCTAGTTAAACTCAATGAAGAAAATTGTCAATTTTTTTCGCATGATCTGATTAGTGCAAGACATTTCAAAGTAGTGCTTTATGGATTAGATGATGTTGAAGTAAATTCACTAAAAACAGAACTAATTAAACTTGGTCTGAAGTGTTTGGACATTAAAAAAATATCTAAAAAATATGATCATTATATTGACACTATATATCTAATTTCATTAGAAAATGGTTCAATCAAATTAAATGATTTAAAAAAAAACTTTCGTTCAATTTTGCATACGCAAGTCAACTGGAACATTCAACGTAAACTTAAAGGTAAATTAACACAATGTCACAATTGTCAGATGTTCGGTCACGGCGAACGTAATTGCCATATTAAAACATATTGTGCTATCTGCGCTGGTTCTCATCAGACTGTCGATTGCACAAATATGACAAATACTAAATGTGCCAACTGCAACGGTGATCATAGAGCGACTGACCCTACATGTATAAGTCGAACAAAATATTTGCAAATAAAAGAACGTTCATCACCAACAAAATCATTTTCGTCATAAAAACGGTTGGCTGCAGCAACAACAACAACAACACAATGTGCTTTCACTCCTAGCCACCATCAAGAACCGGTTTTATTAGAGTCAATGACCGATTTTCCTCCAATTCGTCAACGAAGACAAGCCCCTTTAAATCAAATCAGTTCGAATACACACCTTAAATCTCCAACGAATATTGCATGGTCAAATGGTGTCACTGCAAGCCCTGTACCTATTAGCAACAACAATGTATGCAACAACTCACTTTTCTCAATCGAAGAACTTAATTCTCTATGCATGGAGATGATATCAAGTTTAGCTAATTGTAAAACTAGAGTAGATCAATTTAATGCCATCGCACATTTAGCAACTAAATTTTTGTATGCAAATAATGATAAGTAATATGATGTTAAACGAATATATAAATATTATTACATGGAATGCTAGAGGTATTCGCAAAAAATACATAGAATTTATAAATTTTTTAAATTCTAATACTGTTGATATTGCGTTGGTGACCGAAACTTGGCTTTCATCTGAAGTTAGGTTACCATCTTCAAATTTTAATTGCTACCGCGTCGATAGAACAGACCAAATAGGTGGTGGCGTTGCAATTCTAGTAAGAAAATCAATTCAACACTCACTTTTGCCAATGTTTGCTACCAAATGTATAGAAAACATTGGTATAGAAATTAAGCTAGGTAATGAAAAAAATATAAAGGTATTTTGCGTTTATTTTCCCGGCGGGTCATCATCTGAAGCTAAGAAAAAACTGCTTAAAAGAGATTTGTCTAAGTTTTTTTCACTTAAAGACGATTATTTGATTGGTGGGGATCTTAATTGTCGCCATAGAGATTGGGGTTGTCTACGAACAAATGCTTGGGGCAATATATTGTCAAACCTTCTTCTCACATTTCCTGTCTCTGTTCTTTTTCCGTCCAGTCCAACTTATTTTCCTTCATCGTCCCGTGGAAGTCCATCCGTGCTTGATCTGTTTGTTACTAATGTTCAAACTAAAATTTCACCACCTTTTACTGTGAATTCGTTAAGTTCAGATCACGTACCAGTTTTTTGTCATCTTCTTTGGTCAGGGGTTGAGAACGTTAAATATTACTTAAACCTTAAAAATACTAATTGGTCATCCTTTCGTTCAAAAATTAAAAAGAAACTGCAAACGAATTCCGTAAATTTAGAAAATATTTCTAGTAATGCCGATGTTGATGATATTGTAGAGACCTTTACTGAAACTATTTTAGGTTGTGTTGATGAATGCGTTCCAAAAAAAAAGATTAAAAATCGCTCAAAAATACTTCCAAAAGATATTTTAGAACTGATTAAAATAAGAAATGTTCATAGAAGGAACTGGCAGAGGTACCACCAACCATTCTCTCAAAGTATGGTGTCGTACTTCAACAAACGTATAACTTCTGCAATTGAAAATCTACGAAATGAAGAATGGAACACAAAATTAAAATTCCTAGAACCTGGTGAAAAACCTTTTTGGAATATAGTTAAAATAATTAAAAACAAAAATAGAAATATGCCCTTCTTAAAAACACAGTCTGAAACATTATATACTGACTTTGAAAAAGCTGAAGAACTTGGCGCAGTTTTTTTAACAAACCATAGGGTCTCTCAACACTTGGGAGAAAATGCAACAAACGCACTAGTTCAAGAAGCTGTACAAAATTTTAATAATTTAGAAATTATAACTCCTTCTCATTACTTTGTGAAAGACAATGACATTAGAAATATTGTCAAAAAATTAAAAGTAAGGAAAGTAGGTGGTATTGATAATATTAAAAACGTTTATCTTAAAAATCTACCTCCGATAGGTTACGCACATCTTACAATCATTATTAATGCTTGCCTCAAACAGCAATACTTTCCAAATTCTTGGAAAGAAGCTAAAGTTATACCTATCATCAAAGCAGGTAAACCTTTAGAAAGTCCCCAAAGTTACAGGCCAATTAGCCTTTTAAGTAGTGTAAGTAAAATCCTAGAAAAAGTGCTTAAACAAAAAATAGGAAAGTTTATCTGTGATAAAGAAATTTTACCAGCCCAGCAATTTGGATTTAGACAATTTCACAGCACCTCTCATCAAGTTAAGAGAATCTGCGAAATTGTCAAAAGAAATCGATCTTTGGATAGATCTAGTGGAATGATCATTTTAGACATTGAAAAAGCGTTTGATTCAGTCTGGCACAATGGCTTAATTTACAAATTGTTACATTATAAATTTCCACCTTACTTGAGTAAAATTGTTCAAAGTTTTCTGTCTAAACGTCGTTTTAAAGTGCATGTAAATTGTGGTGTTTCTAGTTTATTTGAATTCAATTTTGGTGTTCCCCAGGGTTCTGTACTTGGGCCTATATTATACAACATTTATACTTCAGATTTTCCGCTTCTTGCAGATTGTGAATCAGCAATATTTGCTGATGATACAGCAATACTATCATCGCATAAGTTCAGTCTCAATATTGAGACGAATCTCAAAAATGCAATTGAAGTATTGGAACGTTACTACAACAAATGGAAAATTAAGCTTAACTTGGAAAAAACGCAAGCGATCTTTTTTTCAAGAAAAAGAAAAGCTTGCTATCTTCCAAGTAATCAGCTGCAAATCAGTGGTATAAATGTTGCTTGGGAAAAATCAGTTAGATATCTTGGTGTATACCTTGATTCTAAGTTAACGTTTCAGGAACATATAAATAAAACACTGAAAAAAATAAGTGTAGCGATAAAAATGCTTTACCCATTTATTCATAGAAAGTCTCTGTTAACAAATAAAAGTAAAATAATACTGCACAAAGTAATTTTTCAATCTATTTTTCTGTATGGATGTCCCGTTTGGGGAGATTGTGCAAAATGCCACATACAAAAGCTACAAATCTCGCAAAACAAAATTTTAAAAATGATGTTGAACCTACCATGGCATTATTCAACACAAGAACTTCATAACAGAGCAGGTGTTGAATTGATTTTCGAAAGAATTCAAAGATTAAATGAACGATTTATGTTAAAATGTAGTTTTGCTGAAAATAGTCTTATTAGTGAAAACTGTTTGTGAAAATATTTTTTTCTGAATTTGTACATATTAATATCATTTAATGTTGCATATATTGCTTGTAATTATATATTTTTTTATTTTACTTACATGTTAATAATTTATTTATTTATTTTCTTTTTTTTGTAATTTATTGTTTATTTATTTATTTATTAATCTAATCGTTTACTTATTTACTTGTTTATTTATTTATGTATAATTTTTTTGTAATTATTATTTGTTTATTTATTTATTTATTTATTATGTTTATTTAGTTATGATTATATTTTATGTAATTCTTATATGTTTATTTATTTATTTGAATTATATTTTTGTTTATTTATTTGTTTATTTACTTATTCACTTATTTATCTATTCATCTATTTATTTGTTTAATTATTTTTCTATTTATTTATTTATTTATTTGTTAATATATTTATATATTTATTTATTTATTTATTCTGTAATACGAATGTTTAATCATCTAGTCATTTTAGTTTTAAGTTTTCTTTTTACAAAAATAAATAAAAACCAAAAAAAATTATAAAAAGAAATATATAAAATATAACAAAAAAAAAATATTATATAGTTTGATAAATGAATTATATTACTATTATTGTAATTTATGTTTATAGATATACATGTATGTATATATATATATATATATTTTTTTTTTAAATTAAGTGAAGGTTTTTCCTTTCGTGTTTTCCTTCAAAATCTCTGTTATCATGTAAATAAATATTGTAAAAAAAATAATGTTTCAGTAGAAAGATATTATATATCATATCTCTGTATGTAAAATGTGCGGTGGCAATCCTTGAAAAAAATTATAACGAAATAAAGAAATCAATCAAACCAGGAAATAAGTACAAAAACATTTGTTCACACATTTAAACTAGAAGGAAACATCAATATTGATTTCTTTCTTCTTAACTAAATGTAAAACAAATTAATAAATGTACAGTCAACTTAACCAATGTTTTCAGAAACTAGTTAGTTCCTTTTAGGGTTTCCTATCCTCTAACTAAGATATGCATGGCAGGGTTATCCATTTTGCGGTTCCAAAAGTAAACAAAAATAAAACACACATGTAATATTTGTTTTTATTATAAAGTTTTAACGTTTACATTATGTGCAAAATACTAGATTATTTAAATTACCACCACGCTAATTGTTGGAAGCATCGATTCTTTTGAGGTAATTTTCGACTACTTTTTGACACATATTGGACGATACTCAGCCATAACGAATGTTGGTTTTTAAGTGCTCAAGAGTTAAAGGTATTTTCAGCATAAATAGGGTCTTTCGCGTACCCCCACAAGAGAAAGTCCAGCGGTGTCAAATCGCATGACCTTGGTGGCACGTTGATATCGCTACCACGATAAATTGCTTGCCAGGAAGTGTCTCTTGAAATATAGCCATGTTCTCTCGAGTTGTTTGAATTTTGGCAAGGTCTACTTGAAACCAGTTATTCTTCAAGCCGTATTCATTAGCAGGCAAAATAAAATCGGTTATCATATGACCATAACGATTAAAGAGCGTTACAAAAAGTGATTTTTTTTTTCGGAATGGAATGTCCTCTCTTTAATAACTTGAGGATTCAAGGAAACGACATTTTTGTTTGTTAACCGAGTCAGAAATGTGCTTCTACGCTGAAGAAAATTTCGTTCTAAAAATGCACGCCCACCGCCTCGCCTGTTGGTTAAACACCCATATTCGCATAGGTATCTACGACGCACGTTGTGAATGGTCGGATAGCTTCATTTGTTGTGTGAGCTGTCTTTTAAAAGGATGTAGGTAAGGTGCCGTAAGACAGTCATAATTTCAGAGGACGACGAGAAATCGACACATTCGGGTCTTCGGCAATACTTTCACTTATGTACAGCAGCGATATTTTTAGTGGTACGAGCAAAACGATGATACACAGGCCTTACAATATCTATCACCAATCCAGTTTCTTCATTGCATTATAAAAAATTAAAACATTACTAAAATTGTCTCAAAGTCAAGGTAATGCAAAATTAACGCAACTTATTATAACTTAATTGTATGTACTGATACACTTATCAAAACGAATGCAAATATCCCATCATTTTCTTAAAGTTATGACACCGAAAAATGTCATCCACAAAACCACATTATCAGAAAATTCAACAACGACGTCTTAATATAATTATGTGATTAAGGTGACGGGTGTAGGATATTTAAACAATGATATTAACATAAAATTTTAGGTATCTACATTTACACATATTTATATTTCACCGCTTTCAGTCGACTGTAAACTGTTTGCATTTTTATTTGCCAAATTAATGTGATTTTTATTAATTTATTTGCCAACAGACTATAAAAAAAAGATTTATTTCATTTGTTTTTCTTTGGTTTAGGAGCAGATAAGGTATCATTACGATGAGCTAAATATAGCTTCTAAAGTTATTTCAAATGAACGAATAATTGTGACATTTATTAAAAAATATAAATATAAATTATATACACCTTTGTTTGATACACGAGCATAAAGACCTTGACCTAAATTCTTCTTAATTTAAATGCCAAAGGGATACAATAATATAATAAATATAAATAATTATTATGTTCGCCAACTAAGAAAATGGCCATAGACTTTTGGAATTTTAAGGTGTCTTTTTAATTCATTAAAGGGAAGAAAACGAGACTGTACGTTCTACATGCAGCGATAATAAGGGTTGTTCATTAATAAAATAATAAAGAATTAAATTATTTACTAATTTTTATAAAATTTGAATAATTATATTAATTAGTTTTTTTGCCTAAACGAAAATTCAAAATTTTATAAAATTGCTTATTTATTGTTAAGGTATAAGTTTATTCATTAAATAACAAAAAAATAATATAAATATAAATTAAAAAAAACACTTTTCCCCTTGTATTATTTTTTATTTAATCGAGTGAAAATTTGTGTTTCTGACAAAGAATCAATTGCCACAGGAATGTAAGGCATCAAGCTCCCTTCTCGAAAATGCAAAAGCGTTACACTACCCCAATGCAAAGGGTTTAGGTTTTCTCCGACGATGCAAGAAATTTTGTACCTCTTTTGATCTGGCTAAAATTTTTAAAGCATGCATTCTTACAAAAATTGAGAATAATTCTCATATTTGGGCTGGTGCCTCAATAATGTACTTTAGTCTTTGGATGGAATTGAAAAAGACCTTTTACAAATGATATGCGATGGTTCTATTACTGAGAGATTTTCTTCTCTTGAACTTCACGGCAAGGTTTCATGCCTATCATTGTTTTATGGATATTTTCACAAATTTGTATCCACAAAAAAAAAAAAACTACCGTAATACCCGTAATTCTAGGAATGGTCGTCAGCTTACCCTTGAGCCCAACTTCGGACGTTCTGTAATAAGTAAAGCTCTAGTCATTCTTTCATTAGCCGCACTACGCGAATGTGGAACGCTGTACCAGGATCAATATTTCCCACTTATTACAATGTGGTTAGTTACAAAACTAATGTGTATCGGCAAACCCAGAGCGTCCTAAGCCCAAAGCGAGCCAACCCAATAACCAAAAACGTCATAAACCCCAAGCGAGCCAACCCAATAACCCGGTCCGCTAGGAGTCCACGCTCTCAGAGACGATTCGCCGAAGAGTTGACGCATCGAAAATCCAAGAAGCTATCCCCCGCAAGTGCTCCAAGCCCCGATAAGATTAAGAATTTTTGATACGCGGGGCTAATTATTCATCAGGGACTCTTTTTAACGTTTTTGAAAAATTAAATGTTTTCATTTTACAATCGCAAATAAAAAATCGTAAGCCTAAAAGCGTTAAACGCACATAACCCAATTTGTAATTAATCCAAAAACCATTAACTCAAAACCGTCAGATCATTTCTTTTTTATTATTCAAAACTCTAAAAATTAAAAGTAACAAATTATGTAGTAATTAGGATTTATTAGATTGAATGAGTAAGTATACATTAATAATAATTATTAAACAAATTTTTTTCTCAATTTAATTTTTACAAAATCTTGAATCAAATCATTAAACTCAATCGATCTTAATAATTCGGATTCGATTGCTAAACCAGTTGAAGATGATAATCTTTCATCCAACATCGGAGATCGGTACATATTTTTTATTCCTTTAAGGACTGAGAAAGATCTTTCTGCTACACAATTAGCTATAGGTATTGTTGCGAATATTCTAAGAGCTATATAAACATTTCGAAGAACGTCAACCATTTGGTTTTCAACTATCCAGTTAAGTATTTTATACGGTTTTCTTTTTTCTTTTTGAACTTGAAAAGAAAGCACTTGTGGCTGCAATTTCATCATTTGAATAAGCTGCTGTAGTTTAAAGGTTAATTCAATTTCTAAATCTTTATGATAAATTTTGACTAAATTGTTTGCTTTTATTTGTACTTCATTTTCACTCATACTTAAAATATTGCAAACAAATCCGAAGATGTCAGTGATGTAAGTGTAAGCTTCAATCCTCTTGTGCATTTCTGTGAGCAATTTATCTATGAATACATAAGAAGTGCCAATTCTAAACTTATCAGATCCAAAGAGCGTTTCTTTTTTTCCGTCGTTCAATATTTTTGTAATTTTTCTTTTATTGAAATCAGAAAATTAGTGATTAACTTCTTTGCTCAAGGCTTTCGATTCTATTTCAATTTGTGAAAAATTATCTCGTGTATTTTTTAAATAATCAGTTAAAGATAACATCATGTTTTTACCTACGTTTAAATCTAGTTCCACTTTTTGCAAATACGAATTGGTGGCGTCAAATCTTTTTAAAATCTCTTTCCAGAATACCGCCATAAAGGCATTTCCAAGTTTAATAATTTTCGATTTTAAAGATGAATCTTCATGCCGAGTATCTAATTTTTTTTTCAATCAGGAAACCCTTTGCTGAGTTAGGCTGATTGGATTTAACATTTTTTGAGTTTAAATTTTTGGGTTAATAGCGATTTAGGCTATGTAGGTTAGACTTTTTGGAGATACTAGCGAGTTGAGCTATGTGGGTTTAAAGTTTATGGGATTAATTGCTAGTTGGGCTATATGCATTTAACTTTTTTCTGATATATAGCTTTCGAGTTTGAATATCGCTGTTTTACGGTTTAAATTTCTCAATGGGATGAGGCCCCTCCGCGGGTCCCGAGGCTACAGTCGCCCCTAGTCCCAATTAATCCGAGCCTATGCATCGGTATCTCCTTTGACTCAAGGTATAATTAATTTGATAATAAATTTTATACTGACTAAAAATAATTTAAGAACTTCTTAATAAAATGTGTAGTCTCCCAGAACTGCTACGACTTTCTGCATACGTTTCGGCACTGATTCCAGTCATGAATTTGAAACCGCCTACAATGTTTTTGCATCAATATGTAATAAAATTTTTGTAGCTAAACTTTAAGTTTTTGATATTCATGATTTGCTTTTAAATTGAAATTATGAATGTTTGTCTATCGCATTATAAAATGTTTGTCTAGAGATAATCAAGAAAGTCACTAAGGCCCACTTCTCTTTAACATATTTATCAGTGACATCACATTTCTTATTCAAAAATTCTTTATTTTTGATGTATGTAAAATATCCATTTAAAATAGTAATAATAAGCAAGAACTGCACAAAACTGAGGCATTTTAATTGAACAATCGGCAATGATGTAATTAATTCCGAAAATCAGAGAAAACTTCAAGCTCTCCGTCAAACAAGGGATTCAAGGTAAACGTTGTTTATTCTACGTTTCCGCGGTAATTTTGTTTTTATAAATGAAAATGGAATATATTAATCTACAGCTTAGCTCTAATTTCGTAGCTTAGTAAATCCGAAGAATATAGGTGAAATAAGTACTTTTCAATTAACTATTTTTACCTACCTTACTCTACTACAGCTAGCAATGATGTTTGTAAAACAGCAGAAAATACATTATATGATAAAGTGAAAGTGTGACTGACTTTCAATAGACTTCGGTTCCAATTTCTATTCAATTTTAGTAAAACAAAGCTATCAATTCGTTTGGTATTTTACAAATATTTTATTTTCATTGAATAATTTATTTACAAATAATGTGATTCTAAATTTAGATTTATTTCTAAAAATAATATTTTCGTTGAAGATTTTAAAATATATAAAAAAGGTACAAAGCACAGCCTTTCAAGGCTCCAATTTAAGTACAAACATTTATTTGAACAGAAAAGCTCCCTACACAAATCCATATGTATTGTATATGCATCATTTTCTACATATATATCTACTCATAAGGATGATAATTTTTCAACCTCATGAACTTACAGGATTATCGTAAACTTCAACAGTCCAAAGTACCTTGTTGACGTCTTTTGTCGATGGTTCATGTTCAACTTCCGTATTTCCATTTTCTGAAGTCGACTTCGTCGTGATTTTTGATCCTGAAGGTCTTGGCGTAAGCAACAAACACAAACAAATACCACCAATAATACTAAGCAAACAAAATGCACTAAGCGACATTGGTATAGCAATCTTCTTTAGAACGTTAACAAATGGAGCTGTAAGCAGCCAGATCCTGGCCCACGTCACAACCGAGAACATGAATGGTACCTTCTTGTGCGGTGGCACCAATTCTGCTAAACATGCAATAATCATCGATTGAGCAAGAGAGGTTCCAGCTTTGGGTATTGCTGCTATTATAATCCAAAGGGTTGCCTTTAAATCATCATCCACTGAAAATATACACACAATATTTATTTATTTATTTTCTTTTATCGTAAAAGTTCCTAAAATGGTTTTAATAAACTTGAAAGTATTGTTGAAGGTCATGTAACGTTAATTCATAATGATTGTTTCGTTTATTTAACAATGCTAAATGAATATGTGACATGACAATGAAATAAGGAAATAAAAGGGCTTAATTATACATATATAAGAAATAAAAGTTAGAACCTTTAATCACCAACTTTTGAGAATTTTGTACATTAATAGAGGAATAGTTTGCTTTAGCTTGAAGTAGAACAGCAGGGACATGTGCCGTTTTTGATGCACTTCACTGTATTATTTGTCAATATGAAAAAGAAATAATATTTTTTTTATATATATGATACGCGTATTGCATTGGTTTTGAATGTTTGCACATTGTAATAAGTGGGAAACATTAAGTCTGGTTAAACATTCCATTTTCGTGTAGTGCGACTAAAGAAAGAATCTCTGTAAGGGTAAACTGATGATCATTCCTAGAAGAACGGGTATTACGGTTGAACTGATTGAGGGGAGGAATGCAACTGGTTTTTCATTAGAGCATTGTTTATGAAAGTAGCGATAAAATAATGGCAAACATGAAACCTTACGATGGTGCTCGAGAGATACAATTGTTTCAGTTAGACAACGGTCACCCAACATTTTAGAGTTTTGTTTTGAATTATGTCAAGGAGACTTAAGTAGGTTATAGGAGCACCTACCTAGGTATGGGAATTGTACTCAAGTTTCGGACCTTTATAGATTATAGCCAGATCAGAAGGGTGGAACAACTTCTTGCATCTTCGGAGAAAACCTAAACACTTATAGCAGCATTTTTGGCTATGTCAAATATGTGATCACTCCACAACAAGAGGTTTGTAATGCACATACCTAGGACTGAAAGCAAGTTCCACTCATAGATAGTGGCATTGATGGAAGGTTACGCTTTTAGGACAGCAGACAGCATTAAATTCTACACAGTTCTTGATTCCTCATTTGACAATGCTGTCAAGATCAGAAATTAATGAGCTTATCATACGCTGCTGTTGGTAGTCCACATCCGAAGAACAAGGATGAGAATCTAGAAACGAATATGAGAAGCTGAGGTTACTGTCATCAGCGAAACGATAAGATGAGTTAGAAGTTTCAAACAAAAGATCATTTATAAAAATGTGTATATGTATACACATACAATTTTTAAGATTTAGTTTTTTAAGTTTTAATTTTGAGTTTGAGTGTGATCTTAGACATTAAGTGCCGGGTCAGGTAACAACAAACTTCCTACGTAATGTTTTCTCATAAAATTAAGGTGTCAAAAAGCATATTTATTTATTAAAGAGGAGTCACGCTTTATGCTTAAATCTTTTTCTGTGATCTAAAAATTAGTCTTTCTATTTCAATCCAGGTGACAATTTGTCTTGGAAAGTTTGATACCACTTCCAATATCTTCAAGAAAAACATTGTTTTTGCATTACCGTTTTCATTTATCTGGCAACGAAATATTTTTTAATTACATAACGGAATGCTTAATATTTCTTTAGTTTCTATGTTTTCAATAAAATAATGGAAATGTTCAACAAAACACAACAAAATTTCGCAAAATTAAAATGAATAAGCAGAATTCTGCACGCTATCCTCCTGCATTGATCATTTCAACAACTTGCAGATCGTCATCGAACCAATTTACCTACTGTTCATCGATTTTAAGAAGGCGTTTTCAAGGCAACTTATGAAGGGTCAAGATGTCTTATCCTACACGGTGGTAGGTTGTGGGAAGTAGATTTAAACCCAAAGTGGAGTCAGTCAGGGTTGCATACCAATTCTTTTCTTATTGGTGATCAGTTATATGCTGCGGGTGGCCTTGACAGAAAACGGAGGAATAAGATGGATTTTGACAACATACCTTAAACATCTGATAATGCAGACGATGTATTCTTGCTATCCCATAGGGTAATAGATGTTCATCATATGGCAAGAAATGAGGAGGAAGAAGCAGAAATCGTAGGGCTGATAAATTTAGATGCTTAGCCTCGGAACCTCCCACTCATACCCTTTGTTAAACATAGCAACCATTAGAAAAAGTAGTGAGTTATCAGTATCTTAGAAGTATCGTCTCTACCAAAGGCTGCATTCGGAACGGTGTGCAATGTTTGGAGGTAAATCTATCTCATCTTCATGCCAAAGCTACTACTATCCGCTTAAAAATCGAATCAGTACTGTTTTGCAGTACCTGGAAAATAACAGAAACGATTACCAAAGAATTGCAGACGTTCATTAATAGGCGTTCTCGTAATAAAAAAAGTTCCAAATAATTTGCACAATCCTTCAATATCTTCAAAACATTTGTTTCAAATATTGCCAACTTTAAAAATTTAAACACTGGAATTGAACTTAGTTAGAATCCAAAATCAAACAATTTGAATCACTAGATATTTTGTCACTTGACATCTTGTTTCACTTAAAATAGAAGAAGCTGAAGATCGTTTGAAAAGTTTAGAAACTAATTAAAAACGCGAAAACTTTGTGTTTAACATTTCTGTGTTTCAAAACGTCCAGTATAGTAGTTGATAGTTTTCGAGGTATGCAACTCTAAAGAAGAAAACATTTTAAAAATGCCAATGGATTTACAGAAGTCATGTGTGAAAAAATGTTTATAATTTGAACTTTGTATCTAAAAGCTCTTTAGGAAATTTTAAATCAAGTGTTTCTTCTTTTAAAAAAACCAAGTAAATTTGATTCAAATTTATCTAATGGACATTTAATAATTTTGATTAGAAATGCAAAAAGCCAATCCTTTTTAACTCTGTCCGACTTTCAAGTAACAACTTTGCAGTAACTTGTTCTTCATTTGTATGGAAGGAGGCATTGTACCACTTTTAGAAATACTCTTTTATTTCTAACTTATCCATTAACAATGAATATCATTTCTCCCAAAACTATTCCACTCTCAGCCTCGACTTACAAATTAAGTGGACAACTATGCATAATTTGGTCTTTTTACCAAAATAACATTCAAATATAACAACCTAAGTACCTAATAAATCCCTTGCTATTATAAAATCATATTTTGAAAGTACTTATACAATACACAAAGTATTCACACAAAGTCATTAAAATCACAGCAAATACAAGTATACATACTCGAATTCTCATGAAATGTCCATCCCAGAAAACCAATTAGGCCAGCAACGATATTGAATCCACCCGCCAACTGCCACTTCCAGCTATTATGTTTAAGTGTGAAATGCAAAGCTAAGAAACACCCAACAATTTCACTGAATCCTGCAAAAAAAAAAGGAAGAGAATTATAAACCGAGAAAAGTTATCACCATTAAAGGTTAAACACTGTCTGTACACTTTGTACAGATAGACTTTGTGTCGTCCCCCATCTCATTTACCCATAATTATTGTATTCAGGACCAAGTAATCTCGACCAAAGGATCTTATATTCAACAGCATACCCATAAAATTAATAATAAACACAGCCAAGGCAATGTGAGCAGCAATCAGATGAGTTTTTGCCCTAGGCCCAGTCCATAATTCCACCCAACTAGCTTCTCGAGGTGGATTGTTCTTCAAGGACTCCGCTTGGATGCGCAGTTGGTCGGAAAAGTCAACTGGTATTTTGTATGTTCGATCATTGATTTTTGCCGCGTCACGAATTATTTGCTCGCATTGGGATGTGTCCTTGGCCTTTCGCAGTAACCAGCGTGGGGAGTCTGGTGTCCAATTGAGAAGGAATATTAGAACGAGTGTCGGGAAAGTGATGCCTAAGTAAATTTGCGTCCAATTGCGGAAGAACGATGCAAGACCCGGCAAAAGAAACAGTCCAATCGACCAGAATGTGTCATAAAGTATTATCACACCAAGTCGATATTTTCCAGCTGTTATATCGGATACTAGAATGAGTTTGAATAAAAAGTTCCCTTCGTTAGAAGATACTCGAGGGGTGGATGGTCTCGTGTTAACTTACATATTGTGTGTCCTCCAGTGAACATGAGTGCACAGCATGCGGCTGATAGACATCGGAATGCACAATGTAATGTGAAGTCCCTGGCGAATCCAGTGATGCAACCACAAATGATTTGCAGTACCATTCCAATGAACATTGTCGTCCGAGGACTAATCCTGGAATAATATGCAAGCAAACGGATAAAGTCAAAATTGGCTTTTGGTGGTAGGCGCTTGTTCGTGCTGTTCCGTCATACCAAAGCATCATTTTTGTGGCGATTACACCACCCACAAGAATCCCAAAGAGATGCCAGAATTGAGTCCACGCAACAAAAATATCCCGCAAGCAAACCAAATCGAATTGCATAACCAATGAATAAAAGTCATAGTTGTAGTTAAAGTCCGTGCATTCCAATTGACCATCAATTGTGTTGATGTAACATTGATCCTCGGAAACGGTGGCATTGCTTGACATGCCAGATATATCACACTGGAACTCGTTATTGGGGTAGATTTCGGGAGCCGTAAAGATGATACACGCCATAAACCATGACGCAGGAATTTTGCACAAAAATATTATGAGAACAGTTCGTATTTGCCAAATTCCAAAATTGCCCAGAATACTTCCTATGAGATCAGGTCCAGCCTTTGGAATAGCTGTTGGAGATTTGTTAGCATTATTAACTGAATATGACGGCATGGTTTTGGAGCATTTTTATAAGTAAGGAAATAATGGACGATCTAAAAAAAAAGATAATATTTATAGTTCGAAGAATGAATTGGCAATAATTAAAGTTTACATATGTTAATTGTTAGAATTGCTTCTACTTTCGAAATAGTTATGTGAAATTAATTGCAAACTTTAAAATCCTATCATTTGGGTTCCTAATATAGTGTTGTCAGTTCTATGAATCCAAAAAAGTAACTATTAACCAGTTAAAACGTAAACAACGAAAATACGCCTATCTCTCGCTTAAATGTTTTTACTGTAGCTTAATATTGTGGAGGCTGGTTAAATTTTAAGGGCTGTTGTTGATTTTGAATTTAAAAAAAAAAAATTAGGAAATTACTGTCATTTATTTGTATTATGATAATATTGGTATAGTTCAATTATGTATGGAACAAAATATCGGCCAAATGGACGCCGAGAAATCAGTGGCACACCTACATCCAACGATCCAAATTTTCGGTGTCGCTTAGGCACAGTTTAGGTTTATGTCGTTAATCCTTTAACTCTTGAATTGTTGCTGGCTCTTAGGCGTACAATCTCAAATCAGATGATCTTGAAAGTCAATTAACAATCTCACCATTCACAGTAAAAGGCTGAATGGCATTTTATAAAAAATACGCCCGATGATGCCGCCAGCCTATAAACTGTATCAAATAGTCACTTTTTGTGGATGCATTGTTTTTTGCCCAGCTACTCTTGGATTTTAATCGCCCAAATGCGGCAATTCTGCTTATCGAATACACTAAGGTGGAAATGTGCCTTATCACTGAAGATGATTTTCTTCGAAAATTGATCATCTACTGTTGCCATTTCTTGCCACCATTCTAACTATTGACGACGCTTGAAATGACGCTTGTAAGCGGGTAAATGCAAGTCAAGACGACAAGTTGAGGTGGACGGCTCTTCGGCCACACTATCGCGATTTTTCCGATTGCACGCACATTGGACGATTAAATTGACCGGAAAAGTGCACGATATGCCTATTTTCATAATAAGCCTGAATAACTTTAACTCGTTCCTTGATTGTGTATCTTTCCGTGGTTCAAAATGAATTAATTTGAAAAAGGGTAGAATTCAAACAAAAAGCAGAAAAAACTTGGCATTTAGGTGTGATTCACATTCAACATCGGTCCTTAAAATTTAACCACAGTTTATTAGTAAGAAACAGAAATCAAAATTCTAATTAAAGATAATAAAATGATAAAAATAGAGATTCAAAATTATGTTGTTTGTTTTCAGTATTTTCCTTTCGTTTTAGAATAGAGACAACTCAAAAAAGGTTCGTCCCTTTACTGCATGGTGGCTCATACATATATGACCCAAACCGTGTTTTTGTAGATATTTTCCACTTTTAAACAAATTCTGTTGTTTTGTGCATACAGTGAGAAATAAGTAACATAAACGCTCTAAATTGTATTGAAAAACGCCATCTATGAACGAGTTTTGGCAAACAAATTTTCAAATTTCGATTTCGTAGATATTGTTACGAACATTACAGAATTCATATATGCACCCACATCGGTTTTACGGAGGTATCCATGCTACTATACAACATTTTCCCGACAACAAACAGTGAGGAAAATCTTTCAGATGATGAGCACGAGGTGAACAGATGCAAAAATCTTCCGCCTCTACATATTCCAGAGTCCGATGAATCCGATTGGGAATTAGAAGATAACATTCCTCTTTCCCAGCGAGAAGTGCGAGAGCTGAAAAACCCCGATGGCGGGATGGGTTTTTGAAAAAAAGATGATAATGAAACCGCATACACAGGTGATACGACGTTACCTGAGGAAAAAAGGAGCTTGGATACGCCAACACAATTCTACAAGTACGAGTAATTGTTTACAGACGAAATGTTCAAATACATAGAAAACGAAACGATCAGATACTCCTGTGAAAAACATCCCGAAAAACTGCTCACATAACAGCAATGGAACTTGATCAGTTTGTTGGAATATGACATTACATTTCCATCGCACAGTTACCATCAACTAGGTTTTATTGGAATGTAAGCCTAGGTTACCCAAAAATTAACTCTGTAATGGCATGTAATCTGTTCGAAGAAATAAAAAAGCTTCATACATTTCAACACCAACTCGACGCAAGTACCCAAAGGACAATCAGGACATGATCCCCTTCATAAAATAAGACCATTCTTGGTCCATACAAGGCAGAGACTCCTTACTGCCCTTAGATAAGAATACATGGCAGTAAATGAACAAACGACACCAACCAAAAGTAGATCATCTATGGGTATATAAAAATGTTGTTCTCCGTGGTAGCTCTGGGTTCAGCTACGACTTTTTACTTTATACTGAAGCCCAAGGGCATGTACAGTTGTTAACCGATTTGCCAAAGATTAATACATCCAGTGACTCGCGAGAACTATTTCCGACTGATTCAACTACAAATTATTCTTTGACAACTGGTTCACGTCCTTAAACAACTTATCTGCACGATTTTACGGCTAGGAACGATAAAAGCCAATCGGACTCCGGGTTATAAAGCTCCTACTGAATTGAAAAAAGGAAGAGTTGCAACTATGGAAAAACTGGCGACAATTGATAACCTGGGATATTTCTGTGGTAACATGGTTTGACAACAGAATTGTAAGCCTTGCTTCCACATATGTCAGCAGCAAAGCGATTCTGAAGTCCAACACTTCAACAAAAAAGAAAAGAGCTACCAAACTATATCATGTCCAAAGACAGTCATGACACATAATCGGCATATGGATGCAGTTGATCTTTCGGATGCTCTTCTTGGATATTATAGAATATAAATTAGATCAAATAAATTGTATTACAGAAAATTCTTCCACATGATCGACATGACAGCCGTGAATGCGTGGCTATTGTACAGACGAACGCTTGATGGTTCTGAGGCGTGGCTAGCACTAGCCGATTTCAAGTGCGGGGTAGACTAAGATATATGCCATGTCAGCAAACTAAGTACAACTAACAAACGTGGACGACGATCTTATTTCATGGAGAATAACCTACAATTGAAGAAATTGAAAGGACCTATTCTGATTAAATTAATTAGATCAACTTCCTGTTTTTACCACAAGACATCAGTGTAAGGTTCCAGACTGCCATGCCATCTAATGTGTAGTACCGAAAATAGAAAGTAAATCTTTGCTTGAATGCGAAAAGAACTGTTTCACTATATTCCATACACTACATAATTTTTTGAATAAATAGTAAATTTAATTTATTAAAATTTGTTGTGTTATTTTTCTGCTTAATGTGCCATATATGATCCAAGCCTGATCATATATGAAATCGAAATTCCTAAAACATGTGTTTTTTTAATTATAATTAACTATCACATACATTTTTTTCATGAAGAAAAAAAATCATGCAGTAAGGGGTTAATTTTTAATTACATTTTAAAAAATATTTAAATTTTCTTAGGGCCAAGATATTGATACGTTCTTAAGAGTTAAAAGAGATCTCTCTTGTCACGCTACCATGGAATGGCTATAAGAAAAAAATGCAGCCATATTCCCTTGCATTGCCTTACAATTGAATACCAAAATATCCATTTGAGTAACGTAAGTATCTAAATATCTAATGCAAAACTTATAAAATCGTTCCTGGCAAACAGTAAAATGCAAAGCTGCTTTGAATAGAAATTTCTTCTAATGTTTTATGGTCATGGTGGAGTCGAATATAGAATATAATTAGTCAATTCAGAAAATCTTTAAATACTGTAAATATTTTTGAGACCAAAATGTGCTATAATTCACTCTGATCACATTGCTTATTCATAGGTTTTCCTAAAAAGCTTTAAAAAGATCAAAACACAAATGGCAAAATTAATGTTGCAGTTTATAACGCAACTGCAATACTTTTTTCGGAGCTTATCTTTTTAACAGCTGTCAAAATTATGATTTTTGCTCAATTTGGTTTGCCACTTCATAACGAATAGACTTACTGCTACTTTTCTTATTAAAAAAAATAAGGGTTCCGTCCGCACATGCAGCTAATAAAACATCAATTTATTGAAGGTAACTTTTGGTGAGAGCATTATCTCGCGTCCTGGGTCTGACCAACCGCTGAAAATTGGCTTAGAGGCAATAAGGCCGATTCTTGAAAGTTGGTCTTTTTTCACGGTACCATAGTACGTTCCCAATGCCACTTTCTTGCTGGCTTTTAATTTAACATAACAAGACACTTAATTGTTGAAAAAGTCATGAAAAGCTTCTGTTCTTGTGTTTAACAATTGAGAAATCAATTCCTTACTCTTGATAAATTTACAGAAAAATCGAATTATTAAACATTTGTAAAATAAAACTAATCTTTAAACAACTTGTATGACGATAAAATTCAAACTGACAGAGTCAGAATTATATAATGATGCAAATACCTCCACATTCTGGAAAAATGAATAGTAAAAGAATATTCTTTTCCACATTTTTTGTTTGATATTCACGATAAGCAAATTCAGGGGAAAATACATAACATAACTTGTATTCCGATTAATTCAAATTATAGTGTACTCAAAGTAAAAGGCGTCTACATGAAAGGCATTATAGTGTGAATTAAAAGTCAGAAACTACGTACATGGATATATTATTTATTTATGTTTGTTAATAAATTTATTTCATGTATACAATTGGCACTACAGTTATAACCAATTACTCTTGAATTGTGTATTTGCATAAATTATTATGTTTTTCATATTTTAATTATAGGAATAATACAATCGTGCATAGTAATTCAAAGCACAGTATTTCGTTTCAATTTATTTTTATAAGGCTTACTTAGAAATTCTAAACCCATAGTTAAAAAATCCTCACTTTGGATTTTAGGGTTTTGTGAACTATATTTATTGGCACCCAAAATGACATTTTCTTTTTATATTTTTTGTAAAAAATAAACTTTGAAAATCAATATAATCATTTACAACAAACTTTTCAAAAAAAAATTAACTAAAAATCATATCGAAAAAAGCCGTGGCGGAACATTTTATTTTTAGCTCGACATATTTTAAAAGGTATAAATATTTTGGTCATTTTTAGATCTTGGGTTTTGTTATAAAATTTGATTTAACAAAAATTTTCACCATGGTTCAAAGGTTAATGGTGCAGCTCAAGGGTAGGTTACTATCGTCATGAGCAGAACTTTAGATTAACCCAAAACATTAAACAAGCATACGATGCAAACAAAAGACAACTGAGTAAAAAGATGAAACCATTTATGCTTTGACAACCAAGGATCCCTTAAAGCAGTGTTTTTCAACTTGTTGGTCGCGACCCCATAGGGGTCTTTTTAGGGGGGTCGCGAACATTCTTACGAGGAATTCCTAAAGGTTGAGAAAATACTGCAGTTAAAAAAAAACAATAAAATTACAAAAAGGTTTATTAAGACAAATGATAAATTAGACAAAACATATGAGCAGTGCCCTAGCTACGATATTAAAATAGTCCTGGGCGATTTTAATGCCAAGCTAGGAAAGGAAGACATCTTTGGTAGAATAATCGGGAAAAACAGCCTGCACGACAACACTTCCGACAACGGATTCAGGCTCATAGATTTTGATGCGGGGCGAAACGTCATGGTAGCCAGTACGCGTTTTCCACACCTCAACATCCACAATGGAACTTGGACTTCTCCAGATCAATCTACCGTCAACCAGATTGACCATATTGCGATCGACGCCAGACACGCTTTCAGCATTATCGATGTACGAACTTTCCGAGGAGCTAACATCGACTTGGGCCACTACCTCGTTGTAGCCAAGGTAGCACTTCGGGTTTCCAGACCCAAGGCAAAACAGAGAGATGCTGGGAGGAGGTACAACGTCGAACGGCTACAATCGCAAGATATCGCCAAATCCTTTTCCGACCGAGCTACAAGTAACCTCTCTTGAAGTCATCTGCCACCAACACAATGTATCGAAAACCAGTGGCAACATTGCCAAGATGCAATCAGAGAAGCTGCCCCTGATACTATAGAGGAATCAGTCTACTTAACATCGCCTATAAAATCTTCTCTGCCGTAATATGTGAACGTCTAAAGCCCATCGTCAACAACCTTATAGGTCCTTATCAGTGTGGTTTTAGACCAGTTAGTCCACAGTTGATCAAATATTCACATTACGGAAGATCCTGGAAAAAACCCAAGAACACCAAATCAACAACCACCATCTTTTCATCGATTTCAAGGCCGCATATGACAGCATCTACAGGGCTGTATAGAGCCATTTCTAGTTTTGGCATCCAAGCCAAACTAGTCCGGATGACCAGTTTGGCTTGTGCAGGATGACCATGGAGAATTCACGCTGCACCATAAAGGTTGGAAACAACTTAACAGAACCTTTCGATGTCAAAAAAGGTTTTAGACAAGGTGATGCGTTGTCATCTGATTTTTTTAACTTAGTGCTTAAAAGAATAGTGCAGAGCTAATACGTCAACACTAGAGGCACTATCTTTCAAAAGTCTGTCCAATTACTGGCATTCGCTGATGACATTGACTTAATCGGAAGAACTCAGCGTGATGTCAATGGGGCTTTTGTGAGTATTGAGGCAGAGGCGGCAAAAATGGATTTAACGGTTAATGAGGGCAAAACATTGACGTTATCAAGGACTTCGTCTACCTAGGCTCCGCTGTAAAAACAGAAAATTACACCAGCGCTGAGATCAAAAGCAGAATAACTCTTGCTAACCGCTGTTTCTTTGGAGTAAGAAAGCAATTGAGTGGTAAAGTCCTCTCTCGAGGTACCAAAGTGTTGCTATATACACCCTTATCATCCCCATCCTGCTATAAATACTTCTGCAATGTACTATAACAAAAGTGGATGAAAGCACCTACCTACTGGGTTGCTTCAGAAATCGATTTCTCCCAACGTGAATCCGTTTTTACTACATTGAGAATTAAATCGTTTTCCAAATTTAAGCGATTTCTTGCCTTACTTTTAATTTTGGCAATTGATGCAAAGGTCAACTCGCACAGGTACGACCGACGTGGCAAATGGAATCAAACACTTCAAAACCTCTAATGTTAATCCAGCATATTATAATTTTCTTTTTAACCGAAAGGCATCCAAATTGAAAGACTTAAATTTCAATTGCAGCATTCCATCGAAAGATAGATTCAGCAGACTTTCCTTGAGCTTGATTGCCAATTTTGCCTCATTTACAGCTGTATTTAAAAACGGATTAAAGGTCAACCTTGGCCAATATTCTTCGATATCTCTTCCATTGAGAAATAATGACACATTTCTTCTTTCAACTTTTCTAATACCATTTATGTACCAGGTATAAATTCCTTGATATTTATATTTTATCTCACATCCGACTTCTTCAACAAAAGATTGTGCCGAGGAAAATAAATCTAAGTGGTTTTGACTAAGTGACGATGACCAAAATTCAATTTTGTTTGTTAAGTCATGGATTTTATCTTTAGCCACTTTTATTCAAGATACACAAGCACAGAAGTTCGAGATATCAAAGTTAAAATTTATGAAAGAAAAGCTCTTAAGACTGTTGCCACATTATTTAAATTAAACAAAACTCGAGCTATCGAAGTTCGACGGTACGGAAAAAAGCAATGGATCCGTCTAATGGGTCCGTTTCATGTAAAAGGTTGAAAAACACTGCCTTAAAGTATTCAAGTGTCATTAAAGACGAATTCATGTGAAATTACGATGTCAATATTTCAATTTTCAGAAATATGTTAATTGCAAAGATGCAGATTAGGACTGTATGTTTGGATCTGATGTAAAAATATTGTGTTCACAGAACTTACAGCAGGATCTAAGGTACACACAAAAGAATGAAGCACGTTGGCGGATATATTACGTGTGAGCTGCCCATTGTAAGAATTAAAACAAAAATGAATCATCGAGAGTATCCCTGTTAACTGTATGATACCATTTGTAAAAGACTGCCTATAGAGTTCAATAAAACTAATGTTTTTAAGCGTCTTTTGAAACAGTCAATTTGCAATTTATTACTACTGCATAAAGTTCAAATACAATCATATCTATGAAAATAGTCTTCGCGTGCGCTTTGAAGGATCTAATGTCACGTTCAGAAATAAACAAAAGTGAATCGCGAACGCGACAAAAAATGTACTTAACTTTTGGTAGTACTGATTTCCAATTAATTTAGTCGGCTTCGCGTAACTTAATTTTAGCTAACTTCAGTTGTAATTGCATCAGATTATTTTTTAAGTTTGATAAATCTTAAGTTTTGTCACAAATTAAGTTTCTGTACACAACCATAATATTTGACATTAGATTTGACCACCAACAAATATGTCAATCATTCCGTCGCACTTCAGAACACAGAGATTAATGGCTTAAAGATAAACTCCAAGAAAATAAATAAAAAATCAGAACATGGAAAAAAGTATTACGATTGACGATATTGTGTTACGATCATGGTTTCAATATTCCATTAGTGCATCCTTCTATCTTTGTGAGTGACGATTACAAAAGTGCAATATCCATAATTGGCTGGGTGAACGAGCAATATTGGCAGCGAAAAATAGAGATGTCGAGGCTCTCAATGTGACCATTCAGAATTTTCTTCCAGGACAGTTGATTTCCTTCAAATCAGTCGACACCATTATGAAAAAGGATAACGTAGTCAACTATCCAACGGAGTTTTTAAATTCACTGGAATTGCCTGGATTACCACCTCACAATTTGCAGTTAAAAGTAGGATCAGTTGTCACCATGCTGCGTAACATTAACAAACCTCAAATATGCAAGCGAACAAGACTGGCTGTGAAAAAGCTGATGAATGACGTCAATGAGGCAACAATCATAAAAGGAAAATACAAAGGAGAGGATTTCTTGATCCCGCGAATACCGATGATTCCAACGGATCTACCATTCAATTTTTAAACGCTTACAAATTCCAGTACGTCTGGCCTTTGCGATGACAATAAATAGGTTTCACTGTTTCGCTCATGGACAATTATACACCGCGTGTTCGCGCATCGGAAAACCGTCTTCTTTGTTTATTTACGCACCACAAAACAAAACAAAAAATATAGTTTATGAGAAAGCTTTATATTGATTAACAAACTGTAACATAACAGTATGCGTCTGTTAATACAAATGTAAACTTTATAAATAGCCAATATTTCAGGAAAACTCTGTTTTTTAAGTAAGCAACATGATGTGTTGAAAATAATAATAAAACTTTATGCTTCATGTAAAAAATGCTTTTTTATTCAATACGTTTTGTTTGTTTTGAAATTAATTGATACAAAAGTTTAGGTCTTTTATTTGTCGATTGAGGCAGTATACTGCCTACTACTTCGTATACGAAGTCTGCCTGGTCAGCTAGTATTATATATTTATGTTGGAGAAGCTCATGGAAGGTAGAAACCTATCAGATTTTGTTTGACATTTGTAAACTTGAAAAATTGCCTTCCCTCAGAAAGAAGGTTATTTTCAATTTGGTTAAGGTATTGGTATTTGGTATTGGCCATTCCCTTAACTCAGAGAAAGAATTATAGGCGAAAAGATAGTTGTTATGGTCGGTATCAGATTTGGACTTTAAAAAGATCTTCCAAAAATTGTTACGGATATTTCTTATGCTGCGGAGCTGTCTGTTGTACCAAGGATGAGACGAGGTGAAATCTTTTGTATGAAAGAAAGATACTGATTTTTAAATACAATATGAGAAAATCAAATAAAATTAATTTCTAAGGGACTCTACTGTTGAGTGGAGGGAACTAAATTCAAAGTCGGTTAAGCTAAGAAGACAAAAGTTGTTTTCAAATTCAATAGGAAAGTGGAGATTAAGGGGAGGATGATAGCGATTCAAGGTTGAGAGAAGATGAGGGCTCGCGGAGACGACACAGTTTGCTACTCCATTTAGTTGAAAAAGACCACAACATGGAATAGTAGTTTGTGAAGAGTTCAATACCAAGGATATCGGGTGTGAGGTTGGTTTCAGTAAGAGCAAAGAAATCATAAGGAAGGTTTTGGGAGCTTTTAAAGACGGCAGACGTTTTAGACCATAACCCTCTTACATTTTGAGAGTAAAGGCTAAAACATTTAGGTTAGGAGCAATAGTATTTCTTCATTTTTACACGGGATTTTTGGATATGAGATAACCGTTTTGAAGAGATAAAAGACGCAAAAGAGGTTAGGTCTTCTCTCACTGTTTCAGGAGAAATTTCAAGACCATTACGAAATTACAGAAATATTTTAATAAGTGCATCACATTTCGTAGGGAGGCCTTCTTGGGATTAAAACCCTTATGTTTGTATTTGTTTTACCTTTAAAGCAAAAAGAATCTTGTTTGTCGTGCAAAAAATCTGGGTAATGACGAACATTATTGTAAATTTGGTGGTCTCTAAGACAGGACATAAAATACCGATCATTATAGTATTGGCCTCAGATAAAAGTTTATTAAACTTGACATTTGGAGGGATTATGGGTTCAAGTTGCTTTGATAAAAAAAAACAGCTTCCCAAAAGTACGGACGTACATACATACGTTTCGGGAAAATCTGCGTCAAGACAAGGTGTAATGGTCATCTTTTGATGAGCCCAACCATTACATCAGGGCGGAACGCATATATGAACATTTTTATGCTGGTCGATTTCATACATACACATACATCACTCTAAAATTCTGTGATTTAGATTCTAGGGAGACCTTGAAACGTCTGGAAATGTCAAAACTCACAATAAATTTCCATGGGAAGTTAATGAAATTATTCAAGTTTCTTATAAAAGATATAACTTTAAGCAGATCAATTTAAAAATTTTAACTAATGAGTAAGAAGAGTCCAGAAAACAACTGTTAATTAGTAAAATTTTTAGTTTTAACTTCATTAGTCATTTAAGTTTTGATTGTGTTCATATTTTAGAAACAATAAGTTTACTAAGGAAAGCTTTAATTCAGCCCAGCTGAATGAATCACGTAACTTAGTACGCTGGACAAAATTCTCTACTCTAAAAAAGAACCTATCCCCTTTTATAGGATACTGAATTCTTAAAATTCAGTATCCTTTAAAATGTCTCTTCAACTATAAGTTCGTTAGCTTAAGGTCATTTTGTAGATAAGGAGTTTAGGAATTTAATCATGTGTTTGTTACAAAGAAAAAAGGGCAATGTGTTTTTTGGATAGGCCGTTTTTAAGAAGAAAAAAAAGCCATAATAAAATATTATGGCTATGAATTAAACTTTATAATAAAGATAAGGGTCATTATGTTTTTTTTGGAATACATTTCAGTCTATAGGCCCCACAAAATATCGTCCATATTTTTTGTTAAACCTCAAGGCCACACTACATGCTCACATGTCTTACATTTTCACTTAGATTTAAATAGAAAAACAAGTTTTGATTTCGCCCTGAAATACGCTTAAACAGGTACTGAATCTTCGGATCTAGAGTTGCTATACATCAGTCTAGATTTGTTCTGAAAAATATTGTTTAATTTTATCATTAGTTTGTACCTTGACACTGAGACACGTAAATTAAAGTAGAATATAATTGTTTGATGGCATACTTACTTAATTCATATAAAGGCTTAAGTTATTATGCATATAGTATTAAGCAAGAAGTGCTAATCAATTTTGTTTGGAATATTGAAACATAACACCTGTGATCAATGAATATATTTACAAAAAAAAGCAAATAAATTATGTAGAATTGTATTGTTACTAATCACTTCGTGACTAATCACATAACATGATTATTTTGATTGGTTTACTTTTTTGATTATGAATTATTATTTGGTAAGTTCGGAATTATTTACAGAAAAAAGGCGTAATTACATTTGACACAGGTTTGTAAATGACGTAAGAACGGGATATTTAAGCTTAAGTCAATCACTTAGAACGTTCGGTGTGATTTTAGAATTTAAATTACCTGCAAAAGTAAAAACACTGCACTTAATAACATAAGAAAGGCAACTTACTTTTAAGTAACCATAGCCGTAGTTAAATATAATAAGTACTAGATTTTTAAGTCCAGCCCTAATTTTGGCAAAATGATCGAACTTCTGGCACAACAAACAATGATATTAAAAGTCTAACTATTCTTCAAATCGTCATTTGACCAAGTTCTGCATGCATATGGTAAGAAAGTTCTTATTAGATTAAGAATTAAACAGAACTACACAGAAAAGGACAATTTTGTTGTTCTAGTTTTTTACAATTTTGTTAACTTTAAAGTTCCGAAAAATGAATACTGATACAGATGCAAAAATTCATATAATTCGAAAAATTATATCAAGCCGATAATCGGGGTATAAGTATTCCTTAAAAAAACGTCTACCAAGCACACGTGCTTTATTTAATATCATACTTTTGATAGCGTATTAAGATTTAGATGAGGATTAAGAATGTGGAACTTGATAACAAAGAAAACTCAGACACTATGGTAACTGGCTCAAAGTACTTCAATAATATCAGACAAAAATTATTTATATATGTAATAATCAATGTTCTCTTATCGAATACGATTGTCACTTCTCATTAAAGTGAAAGTTTTAGACAATTTTTTCTTTTTCATAGTTACTAACTAGTTTCTTTTAAAAATCAAAATGGTACCCGGGATATCTTTTTTGGGAATTCGGGAGATAGTCGCTATTTTAAATTGATTTTACTGATTGAGTTTTTACTTATTTTGAAGCAACCATTTCCTGTGATAAGATAGAATGAAATACGAAAATTCGTAACTTATTCAAATTAACTTAACTTAAATTAATTTATCTTATAAATTTCATCGGTTTTACTTATCTGGAATTTGACATCAATTTCAAAATTTTATCAGAATACTTAATTTGGTAGGGAAGTTATTGTAATCGTCAGTTATTGAACATTTTAAAATTGTTCGCACATAACTGTTCATAATAGAAATACTGCAACTTAGTAACGGGACTAGGGGATAGAGCACAAGACATTTTACAGAAAAACTGACAAGAAAGTTCGCACAACAGAAGAAACAGATGAAAAAAGCTCACGGTAAGTTATAGATGGTACCCAATCAGTAAAATGTTTCTTCCATAGCATTATTTGTTTGTAAGAAAAGAGGCTGGGATGCGACCTCAGTGTGTGTAGAAATACTGCAACTTAGTTACGAGACTAGGGGACAGAGCACAAGACATTTCACAGAAAAACTGACAAGAAAGTTCTAACAACAGAAGAAACAGATGAAAAAAGCTCACGGTAGGTTATAGATGATCCCCAATCAGTAAAATGTTTCTTCTATAGCATTATTTGCTATATATATGCTATAGAAGAAACTTCCCATCCCGGCTGTCGATTTGTCTTGCTTAAAAGTTTGTATATGTCTTATCAATTTTTACTAAATTTGCTTACTATTTTTTGTAGATTTTATTTTTTATAAAAAACGTTTTTTTTTTTTAATTTTTATATAAAAATTACTGAATATCGAAAACAATATTTTCTGTGAAAAAGTTTGAAGACAATATTTTAATTTTTGAAAAGCAATTCAGTCGAAAGTTTTAGTATTGTTTTTTTTTTAGAGTTTTATTTTTTGTAAAAAAAACTGTCAATTTGATTGTTTTCAAAATTCGATAAAATTTTGAAAAAAATCAAATTGACAGTTTTTTTTACAAAAAATAAAACTCTAAAAAAAAAACAATACTAAAACTTTCGACTGAATTGCTTTTCAAAAATTAAAATATTGTCTTCAAACTTTTTCACAGAAAATATTGTTTTCGATATTCAGTAATTTTTATATAAAAATTAAAAAAAAAAAACGTTTTTTATAAAAAATAAAATCTACAAAAAATAGTAAGCAAATTTAGTAAAAATTGATAAGACATATACAAACTTTTAAGCAAGACAAATCGACAGCCGGGATGGGAAGTTTCTTCTATAGCATATATATAGCAAATAATGCTATAGAAGAAACATTTTACTGATTGGGGATCATCTATAACCTACCGTGAGCTTTTTTCATCTGTTTCTTCTGTTGTTAGAACTTTCTTGTCAGTTTTTCTGTGAAATGTCTTGTGCTCTGTCCCCTAGTCTCGTAACTAAGTTGCAGTATTTCTACACACACTGAGGTCGCATCCCAGCCTCTTTTCTTACAAACAAATAATGCTATGGAAGAAACATTTTACTGATTGGGTACCATCTATAACTTACCGTGAGCTTTTTTCATCTGTTTCTTCTGTTGTGCGAACTTTCTTGTCAGTTTTTCTGTAAAATGTCTTGTGCTCTATCCCCTAGTCCCGTTACTAAGTTGCAGTATTTCTATTATGAACAGTTATGTGCGAACAATTTTAAAATGTTCAATAACTGACGATTACAATAACTTCCCTACCAAATTAAGTATTCTGATAAAATTTTGAAATTGATGTCAAATTCCAGATAAGTAAAACCGATGAAATTTATAAGATAAATTAATTTAAGTTAAGTTAATTTGAATAAGTTACGAATTTTCGTATTTCATTCTATCTTATCACAGGAAATGGTTGCTTCAAAATAAGTAAAAACTCAATCAGTAAAATCAATTTAAAATAGCGACTATCTCCCGAATTCCCAAAAAAGATATCCCGGGTACCATTTTGATTTTTAAAAGAAACTAGTTAGTAACTATGAAAAAGAAAAAATTGTCTAAAACTTTCACTTTAATGAGAAGTGACAATCGTATTCGATAAGAGAACATTGATTATTACATATATAAATAATTTTTGTCTGATATTATTGAAGTACTTTGAGCCAGTTACCATAGTGTCTGAGTTTTCTTTGTTATCAAGTTCCACATTCTTAATCCTCATCTAAATCTTAATACGCTATCAAAAGTATGATATTAAATAAAGCACGTGTGCTTGGTAGACGTTTTTTTAAGGAATACTTATACCCCGATTATCGGCTTGATATAATTTTTCGAATTATATGAATTTTTGCATCTGTATCAGTATTCATTTTTCGGAACTTTAAAGTTAACAAAATTGTAAAAAACTAGAACAACAAAATTGTCCTTTTCTGTGTAGTTCTGTTTAATTCTTAATCTAATAAGAACTTTCTTACCATATGCATGCAGAACTTGGTCAAATGACGATTTGAAGAATAGTTAGACTTTTAATATCATTGTTTGTTGTGCCAGAAGTTCGATCATTTTGCCAAAATTAGGGCTGGACTTAAAAATCTAGTACTTATTATATTTAACTACGGCTATGGTTACTTAAAAGTAAGTTGCCTTTCTTATGTTATTAAGTGCAGTGTTTTTACTTTTGCAGGTAATTTAAATTCTAAAATCACACCGAACGTTCTAAGTGATTGACTTAAGCTTAAATATCCCGTTCTTACGTCATTTACAAACCTGTGTCAAATGTAATTACGCCTTTTTTCTGTAAATAATTCCGAACTTACCAAATAATAATTCATAATCAAAAAAGTAAACCAATCAAAATAATCATGTTATGTGATTAGTCACGAAGTGATTAGTAACAATACAATTCTACATAATTTATTTGCTTTTTTTTGTAAATATATTCATTGATCACAGGTGTTATGTTTCAATATTCCAAACAAAATTGATTAGCACTTCTTGCTTAATACTATATGCATAATAACTTAAGCCTTTATATGAATTAAGTAAGTATGCCATCAAACAATTATATTCTACTTTAATTTACGTGTCTCAGTGTCAAGGTACAAACTAATGATAAAATTAAACAATATTTTTCAGAACAAATCTAGACTGATGTATAGCAACTCTAGATCCGAAGATTCAGTACCTGTTTAAGCGTATTTCAGGGCGAAATCAAAACTTGTTTTTCTATTTAAATCTAAGTGAAAATGTAAGACATGTGAGCATGTAGTGTGGCCTTGAGGTTTAACAAAAAATATGGACGATATTTTGTGGGGCCTATAGACTGAAATGTATTCCAAAAAAAACATAATGACCCTTATCTTTATTATAAAGTTTAATTCATAGCCATAATATTTTATTATGGCTTTTTTTTCTTCTTAAAAACGGCCTATCCAAAAAACACATTGCCCTTTTTTCTTTGTAACAAACACATGATTAAATTCCTAAACTCCTTATCTACAAAATGACCTTAAGCTAACGAACTTATAGTTGAAGAGACATTTTAAAGGATACTGAATTTTAAGAATTCAGTATCCTATAAAAGGGGATAGGTTCTTTTTTAGAGTAGAGAATTTTGTCCAGCGTACTAAGTTACGTGATTCATTCAGCTGGGCTGAATTAAAGCTTTCCTTAGTAAACTTATTGTTTCTAAAATATGAACACAATCAAAACTTAAATGACTAATGAAGTTAAAACTAAAAATTTTACTAATTAACAGTTGTTTTCTGGACTCTTCTTACTCATTAGTTAAAATTTTTAAATTGATCTGCTTAAAGTTATATCTTTTATAAGAAACTTGAATAATTTCATTAACTTCCCATGGAAATTTATTGTGAGTTTTGACATTTCCAGACGTTTCAAGGTCTCCCTAGAATCTAAATCACAGAATTTTAGAGTGATGTATGTGTATGTATGAAATCGACCAGCATAAAAATGTTCATATATGCGTTCCGCCCTGATGTAATGGTTGGGCTCATCAAAAGATGACCATTACACCTTGTCTTGACGCAGATTTTCCCGAAACGTATGTATGTACGTCCGTACTTTTGGGAAGCTGTTTTTTTTTATCAAAGCAACTTGAACCCATAATCCCTCCAAATGTCAAGTTTAATAAACTTTTATCTGAGGCCAATACTATAATGATCGGTATTTTATGTCCTGTCTTAGAGACCACCAAATTTACAATAATGTTCGTCATTACCCAGATTTTTTGCACGACAAACAAGATTCTTTTTGCTTTAAAGGTAAAACAAATACAAACATAAGGGTTTTAATCCCAAGAAGGCCTCCCTACGAAATGTGATGCACTTATTAAAATATTTCTGTAATTTCGTAATGGTCTTGAAATTTCTCCTGAAACAGTGAGAGAAGACCTAACCTCTTTTGCGTCTTTTATCTCTTCAAAACGGTTATCTCATATCCAAAAATCCCGTGTAAAAATGAAGAAATACTATTGCTCCTAACCTAAATGTTTTAGCCTTTACTCTCAAAATGTAAGAGGGTTATGGTCTAAAACGTCTGCCGTCTTTAAAAGCTCCCAAAACCTTCCTTATGATTTCTTTGCTCTTACTGAAACCAACCTCACACCCGATATCCTTGGTATTGAACTCTTCACAAACTACTATTCCATGTTGTGGTCTTTTTCAACTAAATGGAGTAGCAAACTGTGTCGTCTCCGCGAGCCCTCATCTTCTCTCAACCTTGAATCGCTATCATCCTCCCCTTAATCTCCACTTTCCTATTGAATTTGAAAACAACTTTTGTCTTCTTAGCTTAACCGACTTTGAATTTAGTTCCCTCCACTCAACAGTAGAGTCCCTTAGAAATTAATTTTATTTGATTTTCTCATATTGTATTTAAAAATCAGTATCTTTCTTTCATACAAAAGATTTCACCTCGTCTCATCCTTGGTACAACAGACAGCTCCGCAGCATAAGAAATATCCGTAACAATTTTTGGAAGATCTTTTTAAAGTCCAAATCTGATACCGACCATAACAACTATCTTTTCGCCTATAATTCTTTCTCTGAGTTAAGGGAATGGCCAATACCAAATACCAATACCTTAACCAAATTGAAAATAACCTTCTTTCTGAGGGAAGGCAATTTTTCAAGTTTACAAATGTCAAACAAAATCTGATAGGTTTCTACCTTCCATGAGCTTCTCCAACATAAATATATAATACTAGCTGACCAGGCAGACTTCGTATACGAAGTAGTAGGCAGTATACTGCCTCAATCGACAAATAAAAGACCTAAACTTTTGTATCAATTAATTTCAAAACAAACAAAACGTATTGAATAAAAAAGCATTTTTTACATGAAGCATAAAGTTTTATTATTATTTTCAACACATCATGTTGCTTACTTAAAAAACAGAGTTTTCCTGAAATATTGGCTATTTATAAAGTTTACATTTGTATTTTTTTTTTTTAATTTTTATATAAAAATTACTGAATATCGAAAACAATATTTTCTGTGAAAAAGTTTGAAGACAATATTTTAATTTTTGAAAAGCAATTCAGTCGAAAGTTTTAGTATTGTTTTTTTTTTAGAGTTTTATTTTTTGTAAAAAAAACTGTCAATTTGATTTTTTTCAAAATTTTATCGAATTTTGAAAACAATATTTCTTATAAGATAAAATTAGTTTGAAGGCAATATTTCAAATTTTTGAAAAGATATTTTGGTCGAAAATCAATTTTTACCAACTTTTGTTAAATTTTTTTAGGTTTTTAATTTTTTGTACAAAAACTGTCAATTCGATTTTTTTTTAAATTTTACTGAATCGTAACAACAATATTTTTTAAAAGATAAAAGTAGTTTAAAGCCAATATCTACAATTTTTGAAAAGATATTTGAGTCGAAAATCGATTTTTACCAACTTTTGTTAATTTTTTTTTTCGGTTTTTAATTTTTTGTAAAAAAACTGTCAATTCGATTGTTCTCAAAATTTGTTCTAATGTTGAAAACAATATTTTTTATAAGTAAAAATTAGTAAGAAGCTATTATCTCAAATTTTTGAAAAGATATTTTGGTCGAAAATCAGTTTTTACCAACTTTTGTTAATTTTTTTTTTCGGTTTTTAATTTTTTGTACAAAAACTGTCATTCCGATTTTTTTCAGAATGTTGAAAACAATATTTATTATAAGATTAAATAAGTTTGAAGCCTAAATTTCAAGTTTTTAAAAAAAATTGAATGGATATTCAATTTTTACTAACTTTGAGTAATGTTTCTTAGATTTTTATTTTTTATAAAAAAAAGAATTCGATTTTTCTCAAAATTTTATCAGATTTCAAAAACATTATTCTTCGTTGCACAAAATTGTTTTGGAGATGAAATCATATTTTAGTCGTAAAACTTTGGAGTTGAAAGCCGTTACCTGGATTTTATTCAAAAAATATACTTCTTTGATATCACGTTACAATATATCATATAAAATTTTATTCAAGTCTCTATATTTAGGGTTAACCAAAATGTTCACCTTTTTTCAAACTGCTATGGTAAAAAAAACCACCCACGCAATTTTCTTGAGAGCCCTTTCTGCATCTTTCTGCATTATTATCTGTATAACGAAATTTATTTGAAATCGATATCTCTTCTGGTTCTTGAGCTATGGACGACGAAAAAAACGTAGCGAACGTACGGGCTAGGTTAGGTTAAAGTGGCTGTCGGTGATGGAGTACGAATCTTAAAGCTTTCTTCTAAGCTCAATGAAACCATTTTGAATCCCTTAAGAAGAGTGAGAGGCTGATTATGCTAATATGATTTAGATCGTTATAGAAGAATTCTCCTTCATTTATACGTCCGTACGTTTGCGACGTTTTGTTTTTCGTAGTCCATAGCTCAAGAATCAGTAGAGATATCGACTTCCAATAAATTTTGTTATAATAATGCAGAAAGATACAGAAATGACAAGAATGCGTGGATGTTTTTTTACCATAGCAATTTAATAATGGTCAAAAATTTGGTTAACCATAAATATCTCACGAGAGACTTGAATTAAATTTTATATTATACTAGCTGACCCGACAAACGTTGCTTTGTCATATAAAAAATTTCTAACGAATATTTTGCTAGAAATAAATACCTTATTTTAAGTGTGTAAGGATGTGGTAAATATAAGTGGGAGAGGTATAGAGTATTGTAAGCTTTTGAATTGAATTGGCACATCTCTAGATATAATAGCGATTCGCGGTAATAATATATTTTCACCTCGAAATTTGCCATTTAGAATTATGGCTTCGATAACATTTTGCATTAATTTTTTAATTAATAATCGCGTGCCGTTGTGCAATCGTGGTGGGTTCAAATTACTAAGCAAAGTTACCGGAGATCCAACCTTCAGTTGGAAATTATGCGGTGGCATGCCTGGTACATCCAATGAGTTCAAAAACTCAGTCGGATAATTTACAGCTTCGATAACATCACAAACTGTAACAATATTTGTATGACACCAAGTCTCCAGGTACTCCTGGTATCTTGAGATTTAATGCGTTCCAAATGTTTTGCTGCTAAGTCTGCCGTCGTGCAGAAATCGATTGGTAATTTTGTGCATCCAGTTTCATCTTTAGTAACTTTTCCGTCGCCTATTTCAAACAGTTGTTTTTAGAATGTTTCAGCGGATGGATTTTGAAGCATTTGAACACTCATACTAACTTTCAGTTGTACTTTTTTAATATTACGCCGCAGTGGCGATGATTTTAAGCACGCGTTGATCTCATCAGCGTACGTTGAACGCGAAATAATGGGAAGTGTTTGTCTGAAATCAGCTGAAAAGAGTGCTATAAAAAGTTGCCGCAATCGCAGAAGATGCAACAGCCAATGCGATACCATTATTTGATCGTATCTTAGCAAGAAATAGCGAAATAGGTAATGTTTTGCCACTGGTGCATCCAAAAAACAAAGAATCCATGGTTCTTTGTTCTTCATTCATTAGTGGGACATTGCAAGCAACAATCGCTGCCATTTCTACAGTATGTATTGTAGTTCACGATTCAATTCAATGTCTATTATTAGATATTGTAATACATATGTATATACCTACAAATATATTTTTTGAAAAAAAAAACAATTTTATGCAACGCAAAATAACGTTTTCAACATCTGGTGACATTTTGAGAAAAATTGAATTGAATTACAAAAAGTTGCTAAAAATTTACTTTTGACTCTAATATCTTTTTAAAAATTGAAAATATTGGCTTCAAACTTATTTTATCTCTCAGAAAATGTATATGCGATATTGTTGGTAATTTTTAAGAATAATTCATCTGACAAATCAAGACAAATCGACAAACGGGATGGGAAGTTTTCAGTGTGGGTCGCATGCCAGCTTCTTTTTCCAGCTCGTGTTTGCTTCCTTCATAGCGTCCTGCATTAGCAGTAGCTTACAAGTAGCGGTTAATATGCCAGTATTTGCCAAACGTGGTAGAATGGGTTGTACTGTACCATTCCTAGCGAGTTTATCTGACTTACATCCCGGCACCCAGCAAAGGTGAATACTAAACTGTTGTGCCAACTCTATTAGAGATGATCGACTGTCATGGACTGTTATAGTGCCTGTAGAGAGTCTAGAGATTTGATAGCGGCCGGACTGTCAGAAAAAATACGGATATCAGATGTGGATGTTACGTTTTCCTTAAACCAGGACAAGACTTCTTTTATCGCCAAAAGTTCCGCCTGAAACTCGCTACAATGATTAATAATATTTTTTTTGTTTAGAAATCTTTGATCAATTGTAGCTCAAGTAAAATTTGCAAAATTTGTTTCAAGATACACTAGATAATGACAGATGCCATTTAGCCATTTGTCTTAAGTTAAGGTAGCCATGTGGTGATTTTAACTAAAGAAACATATTATGAAATGTTGAGGTGTTAAAATTCTTTAAAATTGGCTAAATCATCTTTTCAGCCTAATAAATTGCTGGCTTTACCAAATCGTTTAAGATGTTGAGCTACTGGTGTCATCGGTTGA